>NC_088795.1:141759974-142059974 GCF_011386835.1 Chrysemys picta bellii | reverse complement strand
GCACCCCCTAGGATCGCATGCAGCTCCGCGTAGTAGCGGCAAGTTTGCGGCTCTGCCCCGGACCTTCCGTTTGCTTCTCTGGCTTTGTGGTAAGCTTGCCGTAGCTCCTTAATTTTCACGCGGCACTGCTGTGTGTCCCTGTTATGGCCTCGGTCCTTCATGGCCTTGGAGATCTTTTCTAATACTTTTCCATTTCTTTTACTGCTACGGAGTTCAGCTATCACTGCTTCATCTCCCCATATGGCGAGCAGATCTCGTACCTCCCGTTCGGTCCATGCTGGAGCTCTTTTGCGATCCTGGGAGGACTCCATGACGGTTACCTGTGCTGATGAGCTCTGCGTGGTCACCTGTGCTCTCCACGCTGGGCAAACAGGAAATGAAATTCAAACCTTCGCGGGTCTTTTCCTGTCTACCTGGTCAGTGCATCTGAGTTGAGAGCGCTGTCCAGAGCGGTCACAATGAAGCACTGTGGGATAGCTCCCGGAGGCCAATAACATCGAATTCCGTCCACACTACCCCAATTCCGACCCGCAAAGGCCGGTTTTATCGCTAATCCCCTCGTCGGAGGTGGTGTAAAGAAACCGGTTTAAAGGGCCCTTTAAGTCGAAAGAAAGGGCCTCGTTGTGTGGACGTGTCCAGGCTTAATTCGGTTTAACGCTGCTAAAGTCGACCTAAACCCGTAGTGTAGACCAGGCCTAAGGATAGAACCAGAAGCAATGGGTTTAAACTGCAGCAAGGGAGGTCTAGGTTGGACATTAGGAAAAAGTTCCTAACTGTCAGGGTGGTTAAACACTGGAATAAATTGCCTAGGGAGGTTGTGGAATCTCTATCTCTGGAGATATTTAAGAGTAGGTTAGATAAATGTCTATCAGGGATGGTCTAGATGGTATTTGGTCCTGCCATGCGGGCAGGGGACTGGACTCGATGACCTCTCGAGGTCCCTTCCAGTCCTAGAATCTATGAATCTATACAACCAACCCTGTTCTGTCGACCTAAACGGCTCTTAAAATCGACTTCTGTACTCCTCCCCGGTGACAGGAGTAGTGCTAAAATCAACTTTGCTGGGTTGAATTTGGGGTAGTGCGGATGCAAATCGACGGTATTGGCCTAATGTTCATAGAATGTCAGGGTTGGAAGGGACCTTAGGAGGTCATCTAGTCCAACCCCCTGCTCAAAGGGGGACCAATCCCCAGACAGATTTTTGCCCCAGATCCTTTAATAGCCCCCTTAAGGATTGAACTTACAACCCTCGGTTTAGCAGGCCAATGCTCAAACCACTGAGCTATCCCTCCCCCCGATTTCCCTAATGGGGGAACAATGGGACATGATGAAGCATCTGTTGGAGCTGCAGGAAAGCCAACAAGAGCACAGACCCCTGCTGCATCCACTGTATAACCACCTACCCTCCTCCACATGTTCCATAGCCTCCTCACCCAGACGCCCAAGAACGCAGAGGGGGGGAGGCTCCGGGCACCCAGCCGCTCCACTCCAGAGGATGGCCCAAGCAACATAAGGCTGTCATTCAAACAAACAGTTTGATTTTTAGTGTGGATAAGCAATGTGGCCTTGAACTTCCCTCCTCCCCCACCGCACCCGGGCTACCTTGTCCATTATCTCTTTTTTAATTAATAAAGAAAGCATGCATGGTTTCAAAACAATAGTTACTTTATTTCAAAGGGGGGAGGGTGGTTGGCTTACAGGGAATTAAAATCAACAAAGGGAGCGGGTTTGCATCAAGGAGAAACACACACAACTGTCACACCGAAGCCTGGCCAGTCATTAAACTGGTTTTCAAAGCCTCTCTGATGCACAGCGTGCCTTGCTGTGCTCTTCTAATCGCCCTGGTGTCTGGCTGCTCAAAATCGGACACCAGGCGATTTGCCTCAACTTCCCACCCCGCCATAAACGTCTCCCCCTTACTCTCACAGATATTATGGAGCACACAGCAAGCAGCAATAACAATGGAAATGTTGGTTGCGCTGAGGTCTGACCAACAGCGCCAGCGAGCTTTTAAACGTCCAAAGGCACATTCTACCACCATTCTGCACTTGCTCAGCCTATAGTTGAACTGCTCCTTACTACTGTCCAGGCTTCATGAATGATCCCCCGAGCTCGTCGCTGGGGAGCAGGAGAGCAGAGTTGCAGCGGAAGCGGTGAATGACGATAGTTAGCAGTCCTACTGCACCATCTGCTTCCAGCAGCACCCAGGAGGACCAGTACGGATCCCCCGAGCTCGTCACTGGGGAGCAGGAGAGCAGAGTTGCAGCTGAAGTGGTGGATGACGACGGTTAGCAGTCCTACGGCACCGTCTGCTGCCAGCAGCACCCAGGAGGACCAGTACGGATCCCCCGAGCTCGTCGCTGGGGAGCAGGAGAGCAGAGTTGCAGCGGAAGTGGTGGATGACGACAGTTAGCAGTCCTACTGCACCGTCTGCTGCGAAGCCAAGGAGCTGCTGCTGTGTAGCAATGCCAGCTGCTGCAGTTGCTTCTGTGTTGAATGCTTGGAGGTCCAGGTAGGGCAAGGTACCTCGGCCAAGACAAAAGAGCAAGAGCCCTGGAGCTGTTACATGTGTCAACCACAGAAGTGCTATGGGGTGTTAGAGCACCGACTGGACTGGAATGTACGGCTGCAAGACTTCTTGACCAGCGACAAAGGACAGGAATATGATGCACCTAAAATCTAAAAAGGCCCACACATTTCACAGAGTCACTACCCTTGATAACAGAACGTCAGTGATCGCATTGGCTACTTGGATCACAGCAGCCCCCACAGTAGACTTGCCCACAACAGCAGCGGTGACAGTGAGCTGAGCGGGCTCCATGCTTGTCGTGGTATGGCATCGGCACGGGTAACCCAGGAAAAAAGGCACGAAACGATTATCTGCCATTGCTTTCACGGAGGGAGGGGTGACTGACGACATGTACCCAAAACCACCCGCGACAATGTTTTTCCCCCAGCAGGCATTGGGAGCTTACCCCAGAATTCCAATGGGTGGCAGAGACTGTGGGATAGCTACCCACAGTGCAACGCTCCGTAAGTCGATACTAGCCACGGTAGTGAGGACGCGCTCTGCTGACTTAATGCGCTTGGTGTGGACATACACAATCAACTATATAAAATGGATTTCTAAAAATGGACTTCTATAAAATCGACCTAATTTTGTAGTGTAGACATACCCTTAGTCTCAGCCATCAGACAAGTGCCTCAGTATCAAGGTGAGACTTAAAAACAAAAGTCCTCTTTTTGCCAGTGGGCCAAATGAAGTTCAAACACCAGGACTACAAGAAACTAACCAATCACTAATTCCTAAATCTCTGAAATATGCTAAGCAAGCTACAGGGGAATAGTCAGACACTGTGTAGAATCATAGAATATCAGGGTTGGAAGGGACCTCAGGAGGTCATCTAGTCCAACCCCCTGCTCAAAGCAGGACCAATTCCCAACTAAATCATCCCAGCCAGGGCTTTGTCAAGCCGGGCCTTAAAAACCTCCAAGGAAGGAGACTCCACCACCACCCTAGGTAACGCATTCCAGTGCTTCACCACCTTCCTAGTGAAATAGTGTTTCCTAATATCCAACCTAGACCTCCCCCACTGCAACTTGAGACCATTGCTCCTTGTTCTGTCATCTGCCACCACTGAGAACAGCCGAGCTCCATCCTCTTTGGAACCCCCCTTCAGGTAGTTGAAGGCTGCTATCAAATCCACCCTCATTCTTCTCTTCTGGAGACTAAACAATCCCAGTTCCCTCAGCCTCTCCTCATAAGTCATGTGCTCCAGACCCCTAATCATTTTTGTTGCTCTCTGCTGGACTCTTTCCAATTTTTCCACATCCTTCTTGTAGTGTGGGGCCCAAAACTGGACACAGTACTCCAGATGAGGCCTCACCAATGTCGAATAAAGGGGAACGATCACGTTCCTCGATCTACTGGCAATGCCCCTGCTTATACAGCCCAAAATGCCGTTATCCTTCTTGGCAACAAGAGCACACTGTTGACTCATATCCAGCTTCTCGTCCACTGTGACCCCTAGGCCCTTTTCTGCAGAACTGCTACCTAGTCATTTGGTCCCTAGTCTGTAGCAGTGCATGGGATTCTTCCGTCCTAAGTGCAGGACTCTGCACTTGTCCTTGTTGAACCTCATCAGGTTTTTTTTGGCCCAATCCTCTAATTTGTCTAGGTCCCTCTGTATCCGATCCCTACCCTCTAGTGTATCTACCACGCCTCCTAGTTTAGTGTCATCTGCAAACTTGCTGAGAGTGCAGTCCACACCATCTTCCAGATCATTAATAAAGATATTAAACAAAACCGGCCCCAAGACCGACCCTTGGGGCACTCCACTTAAACCGGCTGCCAACTAGACATGGAGCCATTGATCACTACCCGTTGAGCCCGACGATCTAGCCAGCTTTCTATCCACCTTATAGTCCATTCATCCAGCCCATACTTCTTTAACTTGCTGGCACGACTACTGTGGGAGACCGTATCAAAAGCTTTGCTAAAATCAAGGAATAACTTGAGTGTAGCTCTGTCGCACTGCCACAGGCAATAAGGAGAAGCTGAGTGGCAGCTGCTCCATCTTTATGCCCATGCTGGGGAGCGGTGTTTGCATGTGACACTCTTCAGGGTTAACAGGACCATGCACAGGAATAAAAATTTGACCGCTTTTGGAGGGGCACGTTCTGTGCCAGACCAGAGGAGCTGTGAGCTCGCCTCCCGCGACCTCGAGGCTGGAGGAGTTCTGTGTCCCCGCCGGTTATTGCGGGGGGTATCCCTGCTTGACTCCCTTGTGCATATTCCTGGGTGGTGAAGCACTGGAATGCGTTACCTAGGGAGGTGGTGGAGTCTCCTTCCTTGGAGGTTTTTAAGGCCCGGCTTGACAAAGCCCTGGCTGGGATGATTTAGTTGGGAATTGGTCCTGCTTTGAGCAGGGGGTTGGACTAGATGACCTCCTGAGGTCCCTTCCAACCCTGATATTCTATGATTCTATGGTTAACTGAGGTGTCCGGGGTGAATCGCTACTACCTGCTTACAGTGTGAGGGAGTCTTGTCAGTGCCCACTGGGCAAAAGGCATCCTCCTAAAGCTACCAGCTGCAGGCACTCCACTCCAGGCTACCACAAACCCTGCTCTTTCCCTCTACAGGCTAGCAATTTACACACTCCACCTTGTTGCACCTGAGAGCCTAGTCCCTTGTCGTCTGGCCACCTGCAACATACACCAATCCACTGCCTCCGTGGAAGCCACACACCCCAGTTTACTGGCTTCACTTCAGTCCATCACAAGACACTTAGACATATCCCTAGTAAAACCAAATTGAGATTTATTTTACAAAGCTCAAATTTAAGAGAGTTAAATAAAAGCAAGTATAAAGATTTGCTTATTTGTAATATAAGGTTACAGGAAAAATAATAATATAACAGGCAAGCTATAGCCTATATTGTTTAACAAGTTATTTTCCTAAGATATTTCTCACCCAGTGGTCAGTCCATGAAGTGCTTGTCTAGTCCAGGGAACTTCAATCCACTTTCAATGAGACACTCCCGCTGGCAGAGTATCTTCTCCATAATGGAGAACAGTGTGTGCCCTTTTTCCTTCTTTTATGCAGTCCCAGACTTTTGTCTCATTTCATAATCCAGACATTTCATTAACTTCAGCTCAGTCCTGTTGGTCCCCATTCAGAGTCTTTTGTCTTTATCAGTGCTCCAACCTGGCATCTGCTCCAGTCTGTAAACACAGGGCTGGGCTGAGTCAACAGATGTAAATTGTTCTGTGTGGACTGAGTCATCTGAGACCCATCCCGCCTCAGGTGACAAGTTTCACCTGCAACTGCTTTGGAACCCAATAGTGCATGTTACATAAAACTCTAAAACCGTTTCCTGTACTAATATCCCACAATAATCATGATCACCAGCTAGTTCTTGGCTTTTGGTCAAGATCCCACCCTGTTGCCGGCACAGAGGGCCCGAGGGGGCAACAACGGCGTTCGTTGCCCGTTGTGCTTTGCCCCAATGAACACACCAGGGTGGAGAAACAGACAAAGTTTATTCAAGAGCTCTGAATAGGCACTAGGAGACCAGCATGTCTCAAATCAAGCGCGCTGACACAAGCAGTTTTTCCCTTTTTATTCTTTCCTTCCTCCCCCCTTCCTTCCCTACCTCCCTCCCTTCCTCCCCCTGTCCCCCTGTAGCAGTTACATTAAACGACCTTGGCTGTGTAGCTTGTTCACAATGTTCCCTTCTGCAAGTTCTTTTGTCCTTCAGCTAGAAGCATGTAGGTTCCCCTTATCACTACCGCTTTCCAGCTGCTGGCCTGTGAGGTTAGTAAAGTTTAACATGGAGGGGCTTTGGTTCACTTTGGCCTAGAGAAGGGGGGCTTCATTGACTCTCGTGGTCTTCCACCCCCCGAGTTACCTAGGGTGATGCCTAGTGACACCAACAACCCCCTTCAGTGAAATATTAGGAGAGTTGGTTGGACGTAGGTGTAATATACCTGCCTGGGTATGTCTGTGTCGATTAGACCTCACCCACCTGCAAGGGAGAAGAGACTCGCTAACTCCCCTCCTCCCCCCACTGGGCCCTATTCCCCGAGCCTCGAACCCACCCAAACTCACCGGCCACCACCAACTCCGGGAGCGAGCCAGGGAGACCTCGCCCACCCACAAGGGACCTACCACCCCCCCTCCCCGCTGGGCCTGAGCCCCAAATCCGCACACCCAACCTCACTGGCCGCCGCCAATGCCAAGGGCGAGCCGGGGAGCCCTCGCCCACCGACAAGGGGGCAGAGACCCTACCCCCTGAGCCCCTTCCCACCCAACCCCACCGGCCGCTTCCAGTGCTGAGAGCGAACCAGGAAGACCTTGTCCACTTGTAAGGGGGAGGGGTCCCATCCTTCCCCCCCCGCCCCAGCCCTGAACCCGCCCAACCCCATCGGCCACCGCCGATAACGAGAGTGTGCCAAGGGGACCCTGCCCACCGGCAAGGGGGAAGTGGCCTATATCCCCCCCCCTCCCCGATGGGCCTTGTCTCTTGAGCCCTGAACCCACCCAACCTCACTGGCCACCGTCAATGCCAAGGAGTGAGCCGGGGAGACCTCACCCGCCCGCAAGGGGGATGGGACCTATCAACCCCCCCCACCCTGCAGGGCTTCTTTCTCTTGAATCCCACCCTGTGAGGGTCGCCCCATCACCATCACCCAACCCACCTACTTGTACCCATGGCTATTTGTACCCCATGTGTAGATGATTGACCCTCACCGATTATCAACTAGGTCTTGATCTCGCCCACCACCCACCCCCCAATTGGGGACTCTACAGTTCGTATGTATTATGTGTGCTGCCAACCCCAACATAACAACATCCCCCCATACTCTGTATGTTCCCCCCAATGACTGACAACTGACTCCTTGAATCGTTTGTACCGTCTTTATTTTTAAATATTCTCTAATAAAATTTATACCTGCCTGGGTATGTCTGTGTCACAGGAGGAGAGGACATGCAGGGCATGTACCCAGTCTCAACAGACAGTAAAAGACAAAACCATTCTAACCCCTTCACACAGGAATCTGGGTGGACAAACACTTGAAGACAAAGATGACCCTGCCAGCAGGTAGGGGATCTTGGGGGACAACTACTGCACTGGTGGGGTGTAAAATAAACTTTATTAAGAAAATGCAAAAACAGGGAAAATTTAGTAGTGAGGGGTATGGGGTTTGTTAAGGTAGACAATTGGGGAGGGGTTTCTTTTAGTAAATAGGATAGGGGGTTTCAATAGTGGGGTACAATACAGTTGGTAACCAATTAACACTGAAGTATAAATGTAACAGGTAGCTAACAGTTTCTATGTAAAGGGTGTGTCCCAGCAGCATATAACCAACTAACAGTTATGGGTAAAATGTGTTAAATAACCAACAGCTCTAGGTAAAAATGTGCCACAGTGGTGTAAATGTGAAATGTGAGGGGTGTAAGAGAGAAAAAGGATAACCAATGGGGTTTTATGCTAGACTTCAGTAATACAATTGAGGTCTGGCAGCAGTAGGAGCGGGGTGAACATGTGGGGGAAGGGATTAAGAGAGAGAGAGACACACAGAGAGCAGACAGGCTGCAAGTTTAAACAGCAGAGAGACAATTATACAGAACACAGCAAAATCTTATCTATGATTTAACTTAACCAAGACTACACAAATTAGCAAGTAACAAAACACAATGCAACAATCCTTTAAGCCTAACTTACAGAGTACAATGCAAGCAATTTTCTAAACCTAACTTAACCACAACTATGCAAAATGAAATTACAATTTATCTAGACTAAAGGCTAAATCTAACTTAATGGGTGCACCTTTTATTAGGGGTAGTTCCAGAGGGCAGAGTGGTGTGTGCCCAGGATACAGCTTCAAGGGGGGGGGGGGGTATTTAACTAGTGGTGGCTGCAAGCAGGCTTATTTCTAGCAGCAAAGGCGCTGCAGAGCTAGAAGCAGATTACAGATACAGACCAAGGAGTTAGCTTGGGTCTGCCTGAGAAAGCCAGCAGCTAGAACAAGGGGAGTGTGCAAGAGGTTTTTCCTTACCAATCCCCAAAGCAGCAGCAGGAACAGCAGTTTCAGCATCAGAGGACGCAGAGAGGACTCGATTCGCTTACAATAATCAGGAGATCTCCAGGCACAAATTTGTTGTTCGTGGGAGGGGAGTTTAAAAACGGAGGTACGCTCAAAAACAAACGAGAGCGGGGAGAGGGCCTCCCAAAGACCCCTAGCTGATCAGACCAGGTGGCAAAACAAGGACCTTCTCCGGGGGTCTGATCAGAAAATGTCTGGTTTTAAGGGTAAACTCAGGCGGTTTCCCGCCAGTAACTTTGATTGGTTCCCCTTAATCCAGGGGAGGAGAGAAGGCAGGAAAACTGCAGGTAGGCACAGGACATGTCTGGGCAAGTTCTGAGTCACAGGTATGACTCATATGCTCAGCTATGTGGCCACTTTAGGTCTTGCATACCTGGGCAGAGCACCCTACACCAAGCCGGGTCCCAACAAAGAAGCTAGACAAAGGAGCGAAAAAGCCCCCCCCCTCTGAGCAGAGCAATGGCTCCAGTCAGTCTGCACAAGCCATTTCCATGAGCAGGGCCAGGCTGTGACTTTGGCCAGTTCCATGGCCGAGGGGGGGTTGCGGGGGGGTGGCCACTCAGCACAAACAGAAAGGAAGGGGAAAAAGGAATCCAACAGGGGGATAGCTGTAACGGACAAAAGACATGTTTTCAAATATTTTAATTATTCTCATGGCTTTTCTCTGTACCCTCTCCAATAGTTCAACATCCTTCTTGAACTGCACACACAAAACTGGACACAGTATTCCAGTAGTGGTTGCCCCAGTGCCAGATGCAGAGGTAGTATAAACTTTCCTAGTCTTACTTGAAATTCTCCTGTTCATACATCCAAGGACTGCAATGGCCCTTTGTTCACTGTCTGACACTGGAAGTTCATGTTGAGCTGATCATCCCACATAACCTTCCCCGCCTCACTCCCCCAGTCCTTTTCAGAGTCACTGCTTCTCCATTCTGTAAGTATGGCCTACATTCTTTGCTCCTTACATTTGGCCATATTAAAACACACATTGTTTGCTTGCACCCATCTTACCAAGCAATCCAGATCACTCTGTAGTAGTGGCCTGTCCTCTTGATTATTTACCACTCCCGCAATTTTTGGGTCATCTGCAAACTTTATCAGTAATTGTTTTCTTTATTGATAAAAATATTAAATAATGTAGGGCCAAGAACTGATCACTCTCTGCAGGAACCCAGTAGAAATAGACCTGCCTGATGATGATTCCCCATTTAACTATGTTTTCAGATTTATCACTTATCAAAAATAAAAAAATTGGTTGTTTCATGTGGATTTTGTATTGTTACAAAATGTCATGTGGAACCAAGTAAAATGTCTTACAGAAGAAATATATTACACCAACACAGGTTTTAAAAGAGAACGAGATAAATTCATGGAGGTTAAGGCCATTAATGGCTACTAGCCAGGATGGGTAAGGAATGGTGTGTGCCAGTGTGAAACACTGAATACTGTGGAACCAGTGTGGACTCCTAAGACTTCCCCTGGAGCTTAAAACACACGCTCTTCCAGAATCATAGAATATCAGAGTTGGAAGGGACCTCAAGAGGTCATCTAGTCCAACCCCCTGCTCAAAGCAGAACCAATTCCCAGCTAAATCATCCCAGCCAGGGCTTTGTCAAGCCGGGCCTTAAAAACCTCCAAGGAAGGAGACTCCACCACCTCCCTAGGTAACGCATTCCAGTGTTTCACCACCCTCCTAGTGAAATAGTTTTTCCTGATATCCAACCTGGACCTCCCCCACTGCAACTTGAGACCATTGCTCCTTGTTCTGTCATCTGCCACCACTGAGAACAGCCGAGCTCCATCCTCTTTGGAACCCCCCTTCAGGTAGTTGAAGGCTGCTATCAAATCCACCCTCATTCTTCTCTTCTGGAGATTAAACAATCCCAGTTCCCTCAGCCTCTCCTCATAAGTCATGTGCTCCAGGCCCCTAATCATTTTTGTTGCCCTCCGCTGGACTCTTTCCAATTTTTCCACATCCTTCTTGTAGTGTGGGGCCCAAAACTGGACACAGTATTCCAGATGAGGCCTCACCAATGTCGAATAAAGGGGAACGATCACGTTCCTCGATCTGCTGGCAATGCCCCTACTTATACAGCCCAAAATGCCGTTAGCCTTCTTGGCAACAAGAGCACACTGTTGACTCATATCCAGCTTCTCGTCCACTGTGACCCCTAGGTCCTTTTCTGCAGAACTGCTACCTAGCCATTCGGTCCCTAGTCTGTAGCAGTGCATGGGATTCTTCTGTCCTAAGTGCAGGACTCTGCACTTGTCCTTGTTGAACCTCATCAGGTTTTTTTCAGCCCAATCCTCTAATTTGTCTAGGTCCCTCTGTATCCGATCCCTACCCTCTAGTGTATCTACCACGCCTCCTAGTTTAGTGTCATCTGCAAACTTGCTGAGAGTGCAGTCCACACCATCCTCCAGATCATTAATAAAGATATTAAACAAAACCGGCCCCAGGACCGACCCTTGGGGCACTCCACTTGAAATCGGCTGCCAACTAGACATGGAGCCATTGATCACTACCCGTTGAGCCCGACGATCTAGCCAGCTTTCTATCCACCTTACAGTCCATTCATCCAGCCCATACTTCTTTAACTTGGCGGCAAGAATACTGTGGGAGACCGTATCAAAAGCTTTGCTAAAGTCAAGGAATAACACATCCACTGCTTTCCCCTCATCCACAGAGCCAGTTATCTCATCATAGAAGGCAATTAGGTTAGTCAGGCACAACTTCCCCTTCGTGAATCCATGCTGACTGTTCCTGATCACTTTCCTCTCCTCTAAATGTTTCATAATTGATTCCTTGAGGACCTGCTCCATGATTTTTCCAGGGACTGAGGTGAGGCTGACTGGCCTGTAGTTCCCCGGATCCTCCTTCTTCCCTTTTTTAAATCCCACTGAAGGTGTGAACCTTGTGGGTTACAGTCTGTCAGGAGGCAGGTGTAGCACATAACACACACTGGCACTTTGCACAGAGTTCTACAATGCTGTTGCTCTTTACTTTACTAATCACAAGAGAAAAATACAGATCCACACAAAAAATAATAAATCCTACACACATTTCCCTGCTTGGAGCACTCTTTGAGCTAGGGTTAGCATCTGTCCAGTGGCCTTTTATTGCAGTGCCTCCCTTGTGTGCTGAAACAGGGAGTCTTCTCCCCGTATCTTGTCTGTCTATGAAATCCCTTCTTCCCTCCCTCCTGCCCAAACTTCTTGTGTCTCCCTGTGGGTCTTCCCTTGTTTCTATGATCCCTCCCAACACCTGGCTTTCTTTGTTCTGTGGTTTGGTAACTTTCATAGAATCATAGAATATCAGGGTTGGAAGGGACCTCAGGAGGTCATCTAGTCCAACCCCCTGCTCAAAGCAGGACCAATTCCCAACTAAATCATCCCAGCCAGGGCTTTGTCAAGCCGGGCCTTAAAAACCTCCAAGGAAGGAGACTCCACCACCTCCCTAGGTAATGCATTCCAGTGCTTCACCACCCTCCTAGTGAAATAGTGTTTCCTCATATCCAACCTAGACCTCCCCCACTGCAACTTGAGACCATTGCTCCTTGTTCTGTCATCTGCCACCACTGAGAACAGCCGAGCTCCATCCTCTTTGGAACCCCCCTTCAGGTAGTTGAAGGCTGCTATCAAATCCCCCCTCATTCTTCTCTTCTGGAGACTAAACAATCCCAGTTCCCTCAGCCTCTCCTCATAAGTCATGTGCTCCAGACCCCTAATCATTTTTCTTGCCCTCCGCTGGACTCTTTCCAATTTTTCCACATCCTTCTTGTAATGTGGGGCCCAAAACTGGACACAGTACTCCAGATGAGGCCTCACCAATGTCGAATAAAGGGGAACGATCACGTTCCTCGCTCTACTGTCAATGCCCCTACTTATACAGCCCAAAATGCCGTTAGCCTTCCTGGCAACAAGAGCACACTGTTGACTCATATCCAGCTGTGACTCCTAGGTCCTTTTCTGCAGAACTGCTACCTAGCCATTCGGTCCCTAGTCTGTAGCAGTGCATGGGATTCTTCTGTCCTAAGTGCAGGACTCTGCACTTGTCCTTGTTGAACCTCATCAGGTTTTTTTTGGCCCAATCCTCTAATTTGTCTAGGTCCCTCTGTTTCCGATCCCTATCCTCTAGTGTATCTACCATGCCTCCTAGTTTAGTGTCATCTGCAAACTTGCTGAGAGTGCAGTCCACACCATCCTCCAGATCAATGAAGATATTAAACAAAACCGGCCCCAAGACTGACCCTTGGGGCACTCCGCTTGAAACCGGCTGCCAACTAGACATAGAGCCCATTGATCACTACCAGTTGAGCCCGACGATCTAGCCAGCTTTCTATCCACCTTACAGTCCATTCATCCAGCCCATACTTCTTTAACTTGCTGGCAAGAATACTGTGGGAGACCATATCAAAAGCTTTGCTAAAGTCAAGGAATAACACATCCACTGCTTTCCCCTCATCCACAGAGCCAGTTATCTCATCATAGAAGGCAATTAGGTTAGTCAGGCACAACTTCCCCTTGGTGAATCCATGCTGACTGTTCCTGATCACTTTCCTCTCCTCTAAGTGTTTCATAATTGATTCCTTGAGGACCTGCTCCATGATTTTTCCAGGGACTGAGTTGAGGCTGACTGGCCTGTAGTTCCCCGGATCCTCCTTCTTCCCTTTTTTAAAGATGGGCATTACATTAGCCTTTTTCCAGTCATCCGGGACCTCCCCCAATCACCATGAGTTTTCAAAGATAATGGCCAATGGCTCCGCAATCACATCCGCCAACTCCTCTAGCACCCTCGGATGCAGCACATCTGGCCCCATGGACTTGTGCACGTCCAGTTTTTCTAAATAGTCCCAAACCACTTCTTTTTCCACAGAGGGCTGGTCACCTTCTCCCCATATTGTGCTGCCCAGTGCAGCAGTCTGGGAGCTGACCTTGTTCGTGAAGACAGACGCAAAAAAATCATTGAGTACATTAGCTTTTTCCACATCCTCCACTTTCTACTTCTCCAAACCCCCTCCTCTTGCAAGCAGTTTGGAGAGAGCTGATCTCCCCTTGGCTGCAGTTACTCTTTTATTCTTCCTAGGTAAGACCTATTCAGGTGCTGATCGACTTTAATGATCAGCCATTGTCCCTGGTTTAAGAAAATAAGAACGGTCATACTGGGTCAGACCAAAGGTCCATCTAGCCCAGTATCCTGTCTTCTGAAGGTAGAGTGACCAGACAGCAAGTGTGAAAAATCGGGACGGGGGTGGGTGGGGGTAATAGGACCCTGTATAAGAAAAAGACCCGAAAATCAGGACTGTCCCTATAAAATCAGGACATCTGGTCACCCTATCTGAAGGTGCCCAATGCCAGGTGCTTCAGTGGGAATGAACAGAGCAGTCAATCATTGAGTGATCTATCTCCTGTCGTCCATCCCAGCTTCTGGCAAAGAGAGGCCAGGGACACCCAGATCATGGTGCTGCATCCCTGACCATCCTGGCTAATAGGTTCATGGAGGATGGGTCCATCAATGGCTATCCAGTTCTTTTTTGAACCCTGTTATAGTTTTGGCCTTCACTAATTCCTGGCAACTAATTCATAAGAACAGAACATAAGAACGGCCGTACTGGGTCAGACCAAAAGTCCATCTAGCCCAGTATCCTGTCTTCCGACAGTGGCCAATGCCAGGTGCCCCAGAGGGAGTGAACCTAACAGGTAATGATCAAGTGACAGGTTGACTGTGCATTGGCAGAGATGTGACACGAGCCATTTCAGCTCAAGGTGAATACACATTAGAAGCTTTCCATGATGCAGCAATTTCATGGTAATTTCACAATATCAGACAGAATTCATAAGTTGCACAGACAGATCCCCAAATCACCACACCTTCTTTAATTCTTGATTAATCAAGTCCCATATCAGCCAGGATTCTCTTAATAAATGTTTGATTTATTTAAAAAAAATCCTTTAAGGATTTCCACTGAAGTTCCTGTTGTGGAGTTATGAAAAGTGACAAGGATGAGGTGGAGTGGGGAGCAGCATCCTTATTGCCATCGTGGTAGCTCCATGCTAGTGGCAATGAGAACCAAATAGCATGGAACTAAGGCACAGGTAACCGCAGCCCTCCCAATACATTACAGCTACTATTCCCTTCAGCTACTCATTCTGCCATTCTGACAACAGGAGAATATTTCGTGTGTCGGGTTTTTCTCTTTACAATATTGTAATCAAACCCAATGAAACATTGTTTGTGGTTCTGTTAATAATATTGAATATAGACTTCTATTATCTTGACATCACCCACAAGCATTCAGCCCTTTCCAGAATAAAGACTAGTTCCCTGCCCTTAGGAGTTTACAATCTACATTTTAGACATAAGTCAGGGAGTGGAGGTAACAATTCTGTATCAGTTTTTATAGCCGTAGAGGTGAGTGGTGAGGATGGACAGGTGTGGCATCAATGCAACAATGAGGGCATTTAGTTTATGCATGTGCACTACTGGCAGGAGAAACGAATCCTAAGTATGGACTGAATTAGGAGAAGGTAGGGGCCTGGCCCGCTAGCACTGGGGAGCATTAGGAGCACAAAGGAGCCATGAAAAAAGGCATAGAGATTGTGAGGGGCAGAGGCTATCAATTCTTTCATCTAAGGATTTTGAAGTACTTTAAACATTAATTACCCTCCCAGAATTCCTGAGGAGAGAGGGGTAAATGTTACTGCCATTTACAAATGGGAAACTGAGGCACCTGAAGTCAGCTGACTAAGGCCACATAGAGTCAGCACAAGAGCTGGAAATAGACCCCAGGAGGCCTGTCTGTCAATTTACTGTCCTCAGCACTGGGTAATTCACATGCTTACAGATTTTTCTCTTTTAACCTGTATTCCTTTATTACACTAGAATTTCAGTGTCTGTCCTGGCCTAACTAAGGACAGACTTAATCAGGCAGATCTTTTCCTGCTTAACTACCATGATCATGTGACTCTGGTGCTCCCTGCTTCCCACATGGCACAGAGAATTAGCAAGGGGCCCTATTTCCTTTTGTCCTGGTGCTCACAGCACATTCCCAAATTCAATCAATTACAATGATTTTGATTTAGGAATTTCTTCTGAAAGAAAAAAAGTCTAAAATGCTGAAGAAGCAACCCAGAAACTTAGGGTAATTTTAAGACAAAGTGGGATGGAAGAGATGCTGGGGCATCTGGCTACAGAGTAAGCCTGGGCCAGAACATATGGGAGCCGAGTGGGACACTAACTTAACTAGAAGAGTGCGCACTCTAACATTCTCTGAAGCACTGTCGGTTTTCAGTGGAGATCCTGGTGAGACACCACAGATTAAAATGGTGACCTTCAGCTCTAAAAGCATGACTCTCCACAGCTTGAGCTAAAGAGACAGACTTGCACTCTCTGTGGATCAGACAACACATACTGACCAGTGGGTTACACTGGCATCAAGGACAGAACAGGTGCTACAGAGCAAAATTCCTCTCTGGTGTAAGTTCTGCTGAAGCTTTTGGAGCTACACCAGCATGGATTTTGCCCCACTTGCCTGGTGCCTTATCTTGGCTGCTTCACTGCTCCTAATCTGCTCATTCCCAGCACTGATAGCAATAGAGGTGTCCCTCATTTCTGCTAGCCCATTAGGCACTGCACCACAGTCAGAGCCTAATTTTTATGCACAAGCATTTATAAATGGGAAACACTGGAGAGAAGCATAGCTCAGAGGAGAGGAAGCAGCCTTGCATCTTAAGCAAGTGAATGAAATTTTAAACAGCTTGAGTGTTCTCTAGAATGGGAGAATCTAGGTCAAAGACTGATAAAAGTGTGGGTGGATTAAAAGCAGCAGCAACAGACCTTTGCCTTTCTTGGCTGTCACATTGGCTCTCCAAGATTAGTGACAGATGCCAGGGGGACAGTCTAAGCTTCATTTCAAAACCTGATGAGTGGTCGCAACAATGTTAGATCTTCAAAAGCTTTCTGGAATTGGTCTTTAAAATGCTTCTTTCATTTGGTAGTGGGAAGGCACGCAAGAGGGGACTGGGGAAGGGTCTAAGTCTATATGCATCCGAAGAAGTGGGCTGTAGTCCACGAAAGCTTATGCTCTAATAAATTTGTTAGTCTCTAAGGTGCCACAAGTACTCCTGTTGTTCTTTTTGCGGATACAGACTAACACGGCTGCTACTCTGAAACCGGTCTAAGAAAAAACTCTGCAATGAAGCAGAGGGACAGAGTAGCTCTAGTTATAACACTGAGTATTTTCCTTATTCTATTGGAGTGCCTTGTTGAGTGTTGGAAGAATTGTAACTTAGTCTTTGACTCCTTCCTATTGTCACACTCAGTTAGTACAAATAAGAAAAGGAAGTTCAGTCCAGTGAATGAACAGGGTTTTGCGGAGAGCTGGAGAAAACATGGGAGCTTTTATGGAAGCCTTATATGAACAGGCAGAGCAATGTGAGTTTGGTATCCATAGGAAGAACACTCAGGAAAGGATCTGGTAGTTGGGAACTGAAACAAGAAACCTTCAGAAAAATTAATGTCTGTCCTAAATGAGGAAAAGATGGTGCAATTGGCATGGCACTCTAAGCTAGTAGAAGCATGAGACAAAGAAAAAAATCCCATGGGCAAGCATGCTTCCCATCCCTGACCCACTCTGGAGGTGTTTGGGAAGAGCCTAGGTAGGAAAGCACTTCATAGACCTTAAGAGCAGAAAGGATCATTACAATAATCTAATCTGAACTCTTGCATAACACAGACCATAGAATCTCACCCAGTAATTTCTGCATCAACTCCCTATTTTGTGGTTGAATTAGAGCAATGTTTTTTGTTTTTAAATAGAAGACATTCAATCTAAATTTACAGCTAGATCCACAAAGGGGACTGAGACTTAGGGCTTGTCTATGCTACCATGAAGTTCAGAGTGTAGGAGTGTGAATAGCAGTGCACACAACCATGCTGCGCAGTAGCTCCCCCTGTGGACACTATAGGCACATACTAAAGATTCCACCTTTCGTTAACATACTCCTCTTCAAACAGGACTACATTAATGCCAGCTAGGGACCTTGGAGTCTGTGCCACATCATCCACATGGGAGAGCTGCAGCACAGCACTCTGATGCACACTGCTATTCACGCTCCCTAGTCCAAACTGCAGGGCAGTGTAGACATAGCTGCAGTGTTTAAGGTTGCCGACTTTTTACTTGCACAAAACCGATCACCCTTGCCCTGCCTCCTGCCCCGCCCCTTCCCAGCGGCCATGCCCCTGCCACGTCCCTTCTCTGAGGCCCCACCCCCCACTCACTCCAACAGGTTCAGGTGGTGGGAGGGGGCTCTGGGCTAGGGCAGGAGGTTGGGGTGCAGGAGGAGATGAAGGCTCCAAGTGGGGGCTCTGGAGTGGGGCCGGGGATGAAGGATTTGGGGTGCAGGAGGGGGGGGTCTGCGCTGGGGCCACGGGATTCGGAGTTTGGGAGGGGGCTCTCAGCTGGGGCAGGGGGTTGGGGTGCAGGCTCTGGCCGGGCAGCACTTACCTTGGGCAGCTCCTGGAAGTGACCAGCTTGTCTCTCCAGCTCCTAAGCTCAGGGGTGGCTACACATGCTGCCCCTGCCTGCAGGCAGTTCCCCCGCAGCTCCCATTGGTTCCCGGCCAATGGGAGCTCGAGTCAGTGCGCCAGGCGGGGGAAGCATGCAGCGACCCCATGGCTGCCTCTCCACCTAGGAGCCAGACATGCCAGCCACTTCTGGGAGCAGCCCAGAGCCAGGACAGGCAGGGAACCTGCCTTAGCCCCGCTGCACTGCCGACTGGACTTTTAGCAGCCTATTAAAATTTCCTGGATTGCTTTCAATGGTCACCCGGAGATCTATGCCGATTCCGGTAGACTCCAGGCCAATCCAGGAGGGTTGGCAACCCTAGAGTTGCAGGTAGGCACCCTGCCACCTCGTGGAATCCAGAGCCCCAAGCTCCCGATACCATGCAGGGGAGAGTTAGGCACATAAGACTGGGATTCATAAAAGCCAGAAAACTGGGCAGAGAGCTGCCTACGCTTGCCATTGGAAATGCTGAGGAGAGGGGTGTGGCCTAAATCCTTCCTTTCAAAGGGAATTAGGTACCTCCCTCTGGGCTGATGGGAACTGCCTCCCTCCACTCTGGATTCATAGCTGTGAACCTCCTCCTGGAGTTAGGCACCCAAGTCAGATCAGCCTTTTTGTACAAAATGGTGGTGGGGCCACCACTCCCTCATGCCCAAGTTCCCAACCCAAGGGGTTAATGCACTCCCCTGGGATGTGGGGAACATGGGTTCACATCTCCACTTTGCCAGCTCAGAGTAGGGACCAGAATCCCAGTCTCCCACATGAGTGCCCTAATCACCAGACAACAAGTGGGTCTCTCCACTTTGATTAAATACCTAAATATTCACTGGGCCAGAGAGTGAAAATGACTATAGCCCAGTGCTCTGGGCACGAGAAGACTCAAGTTCCAGTCCCTGCTCCAATAAATATCTAAATGTTTCATACAACTTGGAATATCTTTAACAGGAAGCTTGAGAATGACTTACCCCTACAGTCTGATGGTAAGGGCACTTATCTAGGAAATGAAAGATCTGGGTTCACACTCCCTGCTCTGAATCAGGTAGCATGGGGATTTGACTCAGGGTCTCCTACGTTCTCTGGATGCTGAGTGCAGTAAACACTAGGTGTAAGAGGGGGCTCCACCTCTCTCATGTTTTGTATGAGGCCCAGTCCGGTAGGTGGCCTCTGAGCAGGCCTACCAGCTTGGGCCCTGCAGGTGGATAGTAGGGAACACTTCGCTTAAGGATCTCACTGAGGCTTAGGGGTCAAGCTGTTTGGCAGTGTAAGGATTTAGGAACCCATAGGGTTAGGAGACAGCTGAGTGTGGGGTTTGAGGAGCTAAATGTTGGATGTAGGTGCTTAAACTGGCAATTAGATGCCTAAATCGCTTTGTGTATCTAGCCCTTAAAGACTCCTAGTGATGGGAAGTCCAACACATCCCTAGACAAATTGTTCCAACATTACTGTCACTGTTAAAATTTGAACCTTATCTCCAGTATGAATTTGTTCATCTTCAGCTTCCAGTCATTGATTCATATTCTGTTAGATTAAAGAGCTATCAGAAATATTCTCCCCTTCTAGGTGCTTACAGACCATAATTAAGTGATACACAGAATATCAGGATGGAAGGGACCTCAGGAGGTATCTAGTCCAACCCCCTGCTCAAAGGAGGACCAATCCCCAGACAGATTTTTTGCCCCAATCCCTAAGTGGCCCCTTCAAGGACTGAATTTACAACCCTGGGTTTAGCGGGCTAATGCTCAAAGCACTGAACTATCCCTCCCCCCTCTTAACTTTCTCCTGGATAAACTAAATTTTATTCTTTAGTCTCTCACTACGAGGCATGTTTTCCAGACCTTGAGGCATTCTTATAGCTCTTTACTGAACCATTGCCAATTTGTCAACATCCTTTTAAGAGTCCTTAGGATGGAAGAATCCCATGCACTGCTACAGACTAGGGACCAAGTGGCTAGGCAGCAGTTCTGCAGAAAAGGACCTAGGGGTTATAGTGGACGAGAAGCTGGATATGAGTCAACAGTGTGCCCTTGTTGCCAAGAAGGCTAACGGCATTTTGGGCTGTATAAGTAGGGGCATTGCCAGCAGATCGAGGGACGTGATCATTCCCCTCTATTCGGCATTGGTGAGGCCTCATCTGGAGTACTGTGCCCAGTTTTGGGCCCCACACTACAAAAAGGATGTGGAAAACTTAGAAGGAGTCCAGCGAAAGGCAACAAAAATGATTAGGGGACTGGAGCACATGACTTATGAGGAGAGGCTGAGGGAACTGGGGTTATTTAGTCTGCAGAAGAGAAGAATGAGGGGGGGACTTGATAGCTGCTTTCAACTACCTGAAAGGGGGTTCCAAAGAGGATGGATCTAGGCTGTTCTCAGTGGTAGCAGATGACAGAACAAGGAGTAACGGTCTCAAGTTGCAGCAGGGAAGGTTTAGGTTGGATATTAGGAAAAACTTTGTCACTAGTGTGTCCACAAATGGACACACTATCCAATAATAATCTCATTAGTATTACCACTACATCCAAAAAATCAAGTTAGCTCTCTTAGTCACTCCATTCCACTGGGATCTCATCTTCAGCTGGTTTCCACCATGACCTTAAGTCCTTTTCTCAGTAACTGCTTTCCAAAATACAACCCCCGCTCCCCATCCAGCAACTGTGACCTGCATTCTTTGTTCCTAGATTTATGATGTTGTATTTGGCTGTATTGAACAACATGCATTTCAAGGAGCCCCATTCACCTAGTGATCCAGATCACTCTGTATAACAACTGACCTGTTCCAACATAATTTACTAAGCCACCATTTTTTATGTCATCTGCAATAGATTTTACATTTCCTTCCAGATCATTGATAAAGTTATTGAAAAACAATGTGCCAAAAAGCGAGCCCTGGAGGACCCCACTAGAAACACACCCATTGAATGATGATTTCCCATTTACAATTACTTTTTGAGACTAATAGCTAGTTTTTAATCTATTTAAAATGTACCAGACTGATTTTGCACACTACTAGGTTTTAATCAGAAACTTGGGTGGTACTATGACCAGGTTTACACTACAGACTTAGGCCTGGTCTACACTACGACTTTAATTCGGATTTATCAGCTTTAATTTGAATTAACCCTGAAACCGTCCACACAACGACGCTATTTATTTCGATGTAAAGGGCCCTTTAAAACGATTTCTGTACTCCACCCCGACGAGCGGAGTAGTGCCAAAATCGATTTTAGCAATTCGAATTAGGGTTAGTGTGGCCGCAATTCGATGGTATTGGCCTCCGGGAGCTATCCCACAGTGCATCATTGTGACCGCTCTGGACAGCAATCTAAACTCGGATGCACTGGCCAGGTAGACAGGAAAAGCCCCGCGAACATTTGAATTCCATTTCCTGTTTGCCCAGCGTGGAGAGCACAGGTGACCACAGATAGCTCATCAGCACAGGTAACCATGCAGGCTGATAATCGAAAAAGAGCACCAGCATGGACCGTGAGGGAGGTACTGGATCTGATCGCTGTATGGGGAGAGGATTCAGTGCTTGCAGAACTTCGTTCTAAAAGACGAAATGCAAAAACTTTTGAAAAAATCTCCAAGGGCATGATGGAGAGAGGCCACAATAGGGACTCTGAGCAGTGCCGCGTGAAAGTCAAGGAGCTCAGACAAGCCTATCAAAAAACAAAGGAGGCAAACGGTCGCTCCGGGTCAGAGCCGCGGACATGCCGCTTCTACGCCGAGCTGCATGCAATTCTAGGGGGGGCTGCCACCACTACCCCACCTGTGTTCGTGGATTCTGGGTCGGGGATAGTCTCATCAGCGACGCCTGAGGATTCTGCCGATGGGGGAGAGGAGGAGGATGAGGATGAGGATGAGCTTGCAGAGAGCACACAGCACTCCGTTCTCCCCAACAGCCAGGATCTTTTTATCACCCTGACTGAAGTACCCTCCCAAGCCTCCCAAGCCAGTACCCAAGACTCTGACCCCATGGAAGGGACCTCAGGTGAGTTTACCTTTTAAAATATAAAACTTGTTTTAAAAGCAAACGGTTTTTAATGATTACTTTGCCTGACTTTGCATTCGCGGTCAGTTCAGCTACTGGAAAAGTCTGTAGCTACTGGAAAAGTCTGTTAACGTGTATGGGGATGGAGCGGAAATCCTCCAGGGACATCTCCATGAAGCTCTCCTGGAGGTACTCCGAAAGCCTTGCCAGAAGGTTTCTGGGCAGTGCATCTTTATTCCCTCCTCCATGGTAGGACACTTGACCACGCCATGCTTGCAGCAAGTAATCTGGTATCATTGCCTGACAAAGCCTGGCAGCGTATGGTCCCGGTGTTTGCTGGCATTCAAGCAACATCCGTTCTTTATCTTGTTGTGTAATCCTCAGGAGAGTGATATCACTCCTGGTAACCTGGTTGAAATACGGGAACTTAATTAAGGGGACAGAGGTGGCCGTTCCTACTGGGATGTTTGCCTGTGGCGGAAAATAAATCCTTCCCTGCAGTTAGCCAAGCGCAGATGGGAAATTGGCCCTGAGTTTTTCGCGTTTGGCTAGCAGGGATCTTCCCTGTTACCAGCCACGCGGTGGGGGGAGGGGTACCGTGATCATCCCAGAGAATTCATGGCGGGAGGGGGGCGGCGGCGGGGGGGGGGGTTAGTTTGGTGCCTGCAGGGATCTTCCCTGATACCAGCCACGCGGTGGGGGGGAGGGGTACAGCGATCATCCCAGAGAATTCATGGCGAGGGGGGGGGTGGTTAGTTTGTTTTCTGGTGCTGCTGAATGTTAACAGAAAAACCGCAGCACTCTACTTGCCTGAAGGGGCCCAGACAAGCCCCCCCACACTGCCCCCCCCCCAACTGGCTGAGATTGGCCAGGCTTCTTCAGCACTCTACAAGCTATGCTTGGTATGTGGGAAAGGAGGGCGCAGAAGCTTACCATGGCCGCATGCAAGCCGAATTCTGTTGCCCAGACCTGTGATCTCTAGCAGCAAAGCCACAGGCACTCAGCATTAAGAGGCAAAATGCGACCTTGCACAGAAATCACATGTGCTATGTAATGTGAACAGTGTTGGTCACCGTGAAAGAGTATAAGCATTGTTCTGCAAAATGTAGCTTTTAAAACAATTCTCTCTTTTTTCCCCTCCCTACAGCAGCTGCAAACTCCTCAAGCCTCCCTCCTCCATCCCGAAGGTTATCACAGATAAGGCGTCGTAAGAAGAGAACGCGAGAGGACATGTTTTTGGAAATTATGGAATCCAGCCGCAGTGACAGAGCTCATGTGAATGAGTGGAAGGAAACAGTTTCAAAGTATAGGAAAGAAGTCAGTGAACGTGAGGAGAGGAGGGACCAACGTGAGGAGAGGAGGGACCAACGTGAGGAGAGGAGAGACGCTCGAGATGAGAGGTGGCGGCAGGAAGACCAGAGGATGAAGGATGCAACGCTGGGGCTGCTCCGGCGTCTGGTGGAGGTTCAGGAACGGCTGCTGGAAAACAGACTGCCGCTTCAGCCCCTGTTCCACCCTCCCCATGTTCCGTATCCTCCTCACCCAGACGTGTAAGAACACGGGGGGGGAGGCTCCGTACACCTTCCCATTCCACCCCAGTAGACAGCCCAAGCAAAAGGCTGTCATTTTTTTAACCTTTTCTTTGTGGCTTTTTCCTTCCCAGCAATCCTCCTCCCAAATACCACCCGGGTTCCCTCCCTCTTTTTCTAATCTATTAATAAAGAATAAATGATTTTTAAATGATAGTGACTTTATTTGGTTTGAAAGAAAGCTGGGGGAAGGGGCAGGGTGGGTTCCTTACAGAAAATCAGTCAGTAAAGGGGGAGGGTTTTCATGAAGGAGAAACAAACAGATATTTCACACGGTAGCCTGGCCAGCCATGAAACTGGTTTTCAAAGCTTCTCTGATGCACAGCGCTTCATGGTGTGATCTTCTAATCGCCCTGGTGTCTGGCTGCGCGTAATCAGCAGCCAGGCGATTTGCCTCAGCCTCCCACCCCGCCATAAAGATCTCCCCCTTACTTTCACAGAGATTGTGGAGCACACAGCAAGCAGAAATAACAATGGGGAGATTTCTTTGGCTGAGGTCAGAGCGAGTCAATAATGAACGCCAGCGACCTTTTAAACGGCCAAATGCACATTCTACCACCATTCTGCACTTGCTTAGCCTGTAGTTAAACAGCTCCTGACTCCTGTCCAGGCTGCCTGTGTATGGCTTCATAAGCCATGGCATTAAGGGGTAGGCTGGGTCCCCAAGAATAACTATGGGCATTTCAACATCCCCAATGGTTATTTTCTGGTCCGGAAAGTAAGTCCCTTGCTGCAGCCCTTTAAACAGAGTAGTGTTCCTGAAGACGCGAGCGTCATAAACCCTTCCCGCCCAGCCCGCGTTGATGTTGGTGAAACGTCCCTTGTGATCCACAAGTGCTTGCAGCACCATTGAAAAGTACCCCTTGCGGTTTATGTACTCGGTGGCTTGGTGCTCCGGTGCCAAGATAGGGATATGGGTTCCGTCTATTGCCCCACCACAGTTAGGGAATCCCATTGCAGCAAAACCATCCACTATAGCCTGCACATTTCCCAGAGTCACAAACTTTCGTAGCAGCACCTGAGTGATTGCTTTGGCTACTTGCATCACAGCAGCCCCCACAGTAGATTTGCCCACTCCAAATTGATTCCCGACTGACCGGTAGCTGTCTGGCGTTGCAAGCTTCCACAGGGCTATCGCCACGCGCTTCTCAACTGTGAGGGCTGCTCTCATCTTGGTATTCTGGCGTTTCAGGGCAGGGGACAGCAAGTCACAAAGTTCCATGAAAGTGCCCTTACGCATGCGAAAGTTCCGCAGCCACTGGGAATCGTCCCAGACCTGCAACACTATGCGGTCCCACCAGTCTGTGCTTGTTTCCCTTGCCCAGAATCGGCGTTCCATGGATAGAATCTGCCCCATTAACAACATGATCTCCAAAGCACCGGGGCCTGTGGTTTCACTGAATTCTGTATCCGTGTCTGTGTCCATGTCCTCATCATGCTTGTCGCTGCGCTGCCGCCGCCGCTGCCTCCTCGCCTCGTTTCTCTGGTCCTGGCTGAGCATAAACTCCACGAGAACGCGCGAGGTGTTTACAATATTCATGAGTGCTGTCTTGAGCTCAGCGGGCTCCATGCTTGCCGTGGTATGGAGTCTGCAGTGTTCACCCACCCAGGAAAAAAGGCGCGAAAATGGTTGTCTGCCGTCCGTTGCTTTCATGCAGGGAGGGAGGGAGGAGGTGAGGCTGTACCCAGAACCACCTGCGACGATGTTTTTTGTCCCATCAGGCACTGCGATCTTAACCCACAATCCCAATGGGCGCGGGAGACTGCGGGAACTATGGGATAGCTATGGAATTGCTACCCACAGTGCAACGGTGCAGAAATCGACGCTAGCCCCGGTACTTGGACGCACACCACCGAAGTAATATGCTTAGTGTGGCCGCATCCATTTCGACTTTATACAACCTGTTTTTCAAATCCGAATTATCTAAATTCGGATTAATCCCGTAGTGTAGACATACCCTTAGTGTATACTTACTATATCAGTATAACTATATCACTCAGGGGTCTGAAATCCATACCCCATAGCAATGTAGTTCTATGGACCTAACCCCCCACCCCCACCCCATACACAGCACTGTCAATGGGAGAGCATCTCTCACTTACATAGCTTGTGCCTCTTGGGGAGCTGGAGTACCTATGCCAATAGGAGAAGCTCTCCCTTTAGCGTAGGAGCGTCATCACTAAAGCGCTACAGCAAGCCAGCGCTGTACATAAAGATAAGCCCTAAGTCAAATGCCGTACAGAAGTCTAAGCATATTATGTCAAAATAATTATCAGTCAAACCTGCAATCTTATCAGAAAGAGCTCACTTTTTTTGTCAAGAACTTTTTTCCAGAAATCCATGTTGGGTATTATTTATGCTGCCGTCCTTTAATTCTTTACTGTCTGCATGGTGTGTTTCCATCATTTTGCCCAGGATCAATGTCAAGCTAACCAGCTTATAGTGATCTGGATCATTCCATTTACCTTGGAATATTGGAAGATTTTTTTTTCTAGTCTTCTAGAACTTCCCCAGTATTACAAGGTTCGTTTACAAACAAAAATAAAAATAAAAAACCACCCCACAAACCAATGACTCACACAGCTACTTGGCCAACTCTTTTAATACTCTGGATGCAAGTTATTTGGTCCTTTAGAAATTGCTGTTTAACATCTTACCTAAATGTTAGAATAGAAAGAATATAATTATCACTATAAAGATACAAATAATCATCATGTATTGATCAAATTGATAAACTAAACAGTAATAAGTCACCAGGACCAGATGGTATTTATCCAAGAGTTCTGAAGAAACTCAAATGTGAAATTGCAGAACTACTAACTGTAGTCTGTAACCTATCATTTAAATCAGCTTTTGTACCAAATGACTGGAGAATAGCTAATGTGATGCCAATTTTTAAAAAGGGCTCCAGAGGTGATCCCGGCAATTACAGGCCAGTAAGCTTGACTTCAGTACCATGCAAACTGGTTGAAACTACAGTAAAGAACAAAATTGTCAGACACATAGATGAACATAACTTGTTGGGGAAGAGTCAACATGTTTTTTGTAAAGAGAAATCATGCCTCACCAATCTACTAAATTTCTTTGAGGGGTGTAATGATGCTGCCTTTGGTGGGACACTTCTGAGAGTGCCAATTCAGGAAAAATTGCTTAGAGCAGGGCAGTTACAGCCCAAGGCTGGGGTTCCTTTTTTACATCAAGGCAAACTAAACCATCCAAACAGAGAAGACTGGTTTTACCCCACTGGCTAACCATAAGTCATACAAGCAATACCCTTAGACACTCCAGTTTCCCAGTATCACCACCAGTGCCACTTGTTATGGGGATGAATGGTTATGAAAACCAACACCCCAGTAAAAGAAAAAAGGTTCTCTCAATCCCAAAGGACCAAGCCCCAGACCCAGGACAATGTACAAATTAGAACTTTCCCACAAATCATGCTGTTGCCAATCCTTTAGAAGCTAAAATCTAAAGGTTTCTTCATAAAAGAAAGAAATATAGATGAGAACTAAAATTGGTTAAATGGAATCAATTACATACAGTAATGGCAAAGTTCTTGGTTCAGGCTTGTAGCAGTGATGGAATAAACTGCAGGTTCAAATCAAATCTCTGGAGTACATCTACAGCTTGAATGGGTCATTCAGTCCTTTGTTCAAAGCTTCAGTTTGCAGCAAGGTTCCTCCAGAAGCAAGAAGCAGAATTGAAGACAAGATGGAGATGAGGCAGCTGCCTTTTATAGTCTCTTCCAGGTGTAAGGACACCTCTTTGTTTTTAGTGTGGAAAATTACAGCAAAATGGAGTTTGGAGTCACATGGGCAAGTCACATGTCCATGCAGGACTCAGTTCTTTACAGGCGCAGACATTGCTCACATGCTATTTTGAAAGTTCCCAGGAAGACTTCTTATGTGGATTGGAGTCTCTCAAGGGCCATTGTCAGTTAAGTGTTTCTTGATTGGGCACTTAATTTGCAAATTCCTTTCTCAAGAAGCTGACTAAATGCTTCACTAATGCTATTTAGAATTAAACACATTGAGATACAAGTACACAGGCCATATTCATAACTTCAAATACAAAAATGATACACACATACAGATAGCATAATCATAATCAGCAAATCGTAACTTTTTCATAGACACCTCACATGACAACCTTTGTACAATATTTGCTGCAAATATATAACAGTGGTTGCAGTTTATGTCACTAACATCACAGGGGGTCAAGAAGCATGTGGACAAGGGTGATCCAATGGATATAGTGTACTTAGATTTTCAGAAAGCCTTTGACAAAGTCCCTCACCAAAGGCTCTTAAGCAAAGTAAGCTGTCATGAGATAAAATGGATAGTCCTTTTATGGGCTGGTAACTGGTTAAAAGATAGGAAACAAAGGGTAGGAATAAATGGTCAGTTTTGAATGGAGAGAGGTAAATAGTGGTGTCCCCCAGGGGTCTGTACTGGGACCAGTACTGTTCAACATATTCATAAATGACCTGGAAAAAGGGTGAACAGTGAGGTGGCAAAATTTGCAGATGATACAAAACTACTCAAGATAGTTAAATCCCAGGCAGACTCCGAAGAGCTACAAAAGGATCTCTCAAAACTGGGTGATTGGGCAACAAAATGGCAGATGAAATTTAATGTTGATAAATGCAAACTAATGCACAGTGGAAAACATAATCCCAACTATACATATAAAATGATGGGGTCTAAATTAGCTATTACCACTCAAGAAAAAGATCTTGGAATCATTGTGGATAGTTCTCTGAAAACATTCACTCAATGTGGCAGTCAAAAAAGCGAACAGAATGTTGGGAATCATTAGGAAACGGATAGATAATAAGACAAAAAATATCATATTGCCTCTATATAAATCCATGGTACGCCCATATCTTGAAAACTGCGTGCAGATCTGGTCTCCCCATCTCTAAAAAGATATATTGGAATCGGAAAAGGTTCAGAAAAGGACAACAAAAATTATTAGGGGTATGGAACGGTTTCCATATGAGGAGAAATTAATAAGACTGTGACTTTTCAGCTTGGAAAAGAGATGACTAAGGGGGGATATGATAGAGGTCTATAAAATCATGACTGGTGTGGAGAAATTAAATAAGGAAGTGTTATTTAATCCTTCTCATAACACACAAACTAGGGGTCACCAAATGAAATTAATAGGTAGCAGGTTTAAAACAAACAAAATGAAGTATTTCTTCACACAAATGCACAGTCAATCTGTGGAACTCCTTGCCAGAGAATGTTGTGAAGGTCAAGACTATAACAGGGTTAAAAAAGAACTAGATAAATTCATGGAGGATAAGTCCATCAGTGGCTATTAGCTAGGATGGGCAGGAATGGTGTCCCTAGCCTCTGTTTGCCAGAAGCTGGGAATGAGTGACAGGGGATGGATCACTTGATGATTACCTGTTCTGTTCATTCCCTCTGGGGCACCGGGCATTGGTCACTGTCGGAAGACAGGACAATAGGCTAGATGGACCTTTGGTCTGACCCAGTATGGCCATTCTTATGTTTCTTTCCAAAGACAGGAAATAAATATTTATTGAACTCTTCTGCTTTCTCTGCATCATTATTGGCAATTTTTACATCCCTATCTAGTAACATACCTACACCATTGCTAGAATTTCATGTATTCATCATATATTTAAAAAAACAGCCTTGTTGTTTTTAACCCTACTGTCTCTACATTTGTCATTGATATATTTAGCTTTTCTTATCTATTGTCTGCATTTTGTAACTGCTAATTTATAGTCATTGCTATCTATTTCCCCATCTTTCCCTTTGTAAGAATATATATATATATATATATATATATATATATCTTGATGCTTTTATTTCCCTTCTTAATCAATGATGCCTTCTTTTGTAATTGTAGAATTGCGGGGAGGGAAGGCAGGGTCTCACAGCTAGTAAAGTTTCCTTAAACAACTCTCACTTATAATTCACATTGGGAGGAAAAAATTAAAACAAAATGATCCATTTTGCCCCTAATTGTTTTCAGCTTTGAGAAAGTGACTCTTTTAAAGCACCACGTATATAGGTGCGGCCTATCTTCTGTTGCATGTAACAAACTTAATTAGGTTGTGATCATTTGCACCTAGGTAACAACTAAATTTTAGTTCAGTCGTCAGTTAATCTTTGTCTGTCAGAATGAAGTCTAATATAGAATTGACCCAAGCCAAGTCTAATACTTTTTGTGTTAGGATATTGTCTATACTTTTTTTTTTTTCATTCCAAGGATATTTAACTAGTGGCAGCATGACACCTCCAGCAGGTGCCTCCAGATTGAAATCCCCCCTACTAACACAGTTTTATTTTATACACATGATTTATACACAGGGGTGTCTGATGGGCCCTTTTCCCCATTCAGCCCCACTGGTTCCCGCTGCCACCTCATACATTTGTACACTGCAGATACTGGCAGCACTGTGTTTAGGGGAGGTACAAACCTATTCCTCCCATTTACCTTCCCTGCCTCAGCATGAAGGGCTCGCGGGTAAGCGCAGCCCATAGAGAGAGAGGAGGTTGGATGCATGTGGGAGGTGTGTCAGTGTATTTGTTGCAAGCGGGCCAGGACTGTTTAGGGTGGTTATACAACCCCCACAATTTACCCACCCTTACTGTCATGAGCACAGCCCATGGAGTGAGGAGGAGTGGGGGGGGGGGGGGGGTCCACAGGGTACTCTACTCACTGCTGGAGCGCCTCCTCCTGGCCATGTCTGGGGATTAGTTCTTCCAGTCTGATGCCCCTTCATGCAGTAGCTCACTCCATCTTTCTCAGTCTTGCTTTCTTGGGACTCGACTGCCCCCTCCGGCCAGGTCACTGTAGTTGTCCCCTTCTCGGGGGGTTGGGTGTATCAAAGTCTCTCCAGACCCACTCTCCCAGGCAGCCTTCCCTTTTGCTGTCTCTTAGTGGTTAGTAGGGAACCCAGCCCAAGGACCTTACAACAAGCAGCCACAGTCTGCACAGCCCTGAACCTTACCACTGCATCCCTGGGCTGCTTCCTACCTTGCCGTCTCTCCCCCAGTCCCCTGCAGCTCTCAGCACCTGGGTTGTAGACAGGCCCATCCCGTCCCTGTCCAGCTGCACTTCATGGCTAATTAGCACTTGCTCTTGGGGCTTCTTCTCCAGGTGCAGCCTAGGCCGCTAACCGGCCCACGTGGCCACCTTAACCCTGTCAGGGCTGCGTGGTGGCCACCCCCGCAGGGTGTCAGTGTATGGGGAAAGGGAGGTGCGTCTATAAACCGCCCCCTCCCCCCAGTGTATCAGTCTGCCTAGGGCAGGGCCCTCCTGGCCGAGCACAGCCGGGGGCAGAGGCTGCTGGAATGTTCCATGGACCCCGCCAGGGGGGTTTCACGGCGTGAGGTGGGGATTGCGCCGCTGCTGTCCCACCCTCCGCAGCGCCTGAGGGAGGCAGAGGTGGGTGGCTGGGCCGTACGCCGCCACAGCCTGAGGTAAACACCTGGGAGCCCCGCAGCCGCGTGGGGCGCACGGCTGGGCCTTGGCCCGGGTCACGCAGTGCTGAGGCAGCCGCGTGGGGCGCACGGCTGGGCCTTGGCCTGGGTCACGCCGTGCTGAGGCAGCCGCGTGGGGCGCACGGCTGGGCCTTGGCCTGGGTCACGCCGTGCTGAGGCAGCCGCTGGGCCTCTCCTGGAGCCAGAGCACCCGGCACCACCAGCAGGGACGGGGTCAGTTCCACGCGCGCGCCGGTCTCGCCTGCCCTGGGGCCCTGGTCGGGGCCACCCCGCCAGCCCCCGGTCACGCCTGCCCTGGGGCCCTGCCCCGCCAGCCCCTGGTCTCGCCTGCCCTGGGGCCCTGGTCGGGGCCACCCCGCCAGCCCCTGGTCACGCCTGCCCTGGGGCCCTGGTCGGGGCCACCCCGCCAGCCCCTGGTCACGCCTGCCCTGGGGCCCTGGTCGGGGCCACCCTGCGAGCCCCTGGTCACGCCTGCCCTGGGGCCCTGGTCAGGGCCACCCCTCGAGCCCCTGGTCACGCCTGCCCTGCAGGCCGCATCAGCCCGGCGGGTTGGGGAAGTACTGTGGGCTGGGTTCCCCCATGGGCTCCAATCATGGCTGCCACAGGCAAGTTTGCCCCACAGGGTCACAGCACCATTTTGAGACCAGGTTAACCCTGCAGTTTCCTGTGATAGGGACTGCAGGCAAGGTCAGTCCTGGGGGCTCAGGGCGCGGCCAAGGGCTAGGTTACCAGGGGAGGGGGATCCAGGGCACTGCTGCAGGCCGGGTTACCCTACAGGCTCTTGTCATGGCTGTCTTTCTCGCTGCCTCAGACCCAACCTCACAATCACTCCCTGTCTGGAGAATAAAATTGAGGGAAACGCTCCCTTCTGCTAGTTCCCAGTTTCATGGATGAAGAGAAACAGGCTGTTTGTTAAACATCAGCAAATTTTCTCCAGCCGACTTCAAACCAGCTGAGCACTAATTAGAAAACACCCAGTGTGGATTGAGCCCAGGGAAGGCACTGCTTTCAATCAGGAGTGGGTGTCAATCATCACAGTAGTATGGACACTTTAAAAATGTGTTTAACTGTGCAGCGCAAAACTTTGTGTCACTCCTGTGCTAGGGCTTGTCTGCTGCAGGCTTGTATGACGTGCTGCAGCGTTCTGTTCTGAGTTTAACACCCAGACAGTCCCCACTGAGGCAGTACTGCTTTCTGAAGCTTTTCTCCTTTTTAAAAAAACAAAACAGTAAATACAAACCCATGTATGAATGTGATAGTTAAGGCAGAAAATTGCAACACCAGGCAGTAAGGCAATCAGGACATTAAGATTCTCAGGCCACGGCAGATGCTCAATACACTGAGGTGCATTTAAGCCTTTACGTGCAGTAGGGGTCAATTCATATTGTAGTGATTAACTTACTCTGTATATTTTATATATATGGATTGTTCTTTCCATTTCCATGAGCAGAGGGGATTTTGATCCAGTAGATTCTAGTCAATTCAGATTTTTATAAAACTCACAGTATTGCCAATCCCAAAAGTTTTTTTTTTTTTTTAAAGTCAACCCCCAAAAAATCATGAGGTTTTTTTTTTACAAAAATTATTAAAGCATAATTTTTGGTCTGTCTGCTGAGTTGTGCTCCCCTGCCTGCTCCCAATGTGGGTGTAACCATTACAGTCTTGTCAACGTGCAAATTTACAGCGAATAAATTTATTTTGACTCCTGCGGCAGTAGGACCCAACACACTGCAACACATGGTGGCCTGTGCTCTGGAAGCTGGACCTGAGACCCACCAAACTCATCTGATATAGGGGACAAAAAACATCCACTGGATGGAAACAGCTTTTAATTAGAGCAGGCTCCGGGCAGCGCTTACCTGGAAGGGTGTGCTCAGAGTTTTACAGACAAGTGAAAAGCAAACTTACAATCCAAATGAAACAGAACACGGCAAAGAATGATAAAGTGGGGAGCACTGATGAGGGAGCAGTTGCAACAGGGCAAGATGTTAATTGGCATGCATGCATTTTAGATTATTTTATATTATATCTATATTAGGGCTGTCAAGCAATTAAATAAATTAATCCCAATTAATCATGCAATTAAAAAATTAATCCTGATTAATCATGCTGTTAAACAATAGAATACCATTTATTTTAAATATTTTTGGATGTTTACTACATTTTCAAATATATTAATTTCAATTACAACACAAAATACAAAGTGTACAGTGCTCACTTTATATTTATTTTTTATTACAAATATTTGCACTGTAAAAACAAATTTATTTTTCAATTGACCTCATACAAGTACTGTAGTGCAATCACTTTATCATGAAAGTTGAATTTACAAATATAGAATTATGTACAAAAAAACCTGCATTCAAAAATAAAACAATGTAAAACTTTAGAGCCTACAAATCCACTCAGTCCTACCTCTTGGTCAGCCAATCACTCAGACAAACAAGGTTGGTTACAATTTGCAGGAGATAATGCTGCCTGCTTCTTGTTTACAAAGTCACCTGAAAGTGAGAACAGGCATTAGCATGGCACTGTTGTAGCTGGCATTGCAAGATATTTATGTGCCAGATGCGCTAAAGATTCATATGTCCCTTCATGCTTCAACCACCATTCCAGAGGACATGCTTCCATGCTGATGATGGGTTCTGCTTGATAACTATCCAAAGCAGTGCGGACAGACCCATGTTCATTTTTATCATCTGAGTCAGATGCCACCAGCAGAAGGTTCATTTTTTGGTGGTTTGGGTTCTGTAGTTTCCACACCAGAGCGTTGCTCCTTTAAGACTTCTAAAAGCATGCTTCACACCTCATCCCTCTCAGATTTTGGACGGCACTTCAGATTCTTAAACCTTGGGTCAAGTGCTGTAGCTATCTTTAGAAATCTTACATGGGTGTCTTTTTTGCGTTTTGTCAAATCTGCTGTGAAAGTGTTCTCAAAACGAACATGTGCTGGGTTGTCATCCGAGACTGCTATAACATGAAATATATGCAGAATGTGGGTAAAACAGAGCAGGAGACATACAATTCTCCCCCCAAGGAGTACCGTCACAAATTTAATTGACGCATTATTTTTTTAACAAGCATCATCAGCATGGAAGCATGTCCTCTGGAATGGTGGTCGAAGCATGAAGGTCGATGGTGGTTGAAGCATGTTAGTCTCTAAGGTGCCACAAGGACTCCTCGTTGCTTTTACTATTTCTTTTGTTTATCATTTTTACAGTGCATATATTTGTAATAAAAAATAATATAAAGTGTGCACTTTGTATTCCAGGTTGTAATTGAAATCAATATTGAAAATGTAGAAAAACATCCAAAAATATTTAATAAATTTCAATTGGTATTCTATTATTATAAATGCGATTAATCACGATTAATTTTTTTGAGTTAATCACATGAGTTAACTGCAATTAATTGACAGCCCTAATATAGTCCAGCGAGGGCAGGGATGGAGGATCTTTAGAACTGAGATGTTGAGCTCCCAGTAAATTGGGTTAGGTAGATACACCTGCAAGAAAAGAGTGTGTGTATGTCTGTGTGTGTGTGTGTGTGTGTGTGTGTGTGTAAGAGAGAGAGAGAGAGAGAGAGATGGTGAAATAAACCCATTACAGTGATTTAAAATATCATCCCTGTCTGATTGGGATGATGCACCTGCAAGTTACATTAATAGATTCAAAGGCCACAAGGTACTATTGTGGTCATCCAGTTGGGCCTTCCATGTAACACAGGTCATGGAACTTCCCCAAAATAATTCCTAGAGCAGATCTCTTAGAAAAACCTCCAATCTTGATTTAAAAAAATTAAGTGATGGAGAATCCAAAGACCTTTGGTAAAAAATTTTCAGTGGTTAATTACCATCACTGTTAAAAATTTACACCTTATTTCCAGTCTAAATTTGTCTAGCTTCAATTTCCAACCACTGGATCATGTTATATCTTTCTCTTCTAGACTGAAGAGCCCATTATCAAATATTTATTCCTCATGTAGGTACTTCCAGACTGCAATCAAGTCATCCCTTAACCGTCTCTTTGTTAAGCAAATTAGATTGAGCTCCTTGATTCTATCATTATAAGGCATGTTTTCTAAGCCTTTACTTATTCTTGTGGTTCTTCTCTGAATTCTCTTCAATTGATCAGCATCCTTCATGAATTGTGAACATCAAAACTTAACACAGCATTCTAGCAGCAGTTGCACCAGTGCTGAAAACAGAGATAAAATAATCTCTCTACTCCAACTCGAGGCCTTCCTCAGTGAAGGATACTGGATTATATGCTTTATTGAGGTCCCTTCTACAATTCCCCTATTTATGCATCCAAGGATCACATTGGCCCTTTTGGCCACAGCATTGCACTGGACGCTTAATAGCTGATTGTCCACCACAACCCCCAACTATTTATCATCGTCTCTGGTTCCCAGGATAGAGTCCCCTATCTTGTATGTATGGCCTACATTCTTTGTTCCTAGATGCATGCATTTACATTTCACCATATTAAAACACAGACAGTTTGCTTCGACCCAGTTTACCAAGCAATCCAGATCGTTCTGAATCAGTGACCTGTCCTCTTCATTATTTGCCACTTCTCCAATTTGAGTGTCATCTGCAAACTTTGTGATGATTTTATGTTTTCTTCCAGGTCATTGATAAAGATGTTAAATAGCATAGGACCAAGAACCAATCCCTGTGGGACCCCACTAGAAACACACCCATTTGATGATTCCCTGGTTACAATTACATTTCAAGACTCATCAGTTAGCCAGCTTCTAATCCATTTAGTGTGTGCGATGCTAATTTTATATTGTTCTAGGTTTTTTTAATCAAAAATGTCATGTGGCACGAAGTCAAATGCCTTAGATTTCTGTAAGTATGTTACATCAACACTATTACATTTATCAACCAAACTTGTAATCTCACCAAAAAAGATAGTTCATTTGACAGGTCTATTTTCCATAAACCCATGTTGATTGGCAATTATATTACCCTCCTTTAATTCTTTATTAAATCGAGCCCCATATCAGGCATTCCATTATCTTCCCTTCGGTTGATGTCAGACTGACAGGCCTAAAATTACCCAGGCTATGCTGTTTATCCTTTTTAAATATTGACCCAACATTATCTCTCTTCCAGTATTCGGGAATTTCCCCAGCGCTCCAAACCTCACTGAAAATCAACATTAATTATCCAGCAAGCTCCTCAGCCAACTCTTGGATGCCAGTTATCCAGACTGCTGATTTAAAAATGTATAATTTTAGTAGTTTCTGCTCAGCATCATCCAGAGATACTAGTGGAATAGAAAAAGTATATTCATATGATGACTACATCATCTCTTTTCCCCCCAAATACAGAACAGAAACATTTACTGAACACTTTTGCCTTGCCTTTTCTTCATTATTATTACTAATTCTACCATTTCCAGCTCATAATTAGTTGGATTGGTGCCTAAAAGGTCCCCCTCCCCCAAATACAAAAGATCAGGATTTTAAAAAATGTTGAAAGTAGCCCAGGCAGTGTTAAAGCTAAATACTGTATTAAAGATAGAGAATCTAAGGTTAAAAATGTGATTATTTTATGTAAAGAGAGTAAGTGGGGTTAACAAGGCATGGTTTATCGTTCTGACCATTTGCCACCCACCATCTCTCATTTTCTATGCCCATATCCTGCTATCTGATCCATCCCTTGAGGTAGGCTGTCATTATTGATCCCATTTTACAGGTAGTGAAACTGAGGTACAGAAAAACTAGCTGACTTCTCCAAGGCTTCCTATTTATTCTGTGGCAGGAACAGAATTCAGTTTAGTTAACCTCACTCCCATCTTTCCTCCCTATCAGTGGAACAAACCAGTTTCTCCAGCTGGCCATGAGCCTCCCCTAACAACGCTCCTTCCCTCCCTCCCTAGCTATATTGTAGGGCTCTTCCCACTCAATTCCTCATTAATTCAGGCCTCTGAGATAGGGGTTGCTTGATCTTCCCCTCTATAGTCCCCCGTGTTTGCTCCCTCCGGCCACATAGAGTCATAGGATTTCCCTGAATTAATTCTTGTTTGCCTAGAGCAGATCTTTCAAAATCAAGACTGAATCATTTTCTAAAAGTTTCCAGTGATGGAGAATCCACCACAACTCTTGGAAAGTTGCTCTAATGGTTAATTTCCCTCACTTAAAATGTATGCCTTACTTTTAGTCTGAATTTGCCTAACTTCACCTCCAGCCATTGGCTTGCGGTATACCTTTCTCTGCTACACTGGAGAGCCTTCTATTATTACATTTCTGTTCCCCAAATAGGTATTTATGGACAGTGACCAAGTCACCCCTTATACTTCTCTTTGTTAAACTAAACTGATTGAGCTCCTTGGTCTAAATCCACAAGGGACTTAGGCACCTAAATCTGAGATTTGTGGATTGCACTGGCACCTAAAACCCCCAATTAGTTGCTGCCCAACCCTATAGGCACCTAAACTCACTCAGCACCTAAGTTTGCTGTAAAAGTTCCCTATGAACCTAGGTTTCTGCCTCTGGCCATACATACAACACTTCTCTCTAAGTGTCCACGCACCTATCTCCTGCCTAAGCCCCAACAGTATCATCAAACCTGGGCAAGGGAGACATCCCCCCACCTATCTTGCCTGCAAGTCCCAAGCTGATAGATGTGCTTAGAGCAGGGGTGAGCAAATCTTTTGGCCAGAGTGCCACATCTGGGTATAGAAATTGTATGGCGGGCCATGAATGCTCATGAAATTGGGATTAGGGGGCAGGAGGGGGTGAGGGCTCTGGCTGGGGGTGTGGCCTCCAGGGTGGGGCTGGAGATGAGGGGCTTGGGGTGTAGAAGGGTGCTCCGGGATGGGACTGAGGGGTTTGGAAAGTGGGAGGGGGATCAGGGCTGGAGCAGATGGTTGGGGCGTGGGGGGGGGTGGCTCAGGGGTACAGGATCCGGGCAGCGTTTACCTCATGGAACTCCTGGAAGCAGTAGCATATCCCCGCTCCAGATCCTATCCAGAGGCGTGGCCAGGCGGCTTTGCGCACTGCCCCGTCCTCAGGCACTGCCCCTGCAGCTCCCATTGGCCACAGTTCCTGGCCAATGAGAGCTGCGGGGGCGGTGCTTGGGGCAAGGGCAGCGTGTGGAGCGGAGCCCCTTGGCTGCCCCTATGCGTAGGAGCTGGAGGGTACATGCTGCTGCTTCTGGGAGCCGTGTGGAGCAGCCCCCAACCCTGCTCCCCAGCTGGAGTGCTGGAACGGGGCAAACCCCTGACCCTGCTCCTCAGCGGGAGCTCAAGGCCAGATTAAAACGGCTGGCGGGTCAGATGTGACCCATAGTTTGCCCGCTCCTGGCTTAGAGCATGCCTACTATATAGGGGCCAACTCACAGTCTTTCCAGAGGAGGAGGAGGAGGTGCCATCTTCCCTTCTAACCTTTAGTCCAGTGGGGAGAGCACTCCCCAAGAGGGAGACCTGGATTCAATTCCCCACTCTCCTTGATAGGGAGGAGAGAGACCCTGTTCAAATCCTTTCTCCCCATCAGGCAGAGTGGGCAACTGAACCAAGGTTTCCCACATTCCAGGTGAGTGTTCTAACCACTGGGCTAAGGGTTGCAAAAGAGGCTTCCTCCTCCCCCTCGCTGTTTTATGTGGATTTAGTCAGGCATGTAATTCCTCCTTGCAAAAAACAGCTTAGTCATCTAAGCCGCCTGACTGCAGGAAAGGGGTTCCTGGTTGTGGATCGCAAGCAGAGATGGTTCCAAAGACTGCACCCTTTAGCAGGGCAGGCTCCAGGCACCCGCTTGTCAAGCAGGTGCTTGGGGCGGCCGCTCCGGAAAGGGGCGGCACGACCAGGTATTCGGCGGCAATTCGGCGGACGGTTCCTCACTCCGCCTGGGAGCGAAGGACCTCCTGCCGAATTGCCGCCGCAGATCGCGATCGCGGCTTTTTGTTTTTGTTTTTGTTTGTTTTTGTTTTGGCTGCTTGGGGCGGCCAAAACCCTGGAGCCGGCCCTGCCCTTTAGGCGCTAGACTCTGAGCAGGGCAGGGATTAGGCCCCAGCCTCTCATTGGCATCTCTCACTGGCTAGTTTAGGCAACTCCCTGCCTAGCATGCTGGCTTTTGGGATCCCATTCTTAGACCTGGTCTACACTGGGGGTGGGATCGATCTAAGATCCATGTCTAGTTGGCAGCCGGTATCAAGCGGAGTGCCCCAAGGGTCGGTCCTGGGGCTGGTTTTGTTCAATATCTTCATTAATGATCTGGAGGATGGCGTGGACTGCACCGTCAGCAAGTTTGCAGATGACACTAAACTGGGAGGAGTGGTAGATACGCTGGAGGATAGGGATAGGATACAGAGGGACCTAGACAAATTAGAGGATTGGGCCAAAAGAAACCTGATGAGGTTCAACAAGGACAAGTGCAGAGTCCTGCACTTAGGACAGAAGAATCCCATGCACTGCTACAGACTCGGGACCGAATGTCTAGGCAGCAACTCTGCAGAAAAGGATGTAGGTTAACAGTGGACGAGAAGCTGGGAACCAAGTCAACAGTGTGCCCTTGTTGCCAAGAAGGCTAATGGCATTTTGGGCTGTATAAGTAGGGGCATTGCCAGCAGATTGAGGGATGTGATCATTCCCTCTATTCGACATTGGTGAGGTCTCATCTGGAGTAGTGTGTCCAGTTTTGGTCCCACACTACAAGAAGGATGTGGAAAAATTGGAAAGAGTCCAGTGGAGGGCAACAAAAATGCTTAGGGGGCTGGAGCACATGACTTATGAGGAGAGGCTGAGGGAACTGGGATTATTTAGTCTGTAGAAGAGAAGAATCGGGGGGATTTGCTAGCTGCTTTCAACTACCTGAAAAGGGGTTCCAAAGAGGATGGATCTAGACTGTTCTCAGTGGTAGCAGATGACAGAACAAGGAGTAATGGTCTCAAGTTGCAGTTTGGGATGTTTAGGTTGGATATTAGGACAAACTTTTTCACTAGGAGTGTTGTGAAGCACTTGAATGGGTTACCTAGGGAGATGGTGGAATCTCCTTCTTAGAGATTTTTCGGTCAGGCTTGACAAAGCCCTGGCTGGGATGATTTAGTTGGGAATTGGTCCTGCTTTGAGTAGGGGGTTGGACTAGATGACCTCCTGAGGTCCCTTCCAACCCTAATATTCTAAGTTACACTTCACATAGCTGAAATCGATGTACTTAAATCTACTTACCGTGGTGTCTTCACTGTGGTAAGTCGACTGCTGACGCTCTCCCATCGACTCCGCCTGCACCTCTCGCCCTGGTGGAGTACCGGAGTCAATGGGAGAGCACTCAGCGGTCGATTTATCGCGTCTAGACTAGACACAATAAATCAACCCCCACTGGATCGATTGCTGCCTGTCGATTCAGCGGGTAATGTAGACAAGCCCTTAGGTGCCTCTCGCTCGCTCTCCTCATTCATTTTGTAGGGAGGCTAAGCACCTAACTTTGGCTTTGTGGATCCCAGTTTTGTTCCAGTGATTTTATAGGTGCCTAAAAGTTGCAACACCTATGAGTCTTTGTGGATGCAAGCCCTCCTGACTAGTTTAGGTTCCCCTTCTTCTGAGATGGAGGCCATCCAAACTGTATAGCTCCCCTCCCCTTGTTGCTGAAGACCTTGCTGCTCCTTTCTCCATGTGAGAGAGCTCCCTCTTAGAAACAGCAGCACTCCCAGAGGTCCTTGAAACCTAACCAGAAAATGTCAGATTTGTAAACTCAGCTCATCTGGGGCTCTAATAGCCCCATATAGGTTCATAGATTAATTGCATATGGCTACATTATATAAATGTTGTTCAAATGAACCCACTTTGCCAAGCAATCCAGATCAGGCTATATAACTGACCTGTCCCCATCATTTACCACTTCACCAATTTTGGTCTCATCTGCAAATTTTAGCAGCTATTTCTTCCAGATTGTTGATAAAGATAGTGAATAGCAGTGGGCAGAAAACAGATTGCTGTGGAACCCCACCAAAGATACCTCACTGGTAACAATTTCCTAATTACAATTACTTTCTGCAATATCTCAGTTAAGTTTTTAATCCATTTAATATAGGCTACAGGGAGTGTTAGGATGATGTTAGGCACAAGTTTTACTAATTTATACATTAAAAAAGAAAAGTAAAAGGAACTATACCCAACTGCTCCTCAACCAAGCTGTTAAGTATTCCCAGCCCAGTTACAGCTTTCAGAGTCACAGAGGCCCAGATCAACAAGGGGATTTAAGTGTTGCAACACTAAGCATCATGATGCCTTGCTTTGAGACACCTAGAAAGTCACAGGAACACCACAGTGATCCACAAAGCCCAAGTTAGGTGCCTAGATTCCCTATACAAAGAATGGGGAGAGATGAGTGCCTTAAAATGCATTCCACAAAAGCCAGCATGCTAGGCGGGGAGCCGCCTGAGTTAAGGCGGGGAGCCGCCTAAGCTAGCCAATGGGTGGTGTCAATGATAGAGCAATGTGCTGAGCTTCCTCCCTCTTGGGCCTGGTCTACACTATGAGTTTAATTCAAATTTAGCAGCATTAAATCAAATTAACCCTGCACCCGTCCACACAACTAAGCCATTTATTTCGAAATAAAGGGCTCTTAAAATCGATTTCTGTACTCCTCCCCGACGAGCGGAGTAGCGCCAAAATCGATATTGTCATTTCGAATTAGGGTTAGTGTGGCCGCAGTTCGATGGTATTGGCCTCTGGGAGCTATTCCACAGTGCACCATTGTGACTGCTCTGGACAGCAATCTGAACTCAGATGCACTGGCCAGGTACACAGGAAAAGCCCTGCGAACATTTGAATTTCATTTCCTGTTTGCCCAGCACAGGAGAGTATAGGTGACCACAGAGAGCTCATCAGCACATGTAACCATGCAGGCTGATAATCGAAAAAGAGCACCAGCATGGACCGTACGGGAGGTACTGGATCTGATCACTATATGGGGAGAGGATTCAGTGCTAGCAAAACTTCATTCAAAAAGACGAAATGCCAAAACTTTTGAAAAAATCTCCAAGGGCATGATGGAGAGAGGCCACAATAGACTCAGAGCAGTGCCACGTGAAAGTCAAGGAGCTCAGACAAGCCTATCAGAAAACAAAGGAGGCAAACGGTCGCTCTGGGTCAGAGCTGCAGACATGCCGCTTCTACGCTGAGCTGCATGCAATTCTAGGGGGGGCCGCCACCACTACCCCACCTCTGACCGTGGATTCTGAGGCGGGGGTAATCTCATCAGCCACACCTGAGGATTCTGCGGACAGGGAAGAGGAGGAGGAGGAAGAGGAGGACGAGCTTGCGGAGAGCACACAGCACCCTGTTCTCCCCAACAGCCAGGATCTTTTTCTCAGCCTGACTGAAGTACCCTCCCAAGCCAGTACTCAAGACCATGACCCCATGGAAGGGACCTCAGGTGAGTTTATCTTTTAAAATATAAAACATGGTTTAAAAGCAAGCGTTTTTTAATGATTAATTTGCCCTGAGGACTTGGGATGCATTCGCGGCCAGTACAGCTACTGGAAAAGTCTGTTAACGTGTCTGGGGATGGAGCGGAAATCTTCCAGGGACATCTCCATGAAGCTTTCCTGGAGGTACTCCAAAAGCCTTTGCAGAATGTTTCTGGGCAGTGCAGCCTTATTCCATCCTCCATGGTAGGACACTTGACCACGCCATGCTAGTAGCAAGTAATCTGGTATCATTGCACGACAAAGCCTGGCAGCTTATGGTCCCAGTGTTTGCTGGCATTCAAGCAACATCCGTTCTTTATCTCGCTGTGTAATCCTCAGGAGAATGCTATCGCTCATGGTAACCTGGTTGAAATACGGGAATTTAATTAAGGGGACAGAGGTGGCCGTTCCTACTGGGCTGTTTGCCTGTGGCTGAAAGGAAATCCTTCCCTGCAGTTAGCCCAGCACTCGGGTGAGGGGAGGGGGAAATTGGCGCTGAGCTTTTCACCTTTGGCTAGCAGGGATCTTCCCTGATACCAGCCACGCGGTGGGGGGAGGGGTACAGCAATCATCCCAGATAATTCATGGCGGGTGGGGGGGGGGGAGGGTTAGTTTGGTTTCTGCAGGGATCTTCCCTGATACCAGCCACGCGGTGGGGGGAGGGATAAAGCGATCATCCCAGAGAATTGGATGGGGGGGGGGGGTGTTAGTTTGTTTTCTGCTGCTGAAGGTTAACAGGAAAACCGCAGCAGTCAACGGGCTTTGCTTGGTATGTGGGAAAGGAGGGCGCAGAAGCCAAAAGACAATGGCTTACCATGGCCGCATGCAAGCCGAATTCTGTTGCCCGGACCTGTGTCTGTGATCTCTAACACCAAAGCCACAGGCTCTCAATATTAAGATGGAAAATGCGACCTTGTACTGAAATCACATGTGCTATGTCAGGGGTCGGCAACCTTTCAGAAGCAGTGTGCCGAGTCTTCATTTATTTACTTTAATTTAAAGTTTTGCATGCCAGTAATACATTTTAACATTTTTTAGAAGGTCTCTCTCTATAAGTCTATATATTATATAACTAAACTATTGTTGTATGTAAAGTAAACAAGGTTTTCTAAATATTTAAGAAGCTTCATTTAAAATTAAATTAAAATGCTGATCTTACGCCACCAGCCTTCTCAGCTCGCTGCCAGCCTGGCGTTCTGTTCACCTAGGCCGGCAGCAGGCTGAGTGGGGCCTGACCTCTGAAGCTCCCCACACCCCCAGAAGGGTGGCTGTGGGGGGGCTTCAGAGGTCAAGGCAGAGGGCTGGGGGTATGTTGAGGTACAGGGCAGAAGGCTGGGGGCATGGGGGGCTTCAGAGGTCAGGGCAGAGGGCTGGAGGGGTGTGGGGGGGTGCAGGGCAGAAGGCTGGGTGTGGGGGGGGCTTCAGAGGTCAGGGTAGAGGGCTGAGGGTGTGGGGGGGTGCAGGGCAGAAGGCTGGGTGTGGGGGGGGCTTCAGAGGTCAGGGCAGAGGGCTGGAGGGGTGTGTGGGGGTGCTGGGCAGAAGGCTGAGGGTGTGGGAGGCTTCAGAGGTCAGGGTAGAGGGCTGAGGGTGTGGGGGGGTGCAGAGCAGAAGGCTGGGTGTGGGGGGGTGCAGAGCAGAAGGCTGGGGGTGCTCGGCTCGTGGGGGTGCTCCCAGCCCCCTGCCCTCTGCCCTGAGCAGTTCATGGCAGGGGGCTGGAAGGGATATGTCCTGTTCCACCCCCTGCCCCAAGGCCCCGTCCCTACCTCTTCTCTGCCTCCTTTACCCAGGGCCGGCTTTAGCAAGGGGCCGCGGGGCTGCCGCGTGCCAGCTGGAGCTCCGTCTGGGAGAGCGGGGCAGCGAGGCTTTTGCGGAGCAGCGAGCATGCTGCCACTCCTCCCCCCTCCCTTTGCAAGGGCCGGCGCAGGGAAGGAGAGGAGAAGGGGCAGAAAAGCAGGCTGCACCATGGCTGGGGGAAGAAGCGGGGGAGCTTGGCTGCTGCAGGACGAAGCTTCTGCCTCCTGCCCCAACAGGGGAGAGCGGTGGGCGGGGGGGGCTGAGTGCGGCTGGGGGTCGGAACCGTGGCAGGCAGCCGCGTGCCATTCAAAATCGGCTTGCGTGCCGTGTTTGGCACGCGTGCCGTAGGTTGCCAACCCCTGTGCTATGTAATGTGAATAGTGTTTTTCACCGTGAAAGAGTATAAGCATTGTTCTGTAAAATGTATCTTTTTAAAAACTTCTCTCCTTTTTTCCATTCCTCCAGCAGTGCAAATTTTTCAAGCCTCCCTCCTCCGTCCCAAAGGCTATCTCAGATAAGACAGCAGAGAAAGAGGACGCGAGATGAGATGTTCTTGGAAATAATGGAATGCACCCACAATGAAAGAGCTCATGTGAATGAGTGGAAGGACACGGTATCTAAGTACAGGAAAGATGCCAGTGAATGTGAGGTCATGAAGGATGCTCGAGATGAGAGGTGGCAGGCTGCAATGCTGGGGCTGCTGCGTGATCAAACGGACATGCTCCGGCATCTGGTGGAGCTTCAGGAACAGCAGCAGGATAACAGAGTGCCGCTGCAGCCACTGTATAACCTCTCTCTCCCCTGACCATGTTCCATAGCCTCCTCACCCAGACATGCAAGAACGCAGGGGAGAGGCTCCGTGCACCCTCCCACTCCACCCCAGTGGACAGCCCAACCAAAAGGCTGTCATTATATTGAATTTTTTCAGTGGCCTTTTACTTCTCTCCTATCCTCCTCCCAAACCTCATCCGGGTTACCTTGTCGGTTCTCTCCCTATGTTTATAGTCAATTAATAAAGAATACATGATTTTTAAATGATAGTGACTTTATTTCTTTTAAAAGCAAACTGTGATTTAAGGGGGGAGTGTGGTTTGCTTATAGGGAATGAGTCAATCAAGGGGGCGGGTTTCCAACAGAACTTTCACACCATAGCCTGGCCAGTCATGAAACTGGTTTTCAAAGCTTCTCTGATGCGCAGCGCTACCTGGTGTGATCTTCTAATCACCCTGGTGTCTAGCTGCGCATAATCAGCAGCCAGGCGATTTGCCTCAGCCTCCCACCCCGCCATAAAGATCTCTCCCTTACTCTCACAGAGATTGTGGAGCACACAGCAAGCAGCAATAACAATGGGGATATTGGTTTGGCTGAGGTCTGACCGAGTCAGTAACGAGCGCCAGCAACCTTTTAAACGGCCAAATGCACATTCTACCACCATTCTGCACTTGCTCAGCCTGTAGTTGAACAGCTCCTGACTCCTGTCCAGGCTGCCTGTGTATGGCTTCATGAGCCATGGCATTAAGGGGTAGGCTGGGTCCCCAAGGATAACTATAGTGCGACGGTCCACGCCGCTAAGGTTGTGAGCGGCGTGGACTATCCGCCACCATCCGTAAAATAGCCCTTCAGTCCAGGGCAGTGTGGCCTAGTGGCCAGAGTCTATGACGTCCCCTTTACCTCAAGGAGACGCGGCATGACGGCAGGAGTCTATAACACGGCCCTTGGCTACAGGGCAGTGGGGCCTACCGGCCAGAGTCCAGGAAGCAACCCTCGGGTGAAGGGTAGTGTGGCCTAGTGGCCAGAGTCTTTATCATTGGGATGCGACAGCCCCAGTAGGGGAGCCCCGACCCGGGGCCCTAACAGTAGCATAGTGGTTTGCCACCAACTCAGCAGGGGGTTCCGACCGAAACACGCTGAGTTTCCCTGCGGGGGGAGGTACCACTCTGTCACCCTCCCGGGGTCACTTCCTACCAGGCTCTCCATTGGGGTCTCCCAGGAGTCATCGGGTCCTTGGTACTCGGCAGATTCGGTTGTCTCCTGGGTCTCCTCCAATCGCCAGGACACAGGCGGGCCGTGGACGGCGTCTCTTCCCGGTGCAGTCAGCGGGTGTGGCTGGTCCGCCGCAGGAGCTCCCCCGGCAGGTCCTTCTCCTATGGGCTCCAGCCCAGAATGAGCTGGTCTCCCTCCCTTTATACTCCTGTAGCACTTGGAGCATGCCCAATCTGCCCAGGGAGGCGGGACTTCCGCTGCCAGTCCCTGTGGCTTAACTCCTTCCGGGTTAAGGTGTGGTAGTCTGGCCCCGCCACATATAGGCATTTCAACATCTCCAACGGTTATTTTCTGGTCCGGGAAGTAAGTCCCTTGCTGCAGCCGTTTAAACAGAGTAGTGTTCCTGAAGACGCGAGCGTCATGAACCCTTCCCGGCCAGCCCACATTGATGTTGGTGAAACATCCCTTGTGATCCACAAGTGCTTGCAGCACCATTGAAAAGTACCCCTTGCGGTTTATGTACTGTGTACCCTGGTGTTCCGGTGCCAAGATAGGGATATGGGTTCCATCTATCGCCCCACCACAGTTAGGGAATCCCATTGCAGCAAAGCCATCCACTATGATCTGCACATTTCCCAGAGTCATTACCTTTCGTAGCAGCAGCTCAGTGATTGCTTTGGCTACTTGCATCACAGCAGCCCCCACAATAGATTTGCCCACTCCAATTTGATTGCCGACTGACCGGTAGCTGTCTGGCGTTGCAAGCGTCCACAGGGCTATCGCCACTCGCTTCTCAACTGTGAGGGCTGCTCTCATCTTGGTATTCTGGTGCTTCAGGGCAGGGGAAAGCAAGTCACAAAGTTCCATGAAAGTGCCCTTACGCATGCGAAAGTTTCGCAGCCACTGGGAATCGTCCCACACCTGCAACACTATGCGGTCCCACCAGTCTGTGCTTGTTTCCCGGGCCCAGAATCGGCGTTCCACGGCTATAACCTGCCCCATTAACAGCATGATCTCCAAAGCACCGGGGCCCGCGGTTTGATAGAATTCCATGTCCATGTCCTCATCACTCTTGCCACCACGCTGCTGTAGCCTACTCCTTGCCGCCTGGTTTTGCAGGTTCTGGTTCAGCATAAACTGCACGATAACGTGTGAGGTGTTTACAATGTTCATGACTGCTGTCTTGAGCTGAGCGGGCTCCATGCTTGCCGTGGTATGGCGACTGCACTGTTCACCCAGGAAAAAGACGCGAAACGGTTGTCTGCCATTGCTTCCCTTGAGAGGGGGGAGGATGTACCCAGAACCACCCGCAACAATGTTTTTGGCCCCATCAGGCATTGGGATCTCAACCCGGAATTCCAATGGGTGGAGGAGACTCCGGGAACTATGGGATAACTATGGGATAGCTACCCACAGTGCAACTCTCCGGAAATCGACGCTAGCCCCAGTACATGGACGCACACCGCCAAATTAATGTGCTTAGTGTGGCCGCATACATTCGACTTTATACAATCTGTTTCCAAAATTTGAATTATATAAATTCAGACTAATCCCATCGTATAGACATACCCTTTGATAGAGAGGTACCTCCCATGAAATGGGATCCTGCTGCTTGAAGTCAGTCAGCAAGGTGCCTAAGGCATTTCTTGTGGGAATGAATTAAGTTCCTGTCTCACTCACTCTGCACAGAACAGCTGGAGCAGGAGGAGATGGTGATAGCAGTACCCACTTTATAACTCTTAGACTAACTATTGGAGCACTTGACTGGGATTTTGGAGACTCAGGTTCAATTCCTCCCCATCTACCAGAGGGGGAAGAGAGATGGGAGACATCTATATAAATCCCCTAGGTCTGGGGTGTAAGTGCCTAGGTACCTTTGTGGCTCTAGGCCAGAGTTTTTAATATTTTACTATTATGTCTACTGAATTGGTAATAATTCTAATATGCAGTTGTGCAGAATGTGACCAGAAATCACTGCTCACCTGCTCTGGCAAGTTTTGTTTCGGTTTACTTCTGTTAAGATGTTATTCCTAGCTCTGACAATATGCGCTCTAGTTACTTTGAGCAAAACCCATACTACCATTAGCAACTAGTTCTGACAGTTAACTGTCCCATTATGTTGAGCAATAAACATACATCACATTGGTTATTTGAACTGACAGTTGGCTCTCAGAAATATTGAGCTCTACTGTAATCACTTATGTCAGGTTCTAACAGGTCACCTGCTGCTTAGCTGAGGATCGAATTATATTGCATTATCTAATTAGAGGACTATATAGTATTATCTAGTAATACTAACATTTTCACAGCTAATGTTAATTAAGATAAAACATATGAAAGGGGGAGATACCCTGCTTTGTGCATTAAATAATACACACAACAAAGTGTTTGAGACATATGGATAGTATGAAGTGCAGGTTGTTTAACATTACACCAGGATTAAGAAACAAGTTTAATTCCTGCAGTTGACACAAGAGAACACAGCTAGTGATCTATTTTCTTGAAGCCACTTAAAATAAGCATAATACAGAAAGCATCAAGAAAAACAGTCTCATTCAAATTCATGAAATCTATGTACCTTTCAACACTTCATTCACCTCAGTTTTTCTCTGAAACCAGCACAAGATAAAATTCCTTTTTTGGATTTTTGACTGCATCAACTAGGTTTTGCTTCCTGGTAAAGGAGAGAATTGGGAGGAGGGGGTGTAGAGGAGCCTCTTCCCAAAACAAAAGAATGACAACGAAAGATTGTCCTCAGACTAGATGGGGAAGTCATTTCAATCAAAGATCTAGGAAAGCCTTCGGGAGAGCAACCTGGGTATTCTGTATTTTCATATGAAATAAGATCAGATTGTAAGTCAAAGCAAGATATTTGTACCTGCCACCAGCCCTGAAATAGTAGTCTGGCAACTGAAAGTCAAGCTGTTCTCTTTCTGCCCTGTTAACACTGACAACGATCCCAGAATCTGAATATAACAGTTTTGTTGACATTACAGTAGAACCTCAGAGTTACGAACATCTCGGGAATGGAGGGTGTTTGTAACTCCGAAATGTTTGTAACGCTGAACAAAATGTTATGGTTGTTCTTTCAAAAGTTTACAACTGAATATTAATTTAATTAACTTAATACAGTTTTGAAACTTTACTATGCAGAAGAAAAATGCTGATTTCCCTTTTTTTTTTTTTTAGTAGTTTACATTTAATACAGTACTGTATTACATTTGCCTTTTTTTTTTTGGTCTCTGCTGCTGCCTGGTTCCAAATGAGCATAGGTTGACTGGTCAGTTCATAACTCTGAGGTTCTACTGTACTTGAGACAGACAAGACTGCCTCTTCCCTAGTAAGAGCTGTGGAGCTCTTGTCTCTGGAGTACAGGCAAGAGGGAAAGTCTGGTTAGTTCCATTGGTGCCTGTAAGAAATACACTAGCATTTCTCCTTAAAGAAGCTTTAAAAAGTACATGACTGAGCAGAACTGATCAGAAAACTAAGAACTATGACAGAATGCAAACAGGGACAGATTCTGGCCAACATCACACCTCAGTAAATCCAGCATAATTTAGTTATTTCACTGGAACTAACGTGCATTTATACAGCTGTAACGGATCAGATTCTGGCTTATAGGGAATAGATATGTACAGTTAAATGGTAGATTATACAATCACTTGTCTGAGCACAAGGATATCTGAATGCTTTTCTACTGTTGCTATTAGCAAAATATCTTAATTTTAAACAACTTCAATATCCTAGAAGTTGCATTGCTTGGTTTGAGCAAAAACATTTACATTTAGTGAGGTAAAAGGAGATTTTAGACAGCACCTTTGTTCCTGATGAAGGAAGGAAAAGTTTTTTGTTTTTAACAGGAAGGTGCTAGCCCTTATGCCGAAGATTTGTGTGTGGAGAGGAAATGGGGGCAGGGGAGGAACTGAGCAGGAATAATTTAAGAACTGCGCAGGATCCTAAATGAATTTTCTGCTTTTAAGCTTTTAAGCCAAGCCCTGGAGTGTTTACTCTGGGACTGTAGCTGTGTTAACTTATGGCACACACTTCCTGCCCCTGCTCTTACTTCCCCTGCCATTTCACTACTCCCCACTCACACTGACCTCTAGGGCCTCAGAGATACCTTTGCAGGGTCCCTGGGAAAAGGGGCACAGGGTCACAGAAGTGGATGAGCCTCCCTTTGTAGCATGGGTCTCCCCGTGTACACAAAGGTCTCCCTGTGAGGGCACAAACTGACCTTTACAGAAGCAAAATACCTACTCGTGTCATTAGGTGTCTTGTGAGAGTGAGGTTTTCAAGATTTGGCCCTTTGAATACAAGACCCATAATAGGGGCATCAGCTACTACAATTAAGGATGTTATAAATTAACACAAGTTTAGTGAGCAAAACATATTTTAAGTGGGTTTATATTCCCATTTTTCACCTTCAAGTGTCTATTGTTCAAGCTCTCATGCCAAAAGCCCACTGTCTCTCTAACTTGAAACACCATGCAAGTTGCAGTAAATTAAAGGATAACATCATAAGTAGTCTGGAAGATACATATGAAAAACTGGAGTCTAGGAATGTAGGCATCAGAGATGGAAGCCCTTTTGGGTTCATCTATTCCATCTTCCATGGGCCAGAGCAGAACTGTTTTCTACTATACACTTTTCAGGACTTTGTCCAATCTATTTTTAAATGCCTCAACCCCTTTCTTTGGGAGACAGTTCCTCATGTTACCAAAGTTGTTCCCCTCTCTCAATATAGAAAAATACTGAGCCTAAAATTTCCTTTTCTTCAATTCAACCCTTTACTCCTGTTGTACCCCCTTGAATGAGATTAAATGGGTTTCTCCTTGATTATTTTCACTCTCAATTCCTGTACTGTACACCTGTCTCCTACTCCCCACTCCTTAGTTACCACTTAGCAATGTTACAGTTTTCTTAATAATAATACCTGGCTCATACATAGCATTTTGCATCCATAGATCTCAAAGTGTTCTACAAAGGAGGTAAGTAGCATTATTTTCATTTTACATATGAGGGTACAGGACTAGATGGACTGCTGAGCTGATCCAGTTTGTCAATATCTGGTAATGTGGTGCCCAGAACCGAATATGTTATTCCAGTTGCGGTTGCACCAGGGCTGTATAGAGAGGGGCCCAGAGGAACATAGGAATTGCCATACTGGATCAGCTCAGCAGTCCATCTTGTCCTGTATCCTGTCTCTGACAGTGACCAGAACCAGATGCTTCAGAGACTGGCCTGAAAACTCTGCTGTAGGCTGATGTGGAATAAGCTGCCCTTTACATAACTATTAGGTCTCATCTTGATCTCTAAGGATTGGCTCAAGCTCTGAAGTACAAGACTTTTTCCTCCCTGTCCACAATGGAAGGCTTAGACATATGCAGTCCCAACTTGCAGTGTCTTTTTGTTGTTGTTGCTGTATCATATTTTAAACTCAGGTCTCGCTGCTACATCTTACTCCCCAGGCTACTTCCCCCAACTAAGGAGCTGGGGGTCAGGCTGTAGTTCCCCAGAAGGATTAGCTACATTTTCTAGGCTAACTCACTTGATTTTCATACCTCTCTAGATGCATTGATATTATTGCTCTGCTATAGCCTAGGCTGAGTTCAGGCTGGATTTAGCACCATATCTCAGGATGACAGTCTCACTCATTCCTGCTTTCTGTTTTCTCCTTCTCAGAGGCAGATGGGTGATTGGACAGCTGGTGCGCTGTTTCCTGTTCAGATGCCATGAATTCCAGAAAAACACTGTCAGAAACAAGGAGAGGGTACACTGCTGGTAAAGCTTATGCCACTGCACACTCATGGCAGCTCCCACAGATCCTCATTGTGGATGTCAAGCCACCCTTTTGGGCCAACACATGTTCTAAACTTTGTGAAGCCCTGGAAAACTTCTTCTGTCTAGCATGCAGTTTGGCAGGTCCCTGTCGCATCCCATTGCTGAGCCTATATGTGGTGCAGAACCAGCACGAGTGCCTCCTTCCCTTTGTGGTGAGTGTGAAACAAGGGATCTTATAGACTTAGGATTTTAAAGGCTGTAACAGATAGATGCAGTTTAGCATAGACAATTATGATTAATTAGAAGGTATTATATGTAAAGAAGTTAATCATCCTCTGAATCACTTTTTATGGGTTTCATTGAAGAAGTGAATCTTAAAGGAGGGATTTGAAAGGTCAGGGCCTAGTGGCCAGATGAAGTTGGCTGCAGCAAGGGCTGGGTTCAATATTTAGGGGCTCCTCTTAACACTACTACACAGAGTCAGCCCAGTCATCTGGGAAAAGTTCACACCAGCCCTGGCGCCTCTAAGAGGGAATGCTTCCCCTCTCGCAAGCATTGTCTCTGTGTATAACAAAAAAGAAGTTTTATTAAAAGGGAAAGGGAACCAAGCATTAGTTTGGGAAAACACCACAACCACATTCAAAAACATGCAGTCATAAGGCAAACACCCATACCAAAGTATGTCATGCAGTGGCCTTTGCCTTAGTTTCTCATCTTGGGGCGTGAGCCTTACAAACAAATGTTCCTTTAACATGCCACTGCCCTCCCCTCTACTGCACCCCATTCCCAGTTGCTGTCCTTGGTCAGCAAAGACCCAGAATTCAGAGGTGTGTTCTTGGGAGTTCACCTCCTACCCTGGAGGAACTGGGGGGAAGGTGTTGAGCAGTGCCACAGTTGCAGCCTTTCACTCTGCATTGCTGCTGCTGCACCATTGTTCACTCCATGGCCATTAGCCACAGTACCGTCCCTTTCTCTGCCACCACCTGCCTCTCTACTGCCACCTCTTTAGGTCCCACCCCTTAACCCAGCTCTCAGTGATTTCAGCAATTAGTGAGAGAGACTGCAGTGAGGTTCCACTGAAACACTGCCCCACACTAGGCTTAGCACTTAGACCTGGTTATCAGTGGTTTCAGCTCTAATGATGACCTGAGAAAACAAATGACTCAATTGATTCTAATCAGCTCTGCAGTTAAACAGTGGAGAGCGGGAGAGTTAAATAGTGTCTAGGACTCTTAGGCAGAGCACACACCACCAGGTATAAACACCTGTCCCTACTGCTCTCCTTTTTCCACTGGGATTTGGCCTCCCTTCCCTGCTTAGTAAGTGAGGATGACCCCCTCTATCAGGACAGGCTAAGCCCAGTTCTGCTGCTCTTTACTAGTGCAATAAGGATAACAACATTTCATTACCCCTCCATTCAATACTAATGTGATTTGTAACTCACCACCGGCCAAAATGCATCACTTTGGCAACGCAGCTGTCTGCTGAATACCTAGGTAGTGTAGGTGTAGTCTGGTTCTTAAGTCTTTTCCCCCAGCTCATCATTGATGTCAGGGGAGAGCTCATTCAGACCCTGCCTACAAAGTTATTATATGTAAAAAAATTAATCATCCTCTGAATCACTTTTTATGGGTTTCATGGAAGAAGTGAATCTTAACGGGGGATTTGACAGAAGAAGGCAAAGTGGCTTGGAACCCCTGAGATGTGCATATGCCATAACTGAGTCCTTGTGTAATTTTACTGCTGTAATCCTTATTCTTCTCCCCATCTCCTGCTGACAGTTGGGTAATCCTACTCTGTGCATTACATCCGAAGTTTGATGGCAAGCCCACTGGGCCAGGGAATTTGTTTTTTCATTTGCTCTGTAGAGGACCAGGTCAGCCTATGCACTGCTCTAAACTCAGGGCCGGCTCTAGGTATTTTACCGCCCCAAGCAAAAAAAATTTTGGCTGCCCGCCCACGTCCCAGCCCTGGGCTCCTCGCCGCACCCCCCTGCCGCCCAAACCCTGGGCTCTCCCCCACCACCCGCACCCCCCTGCTGCCCCAGCCCTGGGCTCTCACCCCCCCACCCGCACCCCCCTACCGTCCCAGCCCTGGGCTCTCACCCCCTCACCCGCACCCCCCCTGCCGTCCCAGCCCTGGGCTCCCCCCTACCATTGCCCCACACACACACCTCCTGCTGCCCCAGCCGTGGGCTCCCCCCCCCCACCTGCACCCTCCTTCCACCGCAGCCCTGGGTCATTGGTAACTCGCTCCCAGGGCAGGTCATTCAGCAGGAATTTTAGATGTGCACAAAACACAGACAGGATTGGTTCCCATATGAATCATAGAATCATAGAATATCAGAGTTGGAAGGGACCTCAAGAGGTCATCTAGTCCAACCCCCTGCTCAAAGCAGGACCAATTCCCAGCTAAATCATCCCAGCCAGGGCTTTGTCAAGCCGGGCCTTAAAAACCTCCAAGGAAGGAGACTCCACCACCTCCCTAGGTAACGCATTCCAGTGTTTCACCACCCTCCTAGTGAAATAGTTTTTCCTGATATCCAACCTGGACCTCCCCCACCGCAACTTGAGACCATTGCTCCTTGTTCTGTCATCTGCCACCACTGAGAACAGCCGAGCTCCATCCTCTTTGGAACCCCCCTTCAGGTAGTTGAAGGCTGCTATCAAATCCCCCCTCATTCTTCTCTTCTGGAGACTAAACAATCCCAGTTCTCTCAGCCTCTCCTCATAAGTCATGTGCTCCAGACCCCTAATCATTTTTGTTGCCCTCCGCTGGACTCTTTCCAATTTTTCCACATCCTTCTTGTAGTGTGGGGCCCAAAACTGGACACAGTATTCCAGATGAGGCCTCACCAATGTCGAATAAAGGGGAACGATCACGTTCCTCGATCTGCTGGCAATGCCCCTACTTATACAGCCCAAAATGCCGTTAGCCTTCTTGGCAACAAGAGCACACTGTTGACTCATATCCAGCTTCTCGTCCACTGTGACCCCTAGGTCCTTTTCAGCAGAACTGCTACCTAGCCATTCGGTCCCTAGTCTGTAGCAGTGCATGGGATTCTTCCGTCCTAAGTGCAGGACTCTGCACTTGTCCTTGTTGAACCTCATCAGGTTTTTTTCTGCCCAATCCTCTAATTTGTCTAGGTCCCTCTGTATCCGATCCCTACCCTCTAGTGTATCTACCACGCCTCCTAGTTTAGTGTCATCTGCAAACTTGCTGAGAGTGCAGTCCACACCATCCTCCAGATCATTAATAAAGATATTAAACAAAACCGGCCCCAGGACCGACCCTTGGGGCACTCCACTTGAAACCGGCTGCCAACTAGACATGGAGCCATTGATCACTACCCGTTGAGCCCGACGATCTAGCCAGCTTTCTATCCACCTTACAGTCCATTCATCCAGCCCATACTTCTTTAACTTGGTGGCAAGAATACTGTGGGAGACAGTATCAAAAGCTTTGCTAAAGTCAAGAAATAACACATCCACTGCTTTCCCCTCATCCACAGAGCCAGTTATCTCATCATAGAAGGCAATTAGGTTAGTCAGGCACGACTTCCCCTTCGTGAATCCATGCTGACTGTTCCTGATCACTTTCCTTTCCTCTAAATGCTTCATAATTGATTCCTTGAGGACCTGCTCCATAATTTTTCCAGGGACTGAGGTGAGGCTGACTGGCCTGTAGTTCCCCGGATCCTCCTTCTTCCCTTTTTTAAAGATGGGCACTACATTAGCCTTTTTCCAGTCATCTGGGACCTCCCCCGATCGCCATGAGTTTTCAAAAATAATGGCTAATGGCTCTGCAATCTCACCCGCCAACTCCTTTAGCACCCTCGGATGCAGCGCATCCGGCCCCATGGACTTGTGCACGTCCAGTTTTTCTAAATAGTCCCGAACCACTTCTTTCTCCACAGAGGGTTGGTCACCTTCTCCCCATGCTGTACTGCCCAGTGCAGCAATCTGGGAGCTGACCTTGTGCGTGAAGACAGAGGCAAAAAAATCATTGAGTACATTAGCTTTTTCCACATCCTCGGTCACTAGGTTGCCTCCCTCATTCAGTAAGGGGCCCACACTTTCCTTGATTTTCTTCTTGTTGCTAACATACCTGAAGAAACCCTTCTTGTTACTCTTAACATCTCTTGCTAACTGCAACTCCAAGTGTGATTTGGCCTTCCTGATTTCACTCCTGCACGCCTGAGCAATATTTTTATACTCCTCCCTGGTCATTTGTCCAATCTTCCACTTCTTATAAGCCTCTTTTTTGCGTTTAAGATCAGCAAGGATTTCACTGTTTAGCCAAGCTGGTCGCCTGCCATATTTACTATTCTTTCTACACATCGGGATGGTTTGTTCCTGCAACCTCAATAAGGATTCTTTAAAATACAGCCAGCTCTCCTGGACCCCTTTGCCCTTCATGTTATTCTCCCAGGGGATCCTGCCCATCTGTTCCCTGAGGGAGTCAAAGTCTGCTTTTCTGAAGTCCAGGGTCCATATTCTGCTGCTCTCCTTTCTTCCTTGTGTCAGGATCCTGAACTCGACCATCTCATGGTCACTGCCTCCCAGGTTCCCATCCACTTTTGCTTCCCCTACTAGTTCTTCCCTGTTTGTGAGCAGCAGGTCAAGAAAAGCTTTGCCCCTAGTTGGTTCCTCCAGCACTTGCACCAGGAAATTGTCCCCTACGCTTTCCAAAAATTTCCTGGATTGCCTGTGCACCGCTGTATTGCTCTCCCAGCAGATATCAGGGTGATTAAAGTCTCCCATGAGAACCAGGGCCTGCGATCTAGCAACTTCTGCTAGTTGCCAGAAGAAAGCCTCGTCCACCTCATCCCCCTGGTCTGGTGGTCTATAGCAGACTCCAACCACGACATCACCCTTGTTGCTCCCACTTCTCAACTTTATCCAGAGACTCTCAGGTTTTTCTGCAGTATCATACCGGAGCTCTGAGCAGTCATACTCCTCTCTTACATACAACGCAACTCCCCCACCTTTTCTGCCCTGCCTGTCCTTCCTGAACAGTTTATATCCATCCATGACAGTACTCCAGTCATGTGAGTTATCCCACCAAGTCTCTGTTATTCCAATCACATCATAGTTCCCTGACCGTGCCAGGACTTCCAGTTCTCCCTGCTTGTTTCGCAGGCTTCTTGCATTTGTGTATAGGCACTTAAGATAACTCAATGATCGTCCCTCTTTCTCAGCATTGGACAGGAGTCCTCCCCTCTTGCGCTCTCCTGCTTGCGCTTCCTCCCAGGATCCCATTTCCCCACTTACCTCAGGGCTTTGGTCTCCTTCCCCCGGTGAACCTAGTTTAAAGCCCTCCTCACTAGGTTAGCCAGCCTGCTGGCGAAGATGCTCTTCCCTCTCTTCGTTAGGTGGAGCCCGTCTCTGCCTAGCACTCCTTCTTCTTGGAACACCATCCCATGGTCGAAGAATCCAAAGCCTTCTCTCCGACACCACCTGCGTAGCCATTCGTTGACTTCCACGATTCGACGGTCTCTACCCCGGCCTTTTCCTTGCACAGGGAGGATGGACGAGAACACCACTTGCGCCTCAAACTCCTTTATCCTTCTTCCCAGAGCCACGTAGTCTGCAGTGATCCGCTCAAGGTCATTCTTGGCAGTATCATTGGTGCCCACGTGGAGAAGCAGGAAGGGGTAGCGATCCGAGGGCTTGATGAGTCTCGGCAGTCTCTCCGTCACATCGTGTATCCTAGCTCCTGGCAAGCAGCAGACCTCTCGGTTTTCCCGGTCAGGGCGGCAGATAGATGACTCAGTCCCCCTGAGGAGGGAGTCCCCGACCACCACCACCCTCCTCCTCCTCTTGGGAGTGGTGGTCGTGGAACCCCCATCCCTAGGACAGTGCATCTTTTGCCTTCCAATCGGTGGAGTCTCCTTCTGCTCCCTTCCCTCAGATGGGCCATCTAGTCCACTCTCCGCATTAGCACCTGTAGAGAGAACATGGAAACGATTGCTCACCTGTATCTCCATTGCTGGTGCATGGACGCTCCTCTTTCTTCTTCTGGAGGTCACATGCTGCCAAACCTCCTCACAATCCTTCTGTCCCTGCTGCGCCTGCTCTGAACCTTCAGAACATTGTGGCCGTAGAAGCATCTCTTGACGTCTGTCCAGGAAATCTTCATTTTCCCTTATGCAACGCAGAGTCGATACTCGTTTCTCCAGCCCTCGAACCTTCTCCTCCAATATGGAGACCAGCTTGCACTTTGTACAGACAAAGTCACTTCTGTCCTGCGGAAGAAAGACAAACATGGCACAACCTGTGCAGGTTACAACAGCTGATCGCTCACCTTCCATATCACCGTCCTCTTAGGAGCTTCCTCAACTGTTGCAGAAACTACTCGGAGAAACCTGCAGATGAAAGCCTCGGTGCGCTCTCCCCACGCGAACTCCCAGGCAAACTCCTGCTGTTAGCCTCTGCTGTTCGCCGCTCAGCTGGTTCGCTGCTGACTGCCCTTATATACCAGTCAGGCCCACTCAAGGCCCACCAACACAGCCCCCCTAATGCAGCACTTAGCGTACCTCCTCTTGGACAGCTCCCAGGCAAACTCCTGCTGTTAGCCTCTGCTGGTTACAGAACTGCAGTAAAGTGAAACAATTTTCAGCTTGTGTGATTGGAGGATATCTGGATGCATATTATAAGATTGTCCTCCATAAATGAGGAAAAGTTGAGGTGCCTTTATTATTCTTTTGTTCCACTCTTTCTTTCTATGGGGAATTTGCCAATGCGATATCACTGTCTTCCTTTTAAACAAACAAACAAACAAAAAAAGGCAATGGCTGTTGAAAATAGCAATTCCAGTCCTAATAACCACTGGAAAGCATTTCTTGCTCAATTTTATCCTACTTTTTCTACAGCAAGTTACAGTGGATCAGTATATTTGATTTGGGAGACATGAAGTAACAGCCGCCCAAACTGAGCTTGAGCACTCCTGAATTTTGAGGTGTTCAAATCTGGAAGGCAGGTGCTGGGGGAGGGGAGGGAGCGGCCTGTGGCTCCGCAGGGGAGCACGGCAGCATGTATGTAGCAGCGTGTCTGGCACTGCGCGAAGCCAGACACGCTGGTCTGAGTGGCACGGTAAGGGGGCTGGGAGGTTGGAGAGGGGTAGAGGGTTCTGGGGGGGCAGTCAAGGGACAGGGAGCAGTGGGGGTTGGATAGGGCGGAGGTTCGGGGGGCAGTCAGGGGACAGGCAGCGGTTGGATAGGCATGGGAGTCCCAAGGGTTTGTCAGGGGACAGGTAGGGGGTGGGGTCCTGGGGGGACCTTGGGGGGGGGGCTCAGGAGGGGGCAGTTGGGGACAAGGAGAAGGGAGGCTTAGATAGGGGGTGGGGTCCCGGAAGGGGGCAATCAGGGGACAAGGACCAGTGGGGCTTAGATAGGGGGTGGGGTCCTGGGGGGCAGTTGGGGCAGGGGTCCCGGGAGGGGGTGATCAGGGGACAGGGAGCAGGGGGGTTGGATGGGTTGAGGTTTCTGTGGGGGGCAGTCGGAGGGAGTGGATGGGGGCAGGGTGGGGCTACCCTCCCTCCCTGTGGAGTGTCCTATTTTTTGAATGTTAAAATATGGTATCCCTACTCCCAGTGCAGCCCTCCATTCACAGCAGGCTGCAGCATGAGGTCTCAGCTTCCTCACTCCCTCCCCCTCTTTCCTGTTGGTAGTGGCCAAGGGAATGCTGGGAAATGTAGTTCTTTCCCTGCTCCAGGGCTGGCTCTATAGGCAGGGAGCTAACCAAGGAACTACAGCTCCCAGGGCCCCCTGTTGGTTCTCAGCTCCCATGCTGGATCTCTGCCGCCCCTGCAAATGGGCTGCCCCAAGCACGTGCTTGCTTTGCTGGTGCTGGTGCCTAGAGCCGCCCCTGCTAAACTGTGCCAGCTCACAATGCCCCCACAGCTAATCTGCCAGGGATCACCGGTAGAGCCTTGCAACCCAACAGACCCCAACTACAGGGATCTGGTTCAGGTCGGGTCAGTAAACAACCTGAGTCTCTCAGGGTCGGGTAGGCTCTGATCACCTCCTTCTGCCTGTAGAGCCCACACGGAAGCAGTTGTGTGCCTTGCTCCTGCTGGATGCTGCCACCACACTGTGATGTGTGTGCGCAGCGGAGTGAGTGTGCCGACACATCACAGCAGCTCTCACTCCGCAGCACACACAGTACAGCAAGGCTGCAGCAGCCCAGAGGGGTTATGCAGCCATGCTGGCACAGACCCCATGGGCAGGAGGTGTCGAGAGATGGATCACAGCCATGGGGTATGGGGAGTGGGAAGCCCCCACCAGGTCAAAGCCCAAGGATGAGGCAGCAGCACTGAAACAGGTTCAGAGGGAAGGATCAAGTTTGGGTCGGGTCTGAAAACTATTGAACCCTCTCGGGTTTGGATAGAATTCAGGTCAGCTTGTGCTCAGGCTGGGTTTGGGTCAGGCTTTAAAATTAGGCCCAAGCAGACCTCTAAGTACAGCAGCGCTCTGGACACACCACTTTCTTCCAGCCATGCCACACATCAGATGAATCTTCACCTGTGCTAAGATCTTCCTCCAACAGCTCTCACTTTGACTATATAGCAACTCTTTATCTATGACCTACGCAGACTTTAAGGTGAGAATGGAACATTTGATCATCTGGTTTGACCTCCTGTATATCACAGACAGTAACACTTCACCCAACCTCTGTATTGAGACCAATAATTTGTGTTTGACTAAAGCACACCTACCAAAAATGCATCCAGTCTTGACTCAAAGACTTCAAGAGATGAAGAATCCATGATTTCCCTTGGTAGTTTGTTCCTGTGGTTAATCACCTTCACTGTTAAACATTTGTGACTTATTTCTAATTTGAATGTATCTGGCTTTAACTTCTAGCCATCGGTTCTTGTTATGCCTTTCTCTGTTAAATTAAAGAAACCCTTTAGTGCCTGATATTTTTTCCTCGTGATGATACGAATACACTGTAATCAAGTCACCTCTCAGTTGCTAAACAGATTGAGTTCTTTCACTCTAAGGCATTTTCTTTAGCTCTCAAATAAATTTTGTGGCTCTTCTCTACATCCTCTCCAATTTTTCAAAAGGTCTTTAAAATGTTCACACCAGAACTGGATACCATGTTCCAGGATTGGTCTCACCAGTGCTATATACAAAAGAAAAATTACCTTCCTACCAGGGCCGGCTCTAGCGTTTTTGCCACCCCAAGCAGCAAAAAAAAAAAAAAAAAAAAAAGCCGCGATCGGCGGCAGCTCTACTGCCGCTTCATTCTACGGCAGCAGGTCCTTCGCTCCGAGAGGGAGTGACGGCCCCGCTGCCAAATTGCCGCCGAACGGCCGGACGTGCAACCCCCCCTCTTCATTAGCCGCCCCAGGCACCTGCTTGCTATGCTGGTGCCTGGAGCCAGCCCTGCTTCCTACTCACTACTCCCCTGTTTATACATGCAAGAATTGCATTAGCCTCTTTGACCAGCAGTTCCCCAAATTGCAGCATGTTCTGAATATCACTGTCAGTCTTTCCCATTACACCCCAAAGACCTCCACCGGATCTCCGGATCCATTTCAGAATACTGTTCAAAATTGCCCTCCTTATTTTAACCCTCTCCATAGCTGTGCGCCAGTCTACTTTACAGGCCTGTTCTTCCTTTACTCACCTTTTCTTAGCCCTCTGTCTTTCCCTCCACCCAACCTTACCATTGTTCGCACAAGAACTTTCTTTTCTGCAGCTTCTGCCATCTGGAACAGTCTTCATCTCTCTCTGCTCATGAACTCCATTTTGAATTAAATCTCATCAAGAAATTTCAGGGCTCCTCTCCCTTGCCTACACCCCTTAGTTTCTCTACTTGGCCTATAAAGTAGCTTTGACTGTCCATTTTGCTCCTTCTCCCACACATCTCTTACAAGTGGAACACTCTTCCTGAACTCATCCATGAGGCCACTACTCTCTCCTCATCGTATCCCCCTTCTGCTATGCTGCCTTTTGGACTCTGGGGCACCAGGCCTCCAGAAGCACCAGCCCTCCGACCATGTGGGCTGCAGCCTACCAACTTCCACTCTGGGGTTGGCCCATAGGACTTCTGCTCCCCTTTAGAGGCAGGAGCAGTGGATCAGGGACACCTTCAGAGTCTCTGCCATCAGCAGCACTGTCACAGCACAAAGGAGAGAGGTACTGGGGTGCAACTGACATGATAGAGAGATGCAGGGAAGAGAGAACACACAATACCAATATATAACAGGGAAGGTAAACAACAAAATACAACAGTCTGGAGTGGGCAGAATGGGAAAGTAGCACGTTGAAATGACAGTGGCAAGTTGGCTGAGACACTGGGACAGGGCTTGAGGGTTGGGTAAGATAGTTGGAGGAAAATCAGAAGTGAAATTAAAGTAAAACAAAACCAGACATGGCCCTTTGACATTGTGCGTATCTGTCATCTGTCTATTATGGTTTGTCTGTCTTGTCTAGTTAGACTGCAAACTCCTCAGGGCAGAGATTGTGTGCTCTGATGTTTCTGTGCAGCACACAGCACATTGGGACCCCAGTCTCAGCTGCAACCTTTGGTGCTACCATAATATACATTACTACTGTTAAAATCCTGATAGGGAACTCTGGGTGCTACTGTAAAACAGATACTAATTGTGGTTAAATTGAGGGGCAGTCAGTGATTACTCAATAAGGACAAATGCAAAGTACTCCACTTAGGAAGGAACAATCAGTTATATGCATACAAAATGGGAAATGACTGCCTAGGAAGGAGTACTGCTGAAATGGATCTGGGGGTCATAGTGGATCACAAGCTAAATATGAGTCAACAGTGTTATATTGTTGCAAAAAAAGCTAATATGATTCTGGGATGTATTAGCAGGAGTGTTGTAAGCAAGACATGAGAAGTAATTCTTCCACTCTACTCTGTGCTGATTAGGCCTCAACTGGAGTATGGTGTCCAGTTCTGGGTGCCACATGTCAGGAAAGATGTGGACAAATTGGAGAAAGTCCAGAGAAGAGCAGCAAAAACGATTAAAGGTCTAGAAAACGTGACCTGAGGGAAAATTGAAAAAATTGGGTTTGTTTAGTCTGGAAAAGAGAAGACTGAGAGGGGACATTATAACAGTTTTCAAGTACATAAAAGGTTGTTACAAGGAGCGAGAAAATTTTTTCTTCTTAGTCGCTAAGGCTAGGACAAGAAGGGATGGGCTTAAATTGCAGCAAGGGAAGTTTAGGTTGGACATTAGGAAAAACTTCCTAACTATGAGGGTGGTTAAGCACTAGAATAAATTGCCTAGGAAGGTTGTGGAATCTCCCTCATTGGAGATTTTTAAGAATAGGTTAGACAAACACCTGTCAGAGATGGTCTAGATAATACTTAGTCCTGCCATGAGTGCAGAGGGCTGGACTAGATGACCTTTTGAGGTCCCTTCCAGTCCTGTGATTATTTGTCACTATGAAAAAAGCCACAATGTTTCTACAAAGGCACCTGTGCATGATGTTAGCATACAAAACTGAACCTATTAATTCATTACAGTTACCCAGGTCTTCCTTCCACCTTCCCTCAATTGTCTAGTCATTTGTTACATCTGCTCTTAAAATAGTTAGTAAAAGAATACCCAGAGCACTGGATGGGCACTTTATTAGTGTAGTTAATAAAAATAGTAAGCTCCTCAGGGCAGGGACCAAAACCTCCTCTGGGTCTGCAGAGCACCATGATGCCTTTATCTTGACTGGAGCCTCTAGGCACTGCATCAATAGTGTTTGTATTCAGTCTCATATGGATTGTTTTGATATTGTCTGGTGCTCTGTCCAGCTATATGTTACTCAGAACTTCAGCAAAAGGCAGCCAAGTCCATCTGTTTTCTGCCTACACCAGTAGATGCCTATACAATATTCCTATACTCTGATACAGCTCAGTAGCCACACATGCACTGACTTCATTGAGTCACTTTCCTGTGAAAGCATGTTAGTTCAAGTAAACTTGCTGCCTGCCATGGGCGGCGGGTATTAAAGGCTAGGCTGTGGCCCCGCCCTCCCCCCCCACACCCTGAAGCCGGTGGGGACTCAGCTCCAGTAGCCTGGAGCTCGGGCCTGCCAGCAGCCAGGGTAGCGCTGGGGTAGGCCTGTGGGGGCCAGTGGCTCAGCCAGGCACTGGGATTGGCTGGCGCTTGGGGGGCCAGTGCCTTGGCCAGGAGCTGGGGTTGGCCTGGCGCTTGGGGGGCCAGTGGCTTGGCCAGGAGCTGGGGTTGGGCCGGCGCTCTTGGGGGGGGGGGACATGCCAGGGCTACTCCAGCCTGGCTGGGGGTCCTCGGGTCTTCTCTGGTCATGGGCGGGGGGGTCTTGGGGCTCCGGTGTGCGGGGGGCAGTGCCTTGGGCAAAAAGGGTGGAGCCGGCGAGCTACCCTCCCTGAAGGGGGTGGGTTCACCCACCGCCCATGCTGCCTGCCTGCAACTCAGGATAAACTTAGTTTAAGACAAACTCTCTACTGACTTTAAATGAGTACACGCAAGCCTGTTCTCAGGGACTGCACCTCTGGAGTGTGAGCATTCTCTGTTAATTACACTTCGGTATTACACAGTGTATCATTTCCACATTGCAACAGAGCTAAAGCATGACTTCCAGTTCACCTTCCTGTCATGCCTCACTGGTGTGCTCTGGCTAAGTCATGTGCACCCCTCGGGCCCACCACCCCCAATTTAGGGAGTGAGCTCCATTGGCTTCTGCTGTCCCCATCATGTTATTTTATAAACCAAACGTAATTAGAGACCTAGTGCCTGAAAGGACTGTCCTGGCAGCAAGTAGCAGGGGATCAAAATAATAATTAAAGGAAAATAGTAACAGAACAAGCAAACTAGGATCTGGTCCAAGAGGTGAATATAGCTGAATTGCTCAGTAATAGCTACCATACTGAAATTAAATTTAACATCCTTGTACTGGGGGAAATGCCAGAGAAACCCACCACAGGAGCATTTAACTTCAAAAGGGGAACTACACAAAAGTGAGGAAACTCTTTAAATGGAAATTAAAAGGAACAGTCCAGAGGGTGAAATGCTTGCAAACAGCATGGAAACTATTTAAAAACACCATAATACAGGCTCAAACTAAATGTATACCCCAAATTATAAAAAAAACAACAAAACAAAACAGTAAAAGGACTGAAAAATGCCACAGTAGCTTAACAGCAGAATAAAAGAAACAGTTAGAGGCAAACAGGCATCCTTTAACAATTGGAAGTCAGATCCTACTGAGGAAAATAGAAAAGAGCAAAAATGCTGGCAACTCAAGAGTATAATTAGGCAGGCCAAAAAACAATTTGAAGAGCAACTAGTTAAAGACACAAAAACTAACAGCATTTTTTTAAAAGTAAATCAGAAGCAGGACGCCTGTCAAACAAGCCCTGGGTCACAGTACAATTAAGGTGCTAACGGGGCACTCAAGGAAGACAAGGCTGTTGCAGAGAAGCTAAATCAGAGGTGAGCAAACTACGGTCCGGGGATCATATCCAACCCTCCAGCCGGTTTAAACCAGCCCTCGAGCTCCTGCTGGGGAGTGGGATCTGGGGCTTGCACTCCTCCCGCGCTCCAGTCGGGGAGCGGGGTCAGAGGCTGGTCTGCGCACATGTGCCAAGGCTCCCGGAAGAAGCAGCATGCCCCCCCCTCCAGCTCCTACATTTAGGGACAGCCAGGAGGCTCCGCGCACTATCCCCACCCCAAGCACCACCCCCGCAGCTCCCATTGGCCAGGAACTATGGGTAATGGGAGCTGCAGGGGTGGTGCCTGTGGACTGGGCAGCACGCAGAGCCGCCTGGTCGTGCCTCCGCATAGGAGCCGGAAGGGGGACATGCCGCTGCTTCTAGGAGCTGCTTCAGGTAAGTGCCGCCCAGAACCTGCACCCCTGACCTCCTCCCGCACCCCAACCTCCTTCCCCCGGCCTGGAGCCTACTCCCGCACCCTGAACTCCCCCTCCCATCCTCTGAATGCCTTAGTCCCAGCCTGGAGCACCCTCCTACACCCCAAATCCCTCATTCCCAGCCTCACTCCAGAGCCCGCACCTCCAGCTGGAGCCCTCCCACTCCTCCCCGCACTCCTACCCCCTGCCCCAGCCCGGAGTCCCCTCACGCACCCTGAACTCCTCATTTCTGGCCCCACCCCAGAGCCCGCACCCCCAGCCAGAGCCCTCACCCCCTCCTGCACCCCAACCCCAATTTTGTGAGCATTCATGGCCCACCATACAATTTCCATACCAACATGTGGCCCTCGGGCCAAAAAGTTTGCCACCCCTGAGCTAAATGCATAGGCACCAACTCCGTGGGTGCTCCGGGGCTGGAGCACCCCCCAGGGAAAAATTAGTAGGTTATCTGCACCCACCGGCAGCCAAGCTCCCCTCCCTGCCACACCTCACCTCCGCCTCCTCCCGTGAGTGCTGCGTCCCCGCTTCTCCCCCTAGCTCCCAGCGCTTGCCACTGCAAAACAGCTGTTTCGCGGTGTAACAAACTCTGGGAGAGAGGGGGGAGGAGAGGGAATGTGGCATGCTCAGGGAAGGAGGCGGGACGGGGCCGGGGATTTGGGGAAGGAGTCCAATAGGGGCAGGGAGGGGATGGAGTTGGGGCAGGGACTTTGGGGAAGGGGTTAGAATCATGGAATCATGGAATATCAGTGTTGGAAGGGACCTCAGGAGGTCATCTAGTCCAACCCCCTGATCAAAGCAGGACCAATTCCCAACTAAATCATCCCAGCCAGGGCTTTGTCAAGCCGGGCCTTAAAAACCTCCAAGGAAAGAGATTCCACCATCTCCCTAGGTTACCCATTCCAGTGCTTCACCACCCTCCTAGTGAAATAGTGTTTCCTAATATCCAACCTAGACCTCCCCCACTGCAACTTGAGACCATTGCGCCTTGCTCTGTCATCTGCCACCACTGAGAACAGCCGAGCTCCATCCTCTTTGGAACGCCCCTTCAGGTAGTTGAAAGCAGCTATCAAATCCCCCCTCATCCTTCTCTTCTGGAGACTAAACAATCCCAGTTCCCTCAGCCTCTTCTCATAAGTCATGTGCTCCAGACTCCTAATCATTTTTGTTGCCCTCCGCTGGACTCTTTCCAATATTGGAATGGGGGCAGGGCAGGGGTGGGAAGGGGTAGGGCGGGGTGGAGTCAGGGCAGGACTACGGGCAGAGCAGGGTCGAACACCCATCGGTGCCAGCAGAAGTTGGAGCCTATGGCTAAATTAATTATTTGCATCAGTCTTCACTGCAGAGGATGTAGGAAAGATGAGATCCCCACATCCAAGCTGTTTTTTGTTTAGGTGACAAATCTGAGGAACTGTCCCAGATTGAAGTTTCAGTTGAAGAGGTGTTGAAATAAATTAATCAATTAAACAGTAATAAGTCACCAGGACCAGATGGTATTAACCCAAGAGTTCTTAAGGAACTCAAATATGAAATTGCAGAACTAGTAACTGTCGCATGTAAGCTACAATTCAAATCAGCTTCTGTACCAGATGACTGGAGGGTAGCTAATGTAGTGCATATTTTTTAAAAAGACTCCAGAGTCTGTCCTGGCAATTACAGGTTGGTAAGCCTGACTTCAGTACCAGGCAAATTGGTTGAAACTATAGTAAACAGCAGAATTATCAGACAGATAGATAAAGATGGTATGTTAAGGAAGAGCCAGCATGGTCTTGTAAATGGAAATCATGCCTCACCAATCCATTAGAATTATTTGAGGGTGTCAACAAGCATGTGGACAAGGGTGATCCAGTCGACACAGTGTACTTGGACATTCAGAAAGCCTTTGACAAGGTCCCACACCAAAGTCTCTTAAGCAAAGTAAGCTGTCGTGGGATAAAAGGGAATATCAGTAACTGGTTAAAAGACAGGAAACAAAGGACAGGAATAAATGGTCAGTTTTCAGAATGGAGAGAGATAAATAGCGGGGTCCTCCAAGCATCTGTACTGGGACCATTGCTGTTCAACATATTCATAAATGATCTGGGAAAGGGGGAGAACAGTGAGTTGGCACAATTTCCAGACGATACAAAACTACTCAAGATAGTTAAGTTCAAACCTGAATGCAAGACTTACATAGGGATCTCACTACACTGAGTGACTGGGCAACAAAATGGCTGATGAAATTCAGTGTTGATAAGTGCAAAGTAATGCACATTGGAAAACATAATCCCTACTATACATACAAAATGATGGGTTATAAATTAGCTGTTAGCACTCAAGAAGGATTTTGGAGTCATCGTGGCTAGTTAAGAACATAAGAACGGCCATATTGGGTCAGACCAAAGGTCCATCTAGCCCAGTATCCTGTCGTCCGACAGTGGCCAATGCCAGATGTCCCAGAGGGAATTAACAGAACAGGTAATCATTAAGTGATCCATTCCTTGTCACCCATTCCCAACTTCTGGCAAACAGAGGCTAGGAACACCATCCCTGCCCATCCTGACTAATAGCTATTGATGGACCTATCCTCCATGAAAACATCAGCTCAGCCTGCAACGGCAGTCAAAACAAACTAACAGAAAGTTAGGAATCATTAGGAAATGGATAGATAAAACAGAAAATATCATAATTCCACTATATAAATCCATTGTATGCCCAAACCTTGAATACTGCATATAGTTCTGGTTGCCTCATCTCAGAAAAGATATATTAGAATTGGAAAAGGTGCAGAGAAGGGCAAAAAAAGTGATTAGGGGTATGGAGGAGTTCCATGTAAGGAGAGATTAAAAAGACTGGGACAGTTCATTTTAGAAAAAAAGATAACTGGGGATGGGGAGGGAATATGATAGAGAAAGTAAGTGTTATTTACTGCTTACATAACACAAGAACTAGGAGTCATCCTATGAAATCAATAGGCAGCCAGTTTAACACAAACAGAACTACTTTTTCCACACAATGCACACTCTGTGGACTTCATTACCAGAGGATGTTGTGAATGCCAAAAGTATAACTGGGTTAAAAAAATAATTAGATAAGTTCATTGAGGATAGGTCCATTAATGGCTATTAGCCAAGATGGACAGGGACATACCCCGTATCCTGAAATCACCAACTGCTAGAAGCTGGGACTGGACAACAGAGGATGGATCACTCAAAACCACCCTTTTCTGTTCATTCCCTCTGAAGCAGCTGGCATCAGCCACTGTCAGAGACAAGATAGTAGGCTAGATGGACCATTGGTCTGAACCAGTATGGCCATTATTACGTTCTAACTTCCCATCTAACTTGCAGTCAGTTAGCTTCCAGGTTCTTTTTATTGCCTCTGCCTCATTTAGCTTTCCTCCCCTACAGTTGGGGAATACACTTTGCATTAGTGCTGCTTCCTTTATTTAGAAAACAAGTACTGTGTTGGAATAGGGTACCCTTTAAACATGGTATTGTGGACCTAAATGTGGAATTGTGCATTCATAAATGTCTTTAATCCAATTAGAAAATGATTATGCCAAGCAGGTCAAAGACTCAAGTCTCCCAATAAGAACAACAGGAGATTGGGGACAAATACAATGGTATTTTGTTTGATTTAGAGCTTTGGGATTAGGAACTAATCCAGTGTTCATTCTAGGTATTCACTAGTCTGGGCCCACTAACCCAAAGCTGCACAACGTTACAGATTAAAGCCCCTAGCACAATAATTGCAGTTTAACATAATTTACTTTACAAGAGAAGGTCTTTGGAGTGAGCGCATAAAGCTTTGACCTGGTTTTTAACAAAGCAGAGGTTCAAAAAAATAATTTTTAACAGAGTTTCTCAAACTGGGGCCTGGAGAGGCTTACTGGGACTCTCCAAATTCCTGAATCTCCTTCTAAAATGTGTCTATAGTAAAAACCCACTTGGTCTGGGCAGAAGGAATTTTTTCTGCCAAAATTTGAAGTGTTATTTAGGTCCAGAGTCTGATACTTACCGATACTGAGCAGCATCATACTCCTCAAGGGACCCCATTGACATTAGTGGAGACTCCCCAGATTGAGTAGTGAGTATCATTACTCACATTGGGTATCACAGAATTATAGAATATCAGGGTTGGAAGGGACCTCAGGAGGTCATCTAATCCAACCCCCTGCTCAAAGCAGGACCAATCCCCATCTAAAATATCCTAGCCAGAGCTTTGTCAAGCCTGACCTTAAAAACCTCTAAGGAAGGAGATTCCACCACCTCCCTAGGTAACCCATTCCAGTGCTTCACCACCCTCCTAGTGAAAAAGTTTTTCCTAATATCCAACCTAAACCTCCCACACTGCAACTTGAGACCATTACTCCTTGTTCTGTCATCTGCTACCACTGAGAACAGTCTAGATCCATCCTCTTTGGAACCCACCTTCAGGTAGTTGAAAGCAGCTATCAAATCCCCCCTCATTCTTCTCTGCTGCAGACTAAATAATCCCAGTTCCCGCAGCCTCTCCTCATAAATCATGTGTTCCAGCCCCCTAATCATTTTTGCTGCCCTCCAGTGGACTCATTCCAATTTTTCCACATCCTTCCTGTAGTGTGGGGCCCAAAACTGGACACAGTACTCCAGATGAGGCCTCACCAGTGCCGAACAGAGGGGAATGATCACATCCCTCGATATGCTGGCAATGCCCCTACTTATACAGCCCAAAATGCTGTTAGCTTTCTTGGCAACAAGGACACACTGTTGACTCATATCCAGCTTCTCGTCCACTGTTAACCTAGGTCCTTTTCTGCAGAACTGCTGCATCGCCACTCGGTCCCTAGTCTGTAGCAGTGCATGGGATTCTTCCGTCCTAAGTGCAGGACTCTGCACTTGTCCTTGTTGAACCTCATCAGATTTCTTTTGACCCAATCCTCTAATTTGTCTAGGTCCCTCTGTATCCTATCCCTACCCTCCAAGGTATCTACCACTCCTCCCAGCTTACTGTCATCTGCAAACTTGCTGAGGATGCAATCCACGCCATCCTCCAGATCATTAATGAAGATATTGAACAAAACAGGCCCCCACGATAGACCCTTGGGGCACTCCACTTGATACCAGCTGCCAACTAGACATCAAGCCATTGATCACTACCTGTTGAGCCCGACGATCTAGCCAGCTTTCTATCCACCGTATAGTCCATTCATCCAGCCCATACTTCTTTAACTTGCTGGCAAGAATACTGTGGGAGACCGTATCAAAAGCTTTGCTAAAGTCAAGGAATAACACGTCCACTGCTTTCTCCTCATCCACAGAGCCAGTTATCTCGTCATAGAAGGCAATTAGGTTAGTGAGGCACAACTTCCCCTTGGTGAATCCATGCTGTCTGATCACTTTCCTCTCCTCAAAGTGCTTGAGTAGCATCAGAATCTAGCTCTATATTTATTGTTAATTATCTTTACCTTCAGAAAGCTGGAGAAGCACTTTATTATTGGTCTAGATAATACTCAGTCCTGCCATGAGTGCAGGGCACTGGACGAGATGACCTCTCAAGGTCCCTTCCAGTCCTATGATTGTCCCTGACTCCACAGTGGCTTCCAAAACAGATTGCTATTTGGTTCCATGGGCTAATAGAGACTGAAGGCCAAATTCAAAAGTGAGTCTAGGAGTTTAAACTGCTGTAAATAACAACTTTTGCTGGCTCCTTTAATGTACATTTAGCAGCAATTTTTACATACTATGGGCCAGATTTTACTACAATTCATTTACTGGGTATGTCTACAGTGGAGACTTTGTTCCTATTGTAGTTTAATTGACATATTTGTAAATGCTAATCTAGACTCTAGGACTCCCTACTGGGATTGACCTCAACCAGCTATATCGAGGCAAAAGTTGTTAACTTCTGTCTACATTAGGAAAAGGTCACGATTTGGTACATGTGTTAGATAACCTTGAACATGAGCAGCGCGTATAATAGGCTGGGGAAGGCTGTGCCTCCCCAAAGAGCCTTGCATGGTCCTGCCCCAAGCCCGCCTCCTGCAGCTAGTTGGCCCCAGCCCAGGCAGGCTGCTCCTCTTCCAGGAAGCCATGCGCCACTTACCAGGTGCTCTGAGGCTGGAGACACTTGGGTGACCTGGGGCTGCGGGGTGGGGGGCTGTGGGCTTCGGGGGAGAAGAGGGTATTAGGGGTGGGCCGGGCTGGGAGCTAGCCCCCCAAGCACAAGGCTTACCCACCGCCCTGAATGGATAAACACAACGTATAAAATGGCTATCATCTTGAAAAGAACAGGAGTACTTGTGGCACCTTAGAGACTAACAAATTTGTTCTTTTTAAGGATACAGACTAACACGGCTGCTACCCTGAAACCTATCATCTTGGTAACTAAGCATTGTATCCTTTATATATCACCCGTACGTGAGCCAAAACACAAGCAGTTGTAGTGGGATGCAGCTGCACTAGTGAGTTGTGCCTCTGGCGCTACATGGATCGACAGACTGATTTAGACAAGTGGTCTATCTAGTCCACTATCCTGTTTACAACAGTAGCCACTACCAGCTGCCTCCAAGGAAGGTTCAGGAAATGCCACAGCAGTCAGTTAGCCATGGAATAACCTGCCCACAGGGGAAAAAACAAACAAAAAACTTCTTCCTAGCCCCTAATTGACTCATGTCCTGAAGCAAGAGGGTTTATAATCCTCCCAAAACTCTTGTTCTTTTAAAAATCTTTACAATACAACTTTGGATAGTCTTGTGATCCATATCACTGTCCAATCCTTTTTGAACCCTGTAATCTTCGGGCAATGTGTTCTACAACCAAACTGAATTGTGTGAAAAATAATTGTTATTCCATTTTAAATGTCCTCTCTTTAATTTAATTGAATACTGTTTTGCAGCAAGTAAAAGGGAGCTTTCCTCGGCTTCAGACCTGCATTTCAGAACTTCGCTCCTTACCAAGAGAAGGCTCTTTCCAACAAAAGGGAGACAGAGTGATACAGGCTGTGCAGGATGGGCTCCAGCAGTTTATACAGTACACCAGACATATGCTAGCAGGAGGCTCAGTGAACAGTTCTGTTGAGGTAAGTAGAGTGCTGGGGAGATAGTAATAACCATCGAGTGCAGTCCATCTGTATATTTCAGGTTTCAGTCACTGTGGTAGCTAAGCATCATGAGAGGAAGTAAGTAGCATAAAACAATTCCAAAAAAAAGGAATCCCATAGCTTGCTCTGCAGGATGCCCAAGATCTCATGCCAAATACAGATTCAAGTATCAGAGGGGTGGCCGTGTTAGTCTGAATCTGTAAAAAGCAACAGAGGGTCCTGTGGCACCTTTAAGACTAACAGAAGTATTGGAGCATAAGCTTTCGTAAGTGAATGCGTCTGATGAAGTGGGCATTCACCCACGAAAGCTTATGCTCCAATACTTCCGTTAGTCTTAAAGGTGCCACAGGACCCGCTGTTGCTTTATACAGATTCAAGTCACTCATGGAATATGGCCCTAGCTGTGAGAGGGAAGACAACTTGATGACAAGCATTAGCTGATTATTTTAACTTTCCATTTTGTACACAGTTAATCTCCAGGCATCCAAGACTGGATATTATTTAAAGTTGATTTTATTTCTTATGAGATCATAGTGAAACACACTGTGTGTCTCTGCATACAAGATACTTTTTGATATGACTTCCCTGCCGGCCTACACTTACATTCTAGGGTCATGTTCTGCCTATATTCCCTGGATGGAATTTCCACTAACGTCAATGGGACATTTGTGCAAAGATCCTAGTTGTGGCTTAAAGTATGTTCACAGTTCATTAAAACATCAATTCAAATGGAAAAGCATTTTATTGTGGGATTAGTTGGCACAGTAGCAAAGAACAGGAAAAGCCTACAAAAAGATCATTATTTTAGCACAATCTTTAAATTAATTTTCAGTACAAAAAGCAAATAGGATCAGTATCTGGAAAACAGAGAAACTTTATAGTCAGCAATTAATTCTCTCAGCAGCAGCTTGAGACTTCCGTAGGAATCCTTGTCCCATGCACCCAAACACAGATCATCTACCATTTTGCATCTATTGTGTCCCCTCTTATTCATTGCCTCTCTAAAGTAAACAGCCCCCGTCTTTTCACTCTCTCACTATATGAAAGATTGTTGAAGCATCTAAACATAATCTCCCATCTCTGAATCCCTTCTATTTCTGTTATATTCTTTTTGAGATGCAGTCACCAGAACTGAACACATGATCCAAGGAGAGGCTATCCCATTGATTTATATAATGGCATTGTAAATATTATTTCTCTAATAATGCCATATAATATACATTTTTTCTATCCTTAGATGCAGATGTGTAGGTTGTTTTTCATTCTTACATAATTTTGCTTTCTTCCCCCTCCTACTTCCCCACCCACCCCCACTTGGTGATGAAATGGTAGAGGGATTTGGCTGGGAGGAGGGAAATAAGTGATGGCTTTTAATTTCTGACCATTGTGATTCTGATTTGGGGGTGTTTATTTCAGTGTTGGAGGGCAATACAGAGTAGGTGTAATTCAGGAGATGATACAATTACCTTCTCTAATTAATTTAACTGCAAATACATGCACAGCACAATCTTCCATTGCAGCTGAGGGAATGGGACAGTTAACTACAATATTAAATGATCTACAGATGTAGGTGGCATATATTCCACTAGATTTTCCCTGTTCCTCTGGTTTGTTAAAATTAGTCCATAATGTGTTGTACAAGCACACATTACTGTGCAATTTTTACAGGGGATTTCTGGTTTCGGTTTTTCTGGCACACACCATAGTACAAAGGCTATCCATGTGTATAAGACTGTAAAAGGACTGTGGCCTAAGTTTTCAAAAGTAATTATTGACTATGTCTCAGTTTTTGAATGCCCAACTTGAGACATCCTAAAAAGACCTAATTTTAATATAAATATATGCCTATCTCATAGAGCTGGAAGGGACCCTGAAAGGTCATTGAGTCTAGCCCCCTACCTTCACTAGCAGGACCAAGTACTGATTTTGCCTGAGATCCCTCTAAGTGGCCCCCTCAAGGATTGAGCTCATAACCCTGGGTTTAGTAAGCCAGTGCTCAAACCACTGAGCTATCCTTCCCCCCAGAGGGCAGCTGCTAAGTACTTCTGAAAATCAGGTTCTTTTTCATAAATTCAGAGATTATAAAACCAGAAGGGATCTCTTGTCTAGCTTCCTGCATAACGGACCATGGACTTGATTTCACCAAGTGATTCCTGCTTCAAACCCACATTTAGAAAGATATCCAGAGTTGGTTTAAACACCTCATTTGATGAGGAATCCACCAGACCCCAACACAAATTGTTCTAATAGTTAATTCCCCTCACTGTTGAATTTAACTTTATTTCTACTCTGAATTTTCCTAGTGTCAGCTTCCAGGGATTTGATCTTGTACTGCTCTTTTCTGCCAGGTTAAAGAGCCCTCTATTTTTAAGGTATCTCAAGTTAACACCCAAAAATCACTATTCAGTTGAAAAGTTAAGCTTGTATTTTTAGAGGTCAATAGCAGTGATACCTATATTAAAGTTGTATAATGCTGACAAACCCTGGTTGTTAGCAAATGGGATTGAACCTGGGACCTCAGGAGCTAAATGCAGGAGCCTCTACTGCAGGGGTTATCAAACTGGGAATCCAGACCCCTCAGGGGGTCGCAAGGTTATTACATGGGGGGTCATGAGCTGTCAGCCTCCACCCCAAACCCTGCTTTGCTCCAGCATTTATAATGGTGTTAAATATATAAAAAAGTAGTTTTAATTTATAAGGGAGGTCGCACTCAGAGGCTTGCTATGTGAAAGGGGTCACCAGTAAAAAAAGGTTTGAGAGCCACTGCTCTACTGCATGAGCTAAAAGCCAGCTGCCTCTCAGCTAAGGCTGTAGAGCAGATTCATTCATCTCTAAGTGGTCTCGGTGCCATTAGAGGGGATAGAACATCACACTCAGGAGGTGTGTGGGCTACAGTTGCATATATACCTTCCATTATAACCTAACTTTTAATTTTGTCTCCGTTTGGCAAACTAACTGTTTGGGCTGAAATAGACTCGGTTTCAGCTCTGGCTCAGGTTGTTCTTTTTTGTTTTGTTTTGTTTTAAAAACATTAGAGCAAAAACAATTAATCTGTTTCCAAGAACAAGGCTAGTGAAAAACAGGTAGTTTTGCCAATGGCAACAAAATTTCCTACCATTTACTGGAACAGCTCTAGCATCTCCATGGGTTGGAGCATGAATCTCAAATAGTGAGATAAGACTGGGGCCAGAGGAATGGACTTTGCATCCTCTTAAAAGTCCATCCAGATATGTCCATAATCCTTTGGGAGGTATGTGGGGGAGGGGGTGGGAGAGAATCACTATTTGCCAGGGGAAGACTGCCCACTTGAGAACCAAAGGGGACTTGTGATGGGGTGCACCACTCACCACTTGGCTGGTGCCTCCTCCTGCTCACTATAGGGATTAGCTCTCGAGGCCAACACCCCTTCCCATGGTCGCATGCCATTATGCCTTCTCTCTCTCAGGCCTGCATCTCCTCTCTCATCCCAGGACCCGCAGCATCCTCTTCATGACTCTGCCTTCTGGCCAGGTCACTCAACATTCCCCCTTCCAGGTATCAAAGTCTTTCCTTCAGCAGTCTTCCCATTCACTGCCTCAGGTACCACTCCTAACCCTAAGCCCGCATTAGCTTTTTTCACAGCCATATCACATTGGCAGCTCATAGTCATCCTGTGATCAACCAATACTCCGAGGTCCTTCTCCTCCTCTGTTACTTCCAAGTGATGCGTGGCATGCGTCCCCAGTTTATAACAAAAATTCTTGTTAGTAATCCCTAAATGCATGACCTTGCACTTTTCACTATTAAATTTCATCCTAGTACTATTACTCCTGTTTACAAGGTCATCCAAATCTTCCTGTAGGATATCCTGGTCCCTCTCTGTATTGGCAATACCTCCCAGCTTTGTGTCATCCTCAAACTTTATTAGCACATTCCCACTTTTTGTGCCAAGGTCAGTAATAAAAAGATTAAATAAGATTGGTCCCAAAACCGATCCCTGAGGAACTCCACTAGTAACCTCCTTCCAGCCTGACAGTTCACCTTTCGGTATGACCCGCTGTAGTCACCCCTTTAACCAGTTCCTTATCCACCTTTCAATTTTCATATTGATTCCCATCTTTTCCAATTTAGCTAATAATTCCCCATGTGGAACCGTATCAAATGCCTTACTTAAATCAAGGTAAATTAGATACACTGCGTTTCCTTTGTCTAAAAAATCTGTTACCTTCTCAAAGAAGGAGATCAGGTTGGTTTGGCACGATCTACCTTTTGTAAACCATGTTGTATTTTGTCCCAATTACCATTGACCTCAATGTCCTTAACTACTTTCTCCTTCAATTTTTTCCAAGACCTTGCATACTACAGATATCAAACTAACAGGCCTGTAGTTACCCGGATCACTTTTTTCTCTTTCTTAAAAATAGGAACTATGTTAGCAATTCTCCAGTCATACGGTACAACCCCTGAGTTTACAGATTCATTAAAAATTCTTGCTAATGGGCTTGCAATTTCATGTGCCAGTTCCTTTAATATTCTTGGATGAAGATAAGCTGGGGCCCCCGATTTAGTCCCATTAAGCTGTTCGAGTTTGGCTTCTACCTCGGATGTGGTAATATCTACCTCCATATCTTCATTCCCATTTGTCATCCTACCATTATCCCTAAGCTCCTCATTAGCCTCATTAAAGACTGAGGCTATTTGTTTAGATATTGGGCCATGCCTAAATTATCCTTAATCTCCACTCCATCCTCAGTGTTTAATAGTCCGACTTCTTCTTTCTTTGTTTTCTTCTTATTTATATGGCTATAGAACCTTTTACTATTGGTTTTAATTCCATCATGACTACTATTCCACCATGTTTCTGTTATCCCTATAATTTCTGGTTTCACTTCCTGCACCAATAGCTCTAGTTCCTCCATTTTGTTACCTAGGCTCCTCGCATTAGTTTACAAACATCTTAATTTTTGCTGTTTGGCTTCTCTCACTTTCTTTACCCAATTAGGCACAGACATTCTGTCACCAGTATCACCTACTAAACTGGTATCTACACTACTCTTCCTCCTTATGTCCTTTCTCCTATCCACTGCTGTATCCTTTCTTACTTCGTTTTCTTCCCTCTCAATGTTAAAATCCAGCGTGGAGATTACCTGGACATCTCCCAACCATCTCCCCCAAATTCCTAATTTAAAGCTCTCTTAATCAGTTGTGCCAGCCTCCATCCTAGAAGTCTATTTCCCTCCCTACTCAGGTGAAGTCCATCCCGAGAGAACAGTCCTCTGACCATGAATGCTTCCCTGTGGCCATACATCCCAAAGCCCTCCTTATAGCACCACTGCCTGAGCCATCTGTTGATCATCATAATCTTGTCACACCTTTGTCGCCCTTCTCTAGGAACAGGCAGAATCCCACTGAAGATCACCTGATCCTCGATTTCCTTAAGCGTCTTCCCCAGTCTGTCATAGTCTCCAGCGAGAATCTAGCCGTATCATTTGTTCCCACATGAAGGACAATCAGCGGATTCTTTCCCGCTCCCGTTAGGATCCTTTTCGGCCTCAAGTCCACATCCTGTATCTTAGCACCAGGCAGACAGCACACCCTTCTATTCTCTGGATCAGCTTTAGTTACAGGCCTGTCTATTCTTCTCAGTAAGGAGTCCCCAATCACATAGACCTGCCTTTTCCTGGTGATGGTGCGATTCTCCGGTCTATCCTCGTTCCCTCTGGCTGCAAGTCCTCTTGATTCCTATTGTCCCTTGCAATCCTCTGCAACCCATCCCGTATTCTCCTGGGGCTCATATTTGGTGTTGTTATCTCCACTGACTCTTCCCCCCTTCCTATAGGACTAGCTTCTCTTCTCTTCTTCCTTGCCCTCTCACCTTCAGTGACCACCTGCTGTGCCCCTTCTTCATTTTCCAACCCCGCAAACCTGTTCCTGAGCTCTATTTCTCCTTCACTAGCCCGTCTTTTCCTCTGCCTGGTTGTCTTAGTCATATGCTTCCACTGTCCACTTTCCTCATCCAGCAGACTCCCCTCAGAGTTCTTTGGTCCTGCTTCTATTTCCAAGTCTGAGCTTTTCCCTTCAGCCTCCTCATGTCTTTGCTCCATCATCCACTTGAACCCCCTTAAAATAAAATAAATAAAAATAAAATAAATTAATGGAGATATCCCATCTTCTAGAACTAGAAGGGACCTTGAAAGGTCATTGAGTCCAGCCCCCTGCCTTCACTAGCAGGACCAAGTATTGATTTTGCCCCAGATCCCTAAATGGATCCCCCTCAAGGATTGAACTAACAACCCTGGGTTTAGCAGGCCAATGCTCAAACCACTGAGCTATCCCTCCCTTCTATACTCAACCACAGTTTCCATCTGCATCTCCAGTCCTCGGATCTTTTCTTCCATCAGCTCTATCAGGTGGCACTTCATGCAGACGAAACTCTTTTCAGGTACCCCCTCCAGGATCATGTACATGCCGTAGCTTCCACATCCAGTCATCTTCATTGTGTCTTCCACTGTTTGGGTCACTACCACTGCTGCCTCTGTATCTGTCATAGCCTTCTCACCTAAGTCCTGTTAGTCCGAGAAACACAAACCAAACCAAACCACCACCCTCCACAGCAACAGAAACCCCCAACAAGCACCAAAACACTGCCAGACCACTACCCACTCCCTTCACTAGCCTGGCTCTCTTAGTCTTCCCCTCACACTCCCCTTGCAAACTCCCACTCAAACTCCCCTGTTTACAGCTCTCTCTTTACTGGCTCCTGTGACACTGCAGCTGTCTATGCTGCTGCCTGACTGGCTGGCTACTTTTATAGGACCTGTAGTCAGAGAAGCCCCTCCCCCTAATCAGGGCTCAGCTTCTCTCCCGGCACACTGCCCCTACCGGCCTCTACAAATACAAAGAGAAATGCCTACAAATACCTTCTCCTCCAACAGAACTTCCACTCCCATTGGGTCCTTGGTGGGTTAGGCAGCCTAGAGGTTAGTGCCCACCCAGTGGTGGGAGGCAGGGTAGGGAAGCCCAGGCTCACCCACTCCACCAGGCTCCAACCCAGGGGCCCTACAAGGATCAGCAGCATTTGGGCTCTGAGGGGACCCTTTGAGTTACCCTCCCTGGATCACTTCCTACCACTGCTTCCTTCCTTCCCTCAGCATCTGGTCCCAGATGAGGCAAAAGTAGGGTTACCATATTTAAAAAATAAAAAGAGGACACTCCACAGAGCCCTGGCCCCGCCCCTTTCCCATCCCGGCCCCGACCCAACTCCGCCCCAACTTCGCCCCTTCCCCAAAGTCCCCGCCCTAACTCCACCCCCCCCGAGTACCCCACATTCCCACTCCTCCCTCCCAGCCACGCGAAAAGGGCTGCCCGAGCGCTACCGGCTTCATGGTTTGCCGGGCAGTCCCCAGACCCTGCGCCCCCGGCCGACGCTTCCCAAGCGCAGCTGGAGCCCGGGAGGGGAAGCGCCCAGCCGGGGCCGCAGGGTCTGGAGGCTGCCCGGCAAACCGTGAAGCCGGTAGCGCTCGGGCTTTGGGCAGCCCCCATGCCTCCGGACCCTGCGTCCCCGGCCGGGCACTTCCCCTCCTGGGCTCCGGCGGCTGCTGTGCTCCCTGAACTCCTGGGCTCTGTAAGCGCCGAGCTGCCCGACCACTACCGGCTTCGGGCAGCCCCCATGCCTCTGGACCCTGCGCCCCCGGAGCCCGAGAGGGGAAGTGCCCGGCCGGCGGTATTTTTCCCAGACATGTTCGGCTTTTTGGCAATTCCCCCTGGACGGGGGTTTGATTACCAAAAAGCCGGACATGTCCGGGAAAAACCGGACGTATGGTAACCCTAGGCAAAAGAAACCAAACCATCAGCCCCCAACCCAGCTCACCATAGAGTCCTGTTCCCTCAGGGAGGCTTCTCCAGCCCTTTTGTCAGGAGCCTTCAGGGTAGGTCTGTCCTCTTCCCAGCCTCCCTTCTGAGCTGGGCTGCTCCCTTTTCAACCCTGTCTCCAGCTGAAGCATGCTTGGCAGGGCTCCCTGGGCCCAGTACTGTCCTTCAAACTTGTCTGCAGGGCCGGCTCTAGCTTTTTTGCCGCCCCAGGCAAAAAAAAAAAAAAAAGGGCGGACAGACTGCCAAAGCAAAAAAAACCCCCAAAAAAACGGCAGCTGCAGGGAGCGCGTGGAGGGCAGTCAAGGCGGCTCGCAGGGGGGTGAAGGGCGGCACCCGTCCACTCCCTCCGCCCATGGGCAGCCAGGCGCTGCAGCCCGCTTGCAGCCGAGTGAGAGGGGCTCCCCCCTCTGGCCTTGGGGTGTCTCTCCCGGCCGGGCAGGCGGAGCCCCCGGGGGCTGCAGGAGGTGCTGGCTCAGCCGCTCCTTTAAAGGCGGCTCGGCCGGACTCAGAGCGGCGCAGGAGGCGGAGGCCGGTGCAGGCGGCGGGGAGTGGTGTGTTCCGGGGAGCCTGGCCGGGGTCCGTGGCCAGGGTCTGTGCCCCTGCAGGGCTGGGCTGGCCGTCCCAAGATTGGCCGGAATGCCGCCCCAAGCACGTGCTTTCTTGTCTGGTGCCTGGAGCTAGCCCTGCTTGTCTGGGCCAGTTTGGGGTTTGCATACACCATCACAAAGGGACAGTAACTTCATATAGAAACCATTTCAGTACTGACAACTCCAGCCATTCCAAAATCATGAGTCAGGCTCCATGAAAACCAAGATTGCCTTAAAAATCCTTTTAAAGTAATACATGTTGAGCTCTTTCTGTATATCTTCTCTATTTTTGAGCCTTCCGAGTACACTCACATAACGTTTTCAAGCTTTTCTCCACAACCATGAGGACTGGATTTTTTTTTTAAGTGAAAGCAGAGATGTTCATGTAATCACCTGACTTCAGGAGTTGATGTTTAGGAAATACACCATCTCTCACCGACTCACAATCAAATCACAAGAATTGGCAACAGCGCCATTTTGCAAAACGAGGTTACATCAGCACTTAATGATAGCGATCCCTGCACCATACCTTTGCATGGTGTCACATGGGCCTCTTTGGGCTCCCTGCACTGTATGGGGGCAGGGGTTCTAGAGGGGCTTCCCTAGCTACTGTATTCTGCTAAACAGCAGCTGGGTGTGATATCTCTGGCAGTCCTGGCAGTTGGAGGTAGCTACTGCATTAGATCTGTGCCTTCTATTTCAGATTACAGTTTTGACTAGTCAGCCAGGCAAAGACATGGTGAAACAACTGGAAACAGGGTTAAGAGAGATAGACCTGGTGAGTCTGCGGAAACTGCAGATCATAGAGATCTCACAAGCAGACTTGCTGGAGTCAGCGGATGTGGAGTGGCGCATACATGCTGAGGAAGAGGTCAGCAGTGATGGTAAGTGCAGGGAGGGAGCACAATGTGGTTATGCATTTGGAGAGCAATACAATCACCAGATGTCCTTTTAATGTGAGAGTGGCTGCTCGTCAGTAGTATGTAACAAACCTCACAGGCGGGACGTTGCTGAGCCAACAGAGGCATTTAAGGGAGGGCAGGCAAGTTTTGTACCACTGCACTCCCCAGGGAGCTCCACAGAGGGTGGGCAGCTTTAATTCATGGCCTGAGTTCTCTTGGAGACTCATCTTCAAAGCTTGATCAGAGAATGTGCTGAAGTGCATTTCTTGGGTGCTCTCGTCCATACTACCTCTCCAACTGCCCTCCCATTTGCTTGGCGACACTAACTGGCTCCTGGTCTCTCGGCAAAGGGGGTTGTGTGTGACTTGCACTAGTCCCAGATTTTCTGCCAACCGGGGCACATAACACAACTTACTGGGTGGAACCTAAGGATTGACTAAAGCCCCAGGGGCTAATTGTTATTTTGGCTGGCTGCAGTACTGCTAAAGCATGCTTCCTCCTAATCTCTAGGGGCATTCTCAACAATCAAAATTGAAGCAACAACAATAAGAAATTGCAGAACCAGAAACCCCTATTCATTCCTGTTTGTAGCTTCCTGCTTTCATAGTGAATGGGTACAGGCAACTCTCTAAACAAGGAATTCAAAGAGTTATATTCAGCGAGAGAAATCCTGCACTTGGTGACAAAAGCTTATGAAACATAAGGCCAAATTAATTGCACTCTCTCATTTAGATATTTGGTCTGACAAACTCCTTCATATCTCCGATTAGCAGCTGATGTTTCAGTTAAATTCGCCTTCCCGAGGCCTGAGGAAATTACTGGGTTTATGTGAGCAGCGTTTGTCAATAGCAAAGGTTTGTACTCTGCTCTCACAAACCTGGGCTGCAGCACAGCACATGCTGATCACATTTTGCCACAGGCAACAATCTGTGCCCCTGACTGCACTCAATCAACCCCACCTCACTATGCCAGTGTTGACCAAATCACGTACTGCTCATCCCAGAGCTGCTAAATTATACAACCACGCACTTAGACAGCCAAGCTCACTGTTTTACCATCCCCTCTTCTCCCAGGGTCCTCAAAAGTTGTCTGTCCTAAAGTGATCTTCCCTTTCAATGGGGCAGCTATTCAGGGTTCTGCACTGTTTGAAAAAGGAGGCCTTAGGGAGAATGCTCATCTTTGTGATGGTAATACACTCTGATCAGATAAAAAGCTCTCCAGCCCCCCTCACTAACCGTTACCAGTAGAGCTGGGAATGAATAAGGAAGAGGATAAAGGTCCCACAATTTGGGGTATCGTTACACTGAAATATTTAATATAGCCAGGAGCTGGAAGAACCATAAACTGAGTTGAAATAAATGAATTTTGGAAGGGCTTGATCCATACAGTTCCAAGACTGATATGTTCACTGAAAGGGTTTACTACCTGTGCAGAGGGGAAGCTTCTGCATGGCTGAAGAATACAGAGTTCAGTCAGAGAGGGAGCAATGTTAGCAGGTGGCTCTTGATAGGAGAAACCGGAACTGCTGAACAAAGGAGTGGATTAAAGTTCTTGATAAAAGTGTATGCCTGAGCCCTGTTGTATTAATGTAGCTGGAATAAAGGGCCCAAAGAGTCAAAGGTGTTAATATGACTGCGTCACTCTCCAACATTAAAGAGTGTTGAACAAGTTTTGGAATACAGAGACCTTGGTGTGACATCCTGTCCCTTTAAATGTTTGAGGACTCTTCCTCCCCAGTGAAGCCTTTCAGGTTAGTTTCAATAAAGCATGCCCAGCAAATGCCTCTTCCCACCCCCACTCTGCCCCAGCCCACCTCTTGCTCCCCCTCTCCCCCAGCACCTCCTGCCCGCCCCTGAACAGCTGATCTGCAATGGGCAGGGTTGCTGGGGGGGGGAGGGGAGTGGGAAGGAGCTGATGGTGGGGCCGCCGGTGGGTGCTGAGCACCCACTAATTTTTTCGTGGGTGCTCCAGCCCCAGAGCATCCATGGAGTCGGCACCTATGTCTCTCAGGCTGGGCAGAGCTGGGTCATCTGCCTTGTCTCGTTGTACTGGTGCAATTTGGTACACTTGGCCTCAGGATTAAATCAGTGCAGCAGCTTCAACAGGAGAGACTGAGGGAGTCCCCACATCAGAATATTCCATAGCCCCATGGCTTGAGCACTCCCCGGAGTGTGACAGATCCCTGTTCAAATCCCTTCTCCACCTCAGGTGCCATAGGCACCTAACTCCAGGGGAGGGCTCACACCTGGGAATTCCTAGCATAGATAGGCACCTAAGTCCAGGCTGCAGGGAGCCACCTATCTCCATGAGAGGAGTAGTGCTTAACACCCCCTCTCTGGTCACCAGCTCCCACCCAGTAGCTTAGGCGGCTCACTGCCTAGCCTACTGACTTCTGTGAATTGCACTATAAGGTGTCTCTCTCTCTCCCCAGGTGTTGGATAGGAGTCTCGGCACCAAACTCAAGCTTTGTGAATCACAGTATTTTTCTAGGTGTCTAAAAACTAAGCACCGTGATGGGTCTGTGTCAACATCTAACTCTGTTTGTGCATCCAGGCCCATGTGTTTCACAAATATTAAAGAATTTATCTTCACAACACCCCTGTGAGCTTAGGTTGTCATCGTCTTCTCCTTCCCCTTTTCCCAGGTGGCTGGGATCGGGTGGGTCGCCATATCAGACTTAGGTGGTGGTATTATCCCCATTTTACAGCTGGGGAATGGAACCACAGATTTAAAGTCAAAATTATCAAAGGAGTCCACTAATTCTGGGTGCCAAACTGAGACCCAAGGCCTGGTTGTTCATTGTATTTTGCATTTAATTGCACTTCATATGTTCAAAACACAGCTCAAATTGAATTCCCTTGCAGTTGTGAGTGCTCAGCACTTCTACAAACCTGGCCCCTTGTATCTCACACTGGGGAGCCAGAAAATGAGAAAAGACAGTTAGTGACCATCTGAGAGTTCTGGCTTAAGTGACTTGCCCAGCATTACACAAACTCTGGGGCAGAGGCAGGGATGGAATCCAGTTTTCCAGGACGGTATTCAGTTGCCTTAACCCTGAGACTATCATGTCTCATACCATCCCCTGCCTCATTTTCTATGCACATTCCAACTTCTGCAACAAATGAGACGAGGACAACAGCTTCATTACCTCTGATTTTTCCATCTGAGCTTCAAACCAAGGTTTCAGTCCATTACAAGCTTCTGTTTTCAAGATTCAGGATTACATCCTCCAGCTCAACTTTCAAGGCCTCCCCATTGGCTCTCTCAGGGTCCATTTAGTTGCCATATCAGTGTCCGATTCAAACTCATACAGTGTTCTCTCATTCCACTGTTTCAGAATTTCTAAGGGTGTGTCTACACTGCAGCGGGGAGATGTCATTCCCAGCATGGGTAGACAACTTCTCGCTAGTGCGCAAAAAACAGCAGTGTGGACAGTGCGGCACAGGCAGCAGCTCAGGCTAGCCTAGGGTGGCCAGATAGCAAGTGTGAAAAATCGGGATAGGGATGGGGGGTAATAGGAGCCCATATTAAAAAAAGCCCCAAATATCAGGACTGTCCCTATAAAATTGAGACATCTGGTCACCTAGCCACCTGAGCCTGTACCCGAAGGTTGGCCAGGCTTTGACTAGGGTGGGTAGCCCGCGACTCTGCCCATGCTTTAATGTCCATGCTGCTATTTTCAGGGTGCTAGCTTGAGTGAGACTAGCAGGAGTCTGTCTACCTGCACTGGGAATCTCACCTCTCAGCTGCAATGCAGACATACCCCAGAAGGACTGGTTCGTGCCTATCCCCTCCATTCAGGACCCTAACCCTAATGGGCGTGGAGTAAATACAGTAGTTATGTCCCAGAAAGATGCTTCATCCATCTGTGCATTTTTCAAAGAAACAGCCAATGTAGAAGCTAAAGAGCTAATAAATTCTTCATGAGTGTGGAGAACCATCATCTCTCTCTGTGTGAGTTAGGGAAACAACATAAATTTATGCTTTACAGACAGATGAACAGGAAATGGCTCTGTGCAGGTAATTGCTCTTCAAGAATGTAATTAGTGGCATTTCACTACAGCTGCCGCACTGAGGTATGGCCAAGCTGCCCCATTTCTTTCTAGTAAGAGACAGTGTTGAGTTTCCTTTTACTAAGGCCATATGTTTTGCCAACACAATTACAGTACATAGGCAGCCACATTGCTATTAGAGAAGAGAAAGGAAATTCAAGTTTATTGAGAGAGGAGTGACAACATTCCCCAATTGCAGACACTCAGGATCACTCCAAGAGGAGTAGCTCAGCACTGTGTGTGCATGCCATTTATCAGAGAGAAGCTCGTGCATTCCCCAGTGTTTTGTTTGCTGAAGAGCTAAGGTTGTCTCCAGTCTATATTTCAGAGCAGATGACGTTAGCCAATGCTCCAAACATTAATCATTCCTCCAGCATAAAATGGTGCATTCACCAGCTCTGAATTATTCAGAGAGGAGAGAATACGACTGGCAGCATTGTGGGCAAGAAGCTGACTCACCCATCAATGCTGTGCATACAGGGTATTCTCCAGCGAGGAGCCCAGATCCTTCCCTGGCCCTTTCCTCCTTGGCATGCCTCAGGAAGGAGTTCACACACACTCTGGCACTAATTTCCATCAAGGAGGAGTCCATGTGCTTGCCATTAACCTGTGTGCTCAGCATTCCTTGGAGAGAAGCTGCAGTATTCACCAGTGCCATGCTTCTTGGGGAGGAGCTGTCATTCCTGCAGCACCCTGTGCAGGGTACTCCTCAGAAAGGAACTCACACAGTCACCAGTGCTTTACTCCTCAAGGCACAGCACATGTGTATTCACCAGGATTACATGCTCAGTATCCTTCCAAGGCAAAATGAAGCACTTGCTGGGGCCAGGTACCTGGAGTCTCTTTGCGGAGGGAACGATGTATTTCCCACCATCTCAGGCAGGGCTGTGAGAGGAGCATCATCAGCTCTCTACCCCTCAACATAAGAACGGCCCTACTGGGTCAGACCAAAGGTCCATCTAGCCCAATATCCTGTCTTCCGACAGTGGCCAGTGCCTGGTGCCCCAGGGGGAATGAACAGAACAGGTAATCATCAAGTGATCCATCCCTTGTCCGCTCATTCTCAACTTCTGGCAAACAGAGGCTAGGGACACCTGATATCTCTGCTCTGAAGAGCTCACAGTTATGGGGTGGAATTGAAGGATAAGTGAGCAGTATCACAAGCATGCCAAACAGGCCAGCTGCTCCTTTAGGAAGGCACAGCTCATGTGTGTTCACCAGGATTACATGCTCAGTATCCTTCCAAGGCAAAATGAAGCACTTTTTGCTTCCTAAAGGAGCAGCTGGCCTGTTTGGCATGCTTGTGATACTGCTCACTTATCCTTCAATTCCACCCCATAACTGTGAGCTCTTCAGAGCAGAGACCTGCAGCACCTGCAGACTTGTGGGCACTATCAAATAATAATGACCAGGAAGGGGATTGCTTTGCTCCTTGGCTGGGGAAAGGGCTATACTAAACTGTGGTCTGTCAAAATGAAAGTTTGCTGTGAGGCTTTGGTTCCTACTAGGCCAGAAACTGGAAACATTCTTTAATTTTTAAGATTGGGGTTTTCAAAAGAGTCTTAGGGATTTGGGCACCCAACTCCCATAAGCTGCTTTGAGAGCCCAAGTTTAAATCATTTACTATCAATGGTTGCTACAGCAATGTATGAACAGGGAACTAGCGAGCAGAAATAGGGCCATAGTATTATCCCCATATCCAGTATTAGTGAGACCATTACTGGCTATTGTGTCTAGGGCTGATGTCCACAGCTCTAAAAGGATGTTTACTAATTGCTAAAGGCTCCAAAAAGAGCTACAAGAATGGGTCCATCTCTGGAAAACCTGCCTTATAGTAAGAAACTAAAGAAGCTCAATCTCTTTATCTTAACAAAGAGGTTGGCTGTGGTTTACAAGTACCTACATGGGGCAGCGATTTCTGATAGAAGAGGGCTCTTTAACCTAGGACCGGTGAACAAAATCCAGTGGCTGGAAATTGAAGTGATAAATTCAGACTAGAAACAAGGCATAATTTTTTAAGTGAGAATAATTATCCATTGGAACAATTTACCTAGGGACATAGTGGATTCACCATCACCTCAAATCTTTAAATCAAGATGAGTTGCTTTTCTAAAAGAGCTGCTGTATCTGAACTGAGGTTCTGAGCTTAATGCAGGAACCACTGGTAGAATGTACTGGCCTATGCTCTGCACGAGGTCAGAGTAGATTATCGAATGGTCCTGCTGGCCACAAAAGCTGTTAATCTATGAATCAAACACAGAGTGTACTTGCTTTGTCTAGTCCTGAGTCAGAGGACAGCCCCGTTCTACAGAAAGCTCCTCCATTTACTTCAATGTTGCAGAATCGGCCTGTATCATAGGGGAGAGAAAACTCTCCAGAATTTGTTTGGATTGGTTGTTAGATATCTGACATGTTTATCTATACTGTTTGTATTCCCATCACTAGTAAAGAGCAGTTTGTGGCATTAGGGCACATGACAATACTCTAGCTGAAGAAGAAAGCTACATCTGTGTGTCTTTAAATTCTTACACTGCACAAATCACCATGGTTTCTGAGCACCTCATGTATTTATTAGAGGGAACATCAGAAAATCTCTGTACATCTCTCACCTTCCTCCACTGCAATGTGCCAAGGGAACATTAGGCTAAAAAGCTAATTAAGAATCCTTCTCTCTTGACTTGTATTTTATCTGGGAAAGTGAAGTAACTTTGCACAGCAGGATTTATCACCTGTTTGGCCACAAACCAGGGTGGATTTGATTTAAATCATTATTTAAATCACTAGTCAGGAAGACTCAATTTAATCAATCTACATAAAAGTGCATTCTTCTTTGTTGTTATAACCTTAATATATATGGTGAAGAATACACACTATACATTTTTAAATTGATTTATTTTGAAAACTTTTCAGATTAGTTTTACAGCTATATCAGAAAATGAATGATTGTTTGGTTATTTCATTTACCAAAGGTAATTGAAGCAGATATTTATGAAGTCATTGGGAGGTGAACTATCCCAATTCAACAGGTTAATCATTAATATTTGGAGGATTTTCTTGCCATTCTGTATTAGGAGGAGATCACCACCAGACAGACATTTAAATTGTTTTCTTTAACTAAAACAACGTTATGTATTCTGGATTTTTTTCTTCAACAGCAAACATAATATTTTAACAAAACAAGCATACGAATTTTTGAATTTAGTTAAACATTCAAGTTTTTTAAAATCAGGTTTGTTTTTGTTAAAAATTTTTTAACTAAAATAGTTAATGAAATATTTAAAAAACAAAAAACAAAAATTAAAATAGACTATGTCAGCTAGGTCAACATGAGAAACTTAAGATATTGGCTTTGTAGCTAACTCAATCACCTTCACCTTCATTTTCCTGTTTGTTCATAATCTGGAAAAGAAAAACAAGCTTTCCTGCTTTTTCAGGTCCCAAACGATTTTTCAATTTGGAATGAATTAATCCAAAGGAAGAAAATATTCTTTCTACACCAGCAGAAGAAGCTACTGCTGTTAAAAGTGAGATTATCACTTCAACAGTTTCTGAATCCAAGTGCTTAAGTGACTTCTACCAGTTCACTGGTGTGACTTTCTTTAAAACATCATCACCAAACATATATTTCTTGAATGGTTCACTTTTAGCTCTGAAGTTTATTATAGTTGGCATTATGGAGGGATGATTGCTGGATGTCCATGTCATAGCCAACTGCTCTTCTTCAGCAGTTAAAGTTTGACCCTGGTACTGAGTATTGAAAATATTTGCAAGAAAATGAGCTGGAGATAGTGCTTTTTCCATTTGTTTTTTTAATGCTTGTAATTTAACTCTGTCATTGCATATTTCTCTTTTTAAGATCTCACTCAATTCCTTCCAAATTTCAACAGCATCAGCAATAAAACAGCTATTTCCCTGCGTTTTGTTCAAGGCTACATAAATAGGCTTCAGGGTACTTAGCATGTGCTCAACATTTCTCTTAAGCCCAATGTTGAGAACTTTGGCTGTGACAGTGCCATCTATTTTTTCACAATTTTGTTCACAAACTGTCATCAGATTAGGCCAGTTCTTGATATAGTGCTCAAAACAGTCCACTACGGAGTTCCATCACACGTCTTGTGGGAGAGTTAGCTTGGTTCCTCTCACTCTTTTCAGAGCAGCTGCTGCAAAGTGGTTGTTACGGAAGTATTTTGCAATTTTGCAAATTTGCAATTTCAACAATTATTATAATTGCAATTGCAATTATTTCTGGAACATTGAAGTCTTTGGCTAGGAGGTGCATCAAATGAGCACTGCAACCATATGTTATTAGCTTGGGACTCTCTTCTAAATAATTTCTTCTCATCTTGGATACATTTGCAGCATTATCTGTGACCAAGCTGCGTACTAGACATTTGAATTTTTTTTCAGTTTGTTATAGCTTTTACTGCTACTTCTTGTAAGTATTCTGCTGTGTGTGAATTTCCTGATGTATCAATTGTTTCTGTAAGGAAGACATTCCCTTCTTCTGTTGTCACACAAGCACATACAACAGGATCATTGTGGACATTGCTCCACCCATCAAGACTCAGGTTAACAATTTATCCTCTAGACCTTTTGCACACTGCTCAATTTCTCTTTCAAACACTTTATCCAGCAATTTGCCTGCGACATCTGCTCTGTTGGGTGGACTGTAGCCTGGTCTTCATGACTGAACCATGTTAATGAAGCATGGGTTCTCAATCATAGGGAAAGGAGAATTTGTTGCATAAACAAACCGGGCAATTTTTTCATCAATTACCTCTTTTTGTAATCTGCTGGTTCTTATCACAAACTTATCTATGGTTGTTTCTGGATGATGGAGGGTTTTTTTCTTTTTGCTACAGGTGATATACTGTGGCTATGTGACATACATGATGTGACTGAAACACTATCATTGTCAGATAACTCTGAAACTATAGAAAATGATAGTGATCTTGAAGGTGGATAGTCTTCAGAATCCTGTTGAGGATGGATTCTCCAAACCAAAATAAGTCAATGCAGTTATTTAATTATTACCACCATACTGCTCATTTAGTATTCCTCATTGCATTCACTGACACTCAGTACTACTTTAAAGGTGAAATTGTAAAAGGAAGATCTGCCTATTTCAGCTATTTCTTTTTTATCACAACTGCATCTAAAATGATAGTACCATAGAGTAACAACTATATTTTTTGCTCAAACATAAGAATTCAAGAATAATCCAGAAGGAAGACAGGCAGTCCTTAAGAAAGAAGTATGAAATAAAAAAGTTTACCAACCTGAAGATCCTGCATGTTCAGACATGTTCCTTTCATCATCTTCAGCACAGCTTCCGCCTGAGAAGAAACACTTCTCATGATGTTGTTTCATTTGAGCAACCAGGCCTTGCATTTCTTTGTTGCGCTGTTTACATTTTGCACACATGCCTGTCTTACCCACAAGTAAAGGAACTTCATTAAAATATTCCCAAACTGGGTCTCTTTTACGGCCTGCTGCCATTATAGGATTTCCTTTCTAGTAAGAGAATGGTATGGTAGATCTCAAATCAATGAAGGCTACACTCAGAAAGACCTCAAGATTTCTGGAATATGCTGCTCAAACAAAACAGGAGTACTGAGCACTGAGTCCCATTGAGTAGATAGAAAGATTAACCTAAATAATCTATACAGGAGCCCCTGGAACCCCATAAGATTGGGTCCCTAATCCATGAACTATTGGAACTCATTTACAAAACTTTCTTAAACATTACATGAATATATTGTCTCATACTATAGAATTAGAATTTATAATCCCTATTCCATGATGAGATATCTTTGAGCTATAACATATCTTAATTAAAACTATCTTTAGATAGGTTTTTTCCTCAAAAAGCATTTTATTAAAAAAAAATCTGATTTTTTTTTATTTTATTTTTTTTAAATCATTGATTTTTATCCACCCTGCCATGGTGAGCCAGGGCAGTGAGAGCAGCTTTGTGTTGTGCCACCAGAGAAATCCTTGGTGTCTGACTTTGCTGGAGTTGAGTCAAGTAGCTCCCGGCTGGAAGCAAGTATATCTCCGGCTGTGCCATACATGCTGCTGCAGTTCCTGTAGATTTTCCTTGGAGATGAGTGGAATGTGTACAGTATTTAGTCTGACCATTTAGTTTGAGGCACAGTTGAAGAACTGTCTCTTGGAGTTCAGAATTCTGCGCATTTCTCTATTGAATCCAAGTATCAGATTATCCCTTCTTATAAAATAGGCAGGATTGAGACTGCATGCTAAAGTTATGGGACAAATACTGCCTGGCTCAAAACTACCATTGATGGGCAGTATAGGAGAATTGCGCCCAGCATTAGTCAGGAAGACCTAAGTTCTCATTTCAGCTCTGTCATTGACTCTATAAGACCCTTTGCAACTTTCTGCTTCAGTTTCCCCATCTGTAAAATGGGGCAATGATACCTACTCTCCTTAGGAGTTGTGAGGCTGAGCCAGGGTTTTGACCATGTTAGGTACTACTTCTGTTTCACCTACATTTTCTTTAAATGAATTCAGTCTACTTTAAAACTCCCACTTCTATCCCATGAACTTACCACCTGCATGTGTTTTTACCTTTGATCTGAACACTGTTTTTTTTGCCATGTAAAATATCCCAGGCTGGTGTGGTGAAGGCCCTTGTAACCCAAAGTGTAGAGGCATGCATGTGCATAAGCAGCATGGCCTAGGGGAGCATTCCTTGTGTTCAGGCATGGACTCCTCTTGCTGCAGCTGTTGGGCAAACAAATACAAGTACAAACAAACTGGGAGTAAGGAAAGTATATGAGCCATTGAGACACCAACACACCTGCTCAGAGTGGCCACAGCACAGATGGTTCGTATGGTTCTGGGTTCTGAGGCCTCTTCCCAACTGGGAGAGTCTTGGGGACTGTCCTAGTATAATTTTGACAAACATCTGTCAGGGGCAGTGTAGGTATACTTGGTCCTGCCTCAGCGCAGGGGGATGGTCCCTTCCAGCCCTAAATTTCTATGATTCTCTCCTTCCGCAGACAGTGCGATCCTGGGGATGGATATTGACCTTCAGACCATAGAGAATGACGTTATCAGCTTGGAGACTTTCTTTAAAACCTGGCTTCACGATCATGGCACAGACAGAGAGCAGCTCCATCTCCTCCTTCCCTCAGGAGACTTCCGTCACTTCACTGCCCCCAGGACAAGTCTAAGTATTTCATCTTCTCTCCCTCTCAGCTGTGGCCCACTGACTCTCACTGGCCCACAGATCACACAGGCCTGGGGCACAGTCACCACTCAGCAAAGTGACAGAGTCCAGCATTCTATGGTTGGCTGCAGCTAATACCATAGCTGAGGCTGAAAAAGGCAATTGATTTAGAATGGCCCATTTTCAGGTGCCATTATCAGACATCTCCATTGGGACTGAAGTGTCTCAGGTCTGATTCTCAGTTACACCAGACTCCTTTACATTCTGGCACCACAGAGCTGCCTTGACGTGGATGTGCATTTACACCACCTTGGCAGCCCAAAATGTGCCTTAGAACAGTGTAAAGGAGCCTTAGTGTAGCAGAGAATCAGACATCCTCATGAGGAAATATTTTAGAAAATGTGACCCAAGTTGGTTCAGCTGGTTTTTAAGAACATAAGAATGGCCAGACTGGGTCAGACCAATGGTCCATCTAGCCCAGGACCCCGTCTTCTGACAGTGGGCAGTACCAGACCTTCAAGGAGAGTGTACAGAACAGGGCACTTGGAGGGATGCACCCGTCTTCCCTTCCTGGCTTCTGCAGTCAGATGTTTAGGGTCGCCCTGAGCATGGCGCTGCATCTCTGACCATCCTGGCTAGTAGCCATTGATGAACCTCTCCTCCTTGAATTTATCTAGTTCTTTTTTTGAACCCAGCTATACTTTTGGCCTTCACAACATCATAGAATCATAGGACTGGAAGGCACCTCGAGAGGTCATCTATTCCAGTCCCGTGCACTCATGGCAGGACTAGGTATTATCTAGACCATATCATGGCAATGAGTTCTTCAGGTTGACCATGCATTGTGTGAAGAAGTACTTCCTTTTGTTTGTGTTAAACCTGCTGCCTATTAATTTTATCAGGTGACCCCTAGTTCTTGTATTGTGGGGAAGGGTAAATAACCCTTCACCATTCACTTTTTCCAAGCCTTTCATGATTTTATAGATGATTTATGTTTGACAGTGATAGAAATAACACTTCCTGTGCTGATAGATTATGCTTAGCAGGGGCCAGAGCAGCACATAGATAGGTGTCCTCTTACAAAATGGTTCAATCTGTTCATATAGTACTGAAGTAATTGTCAGATGGTTGAAGCTACGAGAAGCTACATATTAGTGGGAGTACAAAGTAAAATCAGTAAGGAAAACGCTATTTTCCTTACTGGTTTCACTTCAGTCTCTCAATGCCCGCCACGACACCATGGGCAGCCCTCCCCTTAATATTCACCACCCACCCTCAAGAGGTTCTTCTTCGAGTGATTGTTCACGTCGATTCCAATTAGGTGTGCTCGCGCCGCAGGCACGGTCGTCAGAAACTTTTTCCCTTAGCAGCTCCCGTTGGGTCGGCCAAGGAGCCCCCTGGAGCAGCACACTCATGGCGCTCAATATATGACCCTGCCGACCCGACCCCCCTTCAGTTCCTTCTTACCGTCCGTGGTGGCGTTGGAACTGCATTAGCTTGCTTGCCTTCAAGTCTTCCCTTAGCCATTCTTAGTTTAAAAATTTTCTTTATTTTCTTGCTTTAGTTATTGTTAGTAGTATAGTTGGCGAGTGGATCATTTTCCCCTCACCCCGCCTTGGGCTCCAGGGCAGGCCTCAAGCCCAAGGATTTAAATCTTGCGGTCTATACAAGAAACCTATGCCCATCAGTGACCCTCACAACTCGTACTTGAGGTGTCTAGGGGAGGCGCACCTGTCCAAGCGCTGCAAGATCTGCAAGGCTTTCAAGCCTAGGACTAGGAAGGAACGTGACTTCTGTTTGAAACAACCACTAATGGAAGTTGCACTCTGTCCTGCAGCACCCAAACACCAAGCCCTGGGCCCAAGCTCAGTGCGGAGCACCCTGGCGGTGGTCCGCGAACCAGTACAGAGAAAGAACTCTGGTGCTAGAGATCCTCGGTAGAGAAGATCCCCGGCACCCCAGCACAGTGCGGCGCCCCAGCACCGGTCGACATCCCCAGCGCCCCTTAAGCGCCATAAGAAGGCTGACAGAGGGCGCTCTCCTCAGAGAGCAAGACCATCCGGGGAGATGCCCCCGAGGAAGGACTTAACTTTCAAACAGCAAGACCCCGTGGCGTCGACTCCGGCGATCCAGTTCGCACTGTTGAGTCCGGCACCCAGTGACTCTCCAGTGGAGCTTGACTTGGTGGAGGAGTTGGAAGCCATCTCCACCCCAGATACTTTCGAGGTGGCAAGGGACCTCATAGAAAGTACTGTGCCTCAGCCCCCTGCTGTTAGAGACAAGCCCCCAGCACCACCTAGACAGGTGCCATCTAGAGGCAAACCAGCAATGATGAGTCAATCTTCCTCTCCAAACGGGCACCATTCACTGTCTTCTTCACCCCCGGCATCGGTCCCAGTACATGGCAGTAAGATGCAGGGAGCGCATCGCTCGGGATCTCTGGCACCGGGGGGTTGGCACTGGTCATGATTGCCCTCTATCATCCGGCACCGTGATAAGGCACTGGAACATAGGAGCCGCTCCCCGCACCGGTCTAGGTCACAGGAAAGCTGGCACTGTTCGTCTACACGGTCGTCGCAGCACCGATCTCCGACTTCCTCCTCTTGGTACCGACTGCCAGTGCAGGGATCCTCGGGACCGCCGTGGTCGTCACCCTCGGACTCTGAGGATGGCTCCTACTACTCACAGCATAGTGGGCACAGGTCGGACAAGCGCAGGAAACACGTTCCTTCATCCTGGCAACCTCAATGGCCACCTGCTGCACAATGGCCCTTCAGGACCCCCTGGGCTTACCATCAGGCCCAGGGTACCCCTTCCAGGGTTTCTAGGCTCAGTTGCATCGGGGCATCATAAGGCATGGTCACCAGTGGACAGAACCACCCCTCGGAGCACAGAGGCAGCTCTATCCAGACCACCCCCGCATACTACAGAGAGTACATCGGAACTGGCCCCAGATCCATCCACATCCAAGGTCCTGTCGGACCACGTTGAACCACTTGGCACACGGTGGGCCATGATGACCATGTGCCTCCACTGGCCTCTTCTTCATCTTCGCCTGATGAGGCGGTGGCCAGAGTGTCATCTTCAGGTCCTCCGCCCATCAATCACAGGTCCTACCAGGACCTACTCTGCCGCATTGTCCGTAATATGGGCCTACAGGTGGAGGAAGTAATTGAGCCAGAGAACCCGGTGGTGGACATTCTTACGTCGGAGGGCCCTTCCAGAGTGGCGTTGCCAGTAATTAAGACTATTGGCAACAATTATAGTGCTTTGTGGCAGACTCCAGACTCCATTCCACTGACCACCAGGGGTATGGAAAGAAAATACTTTGTTCCCTCTAAGGGTTATGAATTCTTGTTCTCCCACCCACACCCTTGCTCCCTTGTGGTCTCTGCAGTGAATGAGAAGGAGCATGAGGGACAATAAGCACCGGCTCCTAAGGTCAAAGAGGCCAAATGGAGGGACTTCTTTGGCAGGAAATTTTATGCCGCAGGGTGTCTACAGCTGAGGATAGCTAACTAGCAAGCTATCCTCAGCAGGTATCATTTTAACTCGTGGGACTCCATGTCAAAATATAAGGAGTTACTCCCCACTGAGTCAAAGGCTGAGTTCTCGGCTCTGGTTGAGGAGGGGAAGGCAGTTGCCAGGACATCCCTGCAGGCCTCACTCGACTCAGCTGACTCCACGGCATGTACCATCACCTCGGGGATGGTCATGAGGAGAACAGCTTGGCTCCAAGCATCCGGGCTTCCCCCGAAGCTCAGCAGACCCTGCAGGACCTTCCCTTTGAGGGTGCAGGGCTGTTTTCAGATCAGACTGATTCAAGGCTTCACAGCCTTAAGGATTCCAGGGCAATGATGAAATCTCTGGGGATGCACACACCTGCTACCCAGAGAAAGCCTCAGCCTGTGCAACAGCAGAGGCAATACCAGTCCCACCCGAGGCAGGATACTTACTGCCAGAGGGGCAGGAATTCGAGGCGTTGGCCTTCCAACCCTCCCTCAGGCCAAGGGCAGAGCCCGACCAAGCCATCGTTGGGACCCAATCAAGGGTTTTGAAGGGTTAGGGTTAGGACAAGGATGGCGTACCAGCCACGATTACAGATCCTTCCCCCCGTTTTTTGAACCGTCTATCCCACTTCTACCATGCATGGTCCCATATAACATCAGACCACTGGGCTCTTCGCACGGTAGAAGTGGGATATTCTCTCCAATTCTGCTCCTCTCCTCCCTCCCATCCCCCTTCCCTGTCCCTCTTCAGGGACCCCTCTCATGAGCAACTCCTTATCCAGGAGGTGCAGGCGCTCCTTGCCACGGGAGCGGTGGAGGAGGTTCCTCAGGAGCTAAGGGGCAAGGGATTCTATTCCTGTTATTTCCTAATCCCCAAGGCAAAGGGGGGGTCTCAGAACCATCTTAGACCTGCGAGGACTCAATCAGTTCATGGTAAAGTTAAAGTTCCGCATGGTCTCCCTGAGCACAATTATCCCTTCCCTGGTTCCAGGGGACTAGTACGCTGCCCTCAACATGAAAGATGCATACTTCCACATAGCCATCTGGCCGCCCCACAGATGCTTCCTGAGGTTCATTGTCAACCGCATACATTATCAGTTCACAGTGCTCCCATTCGGGTTATCAACAGCCCTCCAGGTCTTCACCAAGTGTATGTCAGTCGTCGCAGCCTTTCTCTGAAAGAGACAGGTGCAAGTGTACCCCTACTTAGACGACTGGCTCCTCCAGGGAGCAGGTGGAGTCCCATGTCCAGTTAGTCAGAGAGACCTTCCAAAGGCTGGGTCTCCTCCTCAATGCAGACAAATCGACTCTGTCACCCACCCAACGAATAGAATTCATTGGGGCAGTGCTGGACTCGGTTCAGGCAAGAGCCATCCTGCCACAACCCAGGTTCCAAACACTGTCACACATCATTCAGACGCTCAGACAATACCCCACCACCATCGCGAGGACATGCCCACCTCTTGGGACCTATGTGGTGAGGCATGCCAGGATGAGGCTCAGACCATTCCAGGCGTGGCTTGCTACGGCTTATCACCCGGGTCAGAACAGTCTAGACTTGGTAGTAACAGTACTGTCACAAGTCCTAGACACCCTAAGATGTTGGTTGAACCCTCGCATGGTCTGCGAAGGAGTCCCATTCACCACCACTCAACCGTCCATGACCTTAGTAATGGACATGTCAGACCTCGGTTCGGGGGCACACCTAGGACACTTATAGACTCAGGGCATGTGGTCACAGTCTGAGATCCTGCTCCACATCAATATAAAGGAGCTCAGAGCGGTAAGACTAGCCTGCCAGACCTTCCATACAATATTGCAAGGTCACTGCATGGCGGTGCTGACCGACAACATCACCGCCATGTTTTACATAAACAAGCAGGGCGGAGCCCTCTCCTCCCCTCTCTGTCAGGAGGCGAGAGTTTTGTGTAGCCCACTCCATTCATCTGGAGGCGTCCTATCTCCCGGGAGCATGTAACGAGCTTGCAGACCACCTCAGCAGGTCGTTCCGCAGTCACAAGTGGTTTATCCGGATGGAAGTCATCCACTCCATCTTCCAAAGGTGGGGGTTTCCCCAGGTAGACCTATTTGCCACCAGGAGCAACAGGAAGTATCCAACGTTTTGCTCCTTCCAAACACACCGCCTGGGATCAATCTCAGATGCGTTCATGATGCACTGGGGGGAACCACCTACTGTATGTCTTCCCTCTGATACCACTCATCCACAAGGTTCTCAAGAGCCGCAGGGACAAGGCAGAAGTAATTCTGCTCACTCTGGCGTGGCCACGCCAACATTGGTACACCACACTTCTGGAGCGGTCAGTCTGCACCCCCATTGTGTTGCCCCCCTTCCCAATCTGATTATGCAGGACCACAGCCGCCTGCTTCACCAAGACCTCCAGTCCTTGCACCTCACAGCCTGGAAGCTTCATGGTTAAACGAAGGGAGCTCCAGTGTATGGAATCGGTGAGGGAGGTGCTCCCTGGTAGCAGGAAACCTTCCACCAGGGCCACCTACCTGGCCAAATGGAAACGGTTTTCATGCTGGTGTAATCTCAATTGAGTATCTCCACTCCAGGCATCTATACCATTCATCCTGGACTACCTCCTACACCTGAAGCGGCAAGGCCTGGCCGGATCGTCTGTCAAGGTGCACCTTGCGGCCATCTCAGCATTCCACCCCGGAGAGTGGGAGCGTTCAGTCTTCGCCAGTCCTTTTCCTTAAGGGCCTGGAATGGCTATACCCTCAGTCTTGCCCACTGGTACCGACTTGGGACCTCAGTCTGGTCCTAGCTAGGCTTATGGGAGCCGCATTCAAGCCGCTCGCCACATGTTCCCTTCTGTATCTCTCATGGAAGGTGGCCTTTTTGGTTGCCACCACATCGAGCAGGAGGGTATTGGAGCTAAAAGCATTAACCTCTGAGTCCCCCCCTCCGCCCCCCCCACACACAGCCTTCCACAAGGACAAGGTACAACTCAGACCGCACCCAGCTTTCCTGCCCAAGGTGGTATCCCAATTCCACCTCAGCCAGGACATTTTTCTACCCGTTTTCTACCCCAAGCCACATGCCAATGCACAGGAGCAAAAGTTTCACTCATTAGATGTGCGGAGGGCATTAGCGTTCTACATTGAGTGCACAAAGCCTTTCAGGAAGTCAAACCAGCTGTTTGCAGCGGTGGCAGACTGGATGAAGGGACTTCCGGTCTCCTCACAGCGCATCTCTTTCTGGATTACGGACTGTATCCGTACCTGCTATGACCTCGCCAAGGTTCCAGCCCCGGCTATAATGGCCCACTCCACAAGGGCTCAGGTCTCTTCCACCGCTTTCCTGGCCCAGGTGCCCATCCAAGATAGCTGCATCAGACAGCTGCCTGGTCCTCGGTGCATACCTTTGCCACCCACTATGCCATCACACAGCATGCTAGAGATGATGCAGCTCTCGGTAGAGCAGTGCTCCAGTCAGTGATTCCTTAACTCTGATCCCACCCATGTGGCAGAGCTTGGGAGTCACCTGATTGGAATCGACGTGAACAATCACTTGAAGAAGAAAAGACGGTTACTCACCTTCTTCTAATTGTTGTTCTTCGAGATGTGTGTTGTTCACGTCCATTCCAAACCCACTTTCCTTCCCCTCTGTCGGAGTAGCCGGCAAGAAGGAACCGAAGGGGGGTCGGGTCGGGTCGGCAGGGTCATATATTGAGCGCCATGAGGGCACCATTCCAGGGGGCTCCCTGGCCGATCCAATGGGAGCTGCTAAGGGAAAAAGTTTCCCACGACCATGCACGCAGTGCATGCACACCTAATTGGAATGGACGTGAACAACACCTCTTGAAGAACAACAATTACAGGAAGGTGAGTAACCATCTTTGTGTGTGAGTGTGTGAGATCATTAGATTGGAAATCTGAATTCTTCCTAAATGCAGCAGAACTAGGTGCTTTCCCGCAATAGTTATTAACTGTGGGGTCACACCTGCATTGCCACTGGAATCTCTGAGCACATGGCCCTGCCCCTCCTCCCGTCAATGCCTGTGTGATACAGGGCCATTTTTAAATTCACAGCATCATATTGCCAGAGCAGCAGGAGCACACTTCTACTCTCCACAGGCATTGCACAGACAGCTCTTATCTGACCGGGTCCAAACCAGAGACAAAGTATATGACATGCTCTCTTGCACGTTTCCTTTAGAACGGATGTTTCAGAAGCTTATTTTTGCCCTTTTTTAGGAGGGCACTCTCCTCCGAAGCTGTATTTACAGGCAGGAGCTGGCACTTATTCTGATTGTTTGTGAAAAATGGATTTTGCTCCTTTGCTCATTTTGAATCTCACACTTAATACAGGTTTCAGAGTAACAGCCGTGTTAGTCTGTATCCGCAAAAAGAAGAACAGGAGTACTTGTGGCACCTTAGAGACTAACAAATTTATTAGAGCATATATGCCCACATATATATGCATCCGAAGAAGTGGGCTGTAGTCCACGAAAGCTTATGCTCTAATAAATTTGTTAGTCTCTAAGGTGCCACAAGTACTCCTGTTCTTCTTTTTACACTTAATACACTGCCTTGTTGGAGCTAAGGCCTGGTCTACACTAGAAAATTAGGTCATCTTAACTATGTCGTTCAGGGGTGTGAAAAATTCACACCACTGAGCAGTTTAGTTAAACCAAATTAATCCCCAGCGTAGACAGTGCTAGATAGATGCAAGAATTCTAGCTATCACCTCTTGACGGCACAGCTGTGCCACCGTAGCTTTTCAAGTGTCAGCAAGCCCTAAGAAGGGAATCAAAGCCAAGAGTTTCCTCACCTCTGCATAATGTGAGGTTAGTTGCATCCCCAGAAGAGAAAAGAAGCTGCCTACAGCCATTAGATAAGCAAGATCCCTTTGGACATGGAGCAGATGTCAACCTAGTGATGGGATTTCACAGAGATTAAGTAGCTATCACTCTTCAGAGCCGAAGGGGGAAACAACAAACAAAAGACCCTAAGGGGAAGAGTGGGCTGAGACTCCATTATGAAGCTAGGACACTGCCTCAGCTCCACCTTCCTACAGCTGTTCAGAGGATTTCCTTTCTTTTTAGCTAGAGCTTCCCCTGTCCTGTCACCAACAACCATTTTATTAATATCCCAAGCCGGACAAGGTCTCGCTCTTTGTTCCCTCCTTCTGTGTGGATGATTTACGAAGAGAGAGACTGACCAGAGAGGCGACACTGCTTAGCGGTCTGCTCCTGGGATGAGGAGCCAGGTGCTCCTGAGTTCTAATCTGAGCTCTGCAGCTGGCCCACTGGGTGCCTCTCATTGAGCTGACTCGGCAGTCCGTCCATTTTCAGGAAATCATTTCTGCACATACCTGAAAATTAAGTGTAGGCGACTTTCGTCTCTGTTTAAAATGGGGGCAATTATTTTTACCTACCTTGTGAGGGAGCTGGGATCGTTCATTAGCTAGACAGTGTTGTCCTTGTGTCCCATACTTTGGTTTCATTGTTCCCTGTGTAGTTGCCTGTCAGTAAACAATATTAATATATTTAAGTGTTTGTACACTGCTTTGAGAATGTAAAGTACAAAATGTTATTAGTTGTTATATTTCCAGTCATCTTTGCCAAATCTCTTTGTAGCATGTGTGAAATGTGATATTCAGGAGAGACTGCTTAGCCCAGCTCTGCTTCCTGGGGCAGCTGATGTCACAGTGAGAACAGATGATGTCAACACACCATACCAGATGGCAGCCTGTCCAACTACAACACTGTATAAACTCAGAGTCATAAAGTACGTAATGCACAAACCCTTTCTGCAAGAGGTGCAGAGAGTTTGTTTAAACAACGAGGAGTCCTTGTTTTTGCTGATACAGACTTAACACAGCTACCACTCTGAAATCTGTCACCATGCAAGAGTTTGTTTAGTTTCTCACCTTTATGCACACCACAGGACATCAGCTATTGGGGAATTAATGTTACACTGAAACCTCATTAGCGTGTCACTCAGCAGGGGTATGAGGAGTAGAGTTCTAAAGGCAAGAAACAGGTTCTGACATTACCAGACTGAATCTCTGCATATCTGTCTGGGATCACCGTCCTACTAGCTGCCTTCTGCTGACTATCACATCTGCTCAGAGCTGAAGCGAGGTCACAGAGCAGTGATGGTGCATCCTTCAGCAACCCTGCTGACAGGGACTGTTAGTGAGGAACCCCACAGATTAAAAACAACGAGGAGTACTTGTGGCACTTTAGAGACTAACATTTATTTGGGCACGCAAGCTTATGCTCCCCCATGAGTATGTCGGAGGCTCCCCCCGCCTCCGTCTTCTCCCATCCCCCGGCCTCTCAGCTGGTAAGGGGGCGGGGCTGCGAGCTGCGGCTGAGCGCCAGGAGCTCAGGCCCCGCTGGAAACACCACGTCGCTGCAGCGCTGTTTGGGGCCGCTCCTGGATGTGGCGCGCTGAGGCTCCGGGAGAGGGGGTAAGCGGCATGGTAAGGGGCCAGGGCAGGGGCAGGGCTGCCCGAGGGGGGGAGGGGGGGCAAGTGAGGCAATTTGCCCCAGGCCCCGGGCCCCGCAGGGGACCCCACAAGAATATAGTATTCTATATTAGTATTGCAACTTTTTTATGGAAGGGGCCCCCAAAATTGCTTTGCCCCAGGCCCCTGAATCCTCTGGGCAGCCCTGGGCCAGGCACCCCCCCAACCCCATCCCCCTCAGCCCAGACCCCCAGCTCCGAGCCCAGCCCCTCTGAGCCGGATACCCCCCAACCCCATCCTCCCCACGTCCCTGACCCCCAGCTCCGAGCCCAGCCCCTCTGAGCTGGACACTCCCCTGACCCCATCTCCCCACAGCCCAGACCCTCAGCTCCGAGCCCAGCCCCTGTGAGCCGGGCACCCCCCAACCCAGAGCCCAGCTCCCCACCCAGCCCTGGGCAACAGCAGCACCACTCCCAGGCAGCGACAGCCCATTGGCACCAACCATCACCATCACTCAGCAACAGCCCATTATGTAACTGCAAATGTATACATACCATTAAAGCATTTAATGTTTTTAAATAATGTATTTAATGCATTTTCAAATTATTACAAATTAATTTTTGAATGTATTTCACTAGTTATTTTTTTCATTTCCAAATACATGTTACTATAGTATTGCAACTTTTTTTTATGGAAGGGGCCCCCTGAAATTGCTTTGCCCCAGGCCCCCTGAATCCTCTGGGCGGCCCTGCTCCCTCCCACCCCAGAGTTTAACTCACGCTGTTCATTTACCTGCATTGAAAAGACGGAGTCACGTTATGAGCAGTCTTGTCACGCACTCTTAGGTTACAGACTGATTACAGGCTGAAGCCAAATGCTTTTTGAGGGCCAGAGCTCCCCCTAGTGACTAGAGCTTAGCAAATGACGATGCTGTGACATCATTCTGCAAAGGAAAAATTAGTAATTAGCATAGTAGGACACCAGACTTGCAGATACTTGAGGCAGTTATTCCACCACCAGGTACAATAGCAAGAAAAGCTCCCAGCTGTAAATGTAGTACAGATCCTTTGTCAGGCTTGCCAGGTCAGAATCTTGGCCCCCAGCCCCTGTTGCGAATGAGTTAGTAGCTGGTCCCACATACAGTTTGGTCCTGTACAGTCCAGTGCCTGTGTGACATGGTGATGGGAAAGCTACAAATATCTGAATAAGGCAGTGCTATTTTTCTCACGCCTCCAAGTCAAACTTACGCTTCTCCTTCCCATCAGGCAGTTATTCCAGTAATAATAATTAATAATGATAATAATAGAGACAGGTTCTCTAGTTCTTTTCTGTGGCTTGTGCATAGAAGGGATTTTATTTAATTAATGAACAGCTTAGTATGCAATGATTTTACAGTCCCTCCCAGTCACCTTGTATAAATTTGTGATTATACCAAAGATTAGTTAAAAAATACTTAGAACATGTATACAACTGTACATGTTCAAAGCACTTACACATATTGACTAAACCACCCTTTCCAACCGCCAATGAGGCTACAGAGGGAACACTTCAGACACCACTAAAAAGCAGCAACCTCTGGGGTGAGATACAGCAGCTGTTTAACAGCACACAACATCAGAGTTTAGGATGGAAAGTGAAGGAGAATCATGATCCAATTGAAATCGTTTAGGAAAGAATATCATTGCCTGAGCTGGGATGTGACTGGAACACATGAGTGGTTAGTATTTACAACTCATACAAAAGAGGGCACCATCATTCCCACAGTGTGGGGTACTCGATTCTGTGCTGACCAGACAGAATAGCAAACCCTGCCTTCGTGCAGCAGCTCAGCTTTACTTTGAGCTCTCCCAGCATCGCTCCCACCCCTGATTGTGGGTGTTTAGAGCAATGGGTATGGGTTAGGTCCCCTCCAGGAAGGTGAGTCTTTAGGTCACTGGCACCAGGTGTGGGCTGAATCTCCTCCCCCGGGGCGTGAGTGTTTTAGGGCACTGGCACCGGGTGTGGGTTGGATCCCCCCACCTCCAGTGTGTCTTTAGGGCACTGGCACCAGACATGGGTGGGATCCCAGACCCTGCACCACCACCACACCCCGGGAGTAAGTGTTTAACAGTCAGTTTCTTTTGCTATGGGTTGAGCACAGACAGTCTTCACCAAGTTGCCCTTTGTTTTCGCAGGGCTCTGAAGGCTGAAGGGGTTTGTGAGTCAGCACTGTTTGGGATTCCCTTCATCATTAAACCAACGAGTTGTTGGCAGCTGGATTGGGATGAGCTGGAGATGAACCAGCACAACTTCCATGCTCTGTGTCACAGCTTGCGGGTGAGTGCATGCAAGCTGCAGTCTGCATGGGATCTGTGACTGGGGCAAAGGCAGGCATCAGTCTGGGGGGAAAGAGTCCAGCCTGCTCCAGGAGAGCTGTCCCAAGGACCTGCAGTTTCTGTGTTTAGTCCTCAGCTGTGCCGGTGAGTTCAGCTTTTCTACAGCAGATGGCCAGAGATAGAGGGCTCTTCAGCCTAGCAGACACAGGCATCACAAGTACCAATGGCTGGAAGCTGAAGATGACAAATCCAGACTCGAATAAGACACACATTTTTAACAGGGGGTTTAATTTAAGAAAGGGGGGGGAAGTGATCCAGGCACCTGTTATTGTGACCTCAATAGTATGCAAGGTTTTAGAACAAATTTTGAAGGAAAGAATATTTAAAGACATGGAGGTAAATGGAAAAATAGGATGAAATACAGCATGAGTTTACCAAAAATAGATCATGCCAGACTAACCTGATATCTTTCTTTGATAAGATAATTGATTTCTTAGACAAGAGAAATGCAGTAGATCTAATCTATTTGAACTTCAGAAAACCATTTGATACAGTGCCACATGAGAAATTATTAGTTAAGGTAGAGAAGACAGTAATGAGTACAGGAATTGTAAGGTGGGCAAGAAGCTGGCAGAAAGGGAAATGACTACAGGCTGGAGGGACATTACTAGTGGAGTTCCTCAAGGCCTGGACTTGGGACCAAAGCTGATGTAATATTTTCATTAATGAGATTGGCACAATAAGCAGGAGTGTACTAATGAACCATAGAAATGTAGGGCTGGAAGGGACCTACAGAAGTCATCAAATCCAGCCCATTGTACAGAGATAGGACTGAGTAAACCTAGCCAGTGTTTCTCAAATGCAGATTCCGTGGCTGCATGCGGCCACCAGGAATTTTTCTTGCGGCCACAGCCTCCTGGGCTGTGATTGGGGGGTGGAGGGACAAAGTAGCGGCACCTCCCCATCCCTGTTGCTCCTGGATGCACTGGCTTGGTGTTGGTTGCTGGGGCCGCCAGCAGGGGTTGGGCCCTGCCCCCCTCTGGAGACACCTGGGGCACAACACTGGAGGATCAGGCAGCGGGTGAGTTCCCCACCTTCCCATGGGTGGTGGGGCTCAAGTTTTGGGCTTCTGGGGTGGCAAGGCAGAAGGCTCTGTCCACAGGACTTCAAGCTCCAGCCCCTCGCTGCCTCCCCTAGCCCCCCACTATCCCCTCCCATCGCCCCTGGCCCCCTCTACCTCCCCCGACCCCCCCCCCCCCCATCCAGGGCTTAATTTGTCCCCAGGCTTTCCTGGGCTGGGTAAGTCTGCTGTGAAAAGTGATACTTTTATGTTTGTTAACATCATTTTTCATAGATTCATAGATTTTAAGGCCAGAAGGTACCATTGTGATCATCTAGGTTGATCTCCTGTATAACTCAGGCCATAGATCTTCCTCAAAATAATTCCTAGAGCAAATCTTTTAGAAAAACATCCAATCTTGATGGAAAAGATGGGGGAGAATCCACCACAAGCCTTGGTAAATTGTTCCAGTGGTTAATTACTCTCACCATTAAAAATTTACACCTTATTTCCAGTCTGAATTTGTCTAGCTTCAACTTTCAGCCACTGAATCATGTCATACCTTTGTCTTCTAGGTTTAAGAGCCCATTAAAGATGGGGACTGATCAGTTGGAAATAACAGAGGAGGAGAAAGACTTGGGTGCATTAGTTGATCATAAGAGATGGATGGCAGGAGAGAGATCACTTGATCATTACCTGTTAGGTTCACTCCCTCTGGAGCACTTGGCATTGGCCACTGTCGGTAGACAGGATACTGGGCTAGATGGACCTTTGGTCTGACCCAGTACGGCTGTTCTTATGTTATGTTCTTATAAGACGACTATGAGCCACCAATGTGATGCAGCCATGAAAAAAGGCAAAGGGAACTCCTAGGATGTATAAGGTGAGGTATTTCCAGTAGAGATAGGGAAACATTAATCCCATTGTACAAAGCACTGGTAAAACCTCATCCAGAATACTGTGTACAGTTCTGGTCATGCATGTTCGAAAAGATGAAATCAAACTGCAGCATGTGCAGAGAAGAGCTAGTAGGATGTGTAGGGGAATGGTGGGCTATTTTGTGAGAGACGACTAAAACAGCTTGCCTTGTACAGTCTAGCAAAATGAAGTCTGAGAAGGGAAATGACTGCTCTCTATAAATCCATCAGGGAGTTAACTGCAGAGAGGGAAAAGAGCTATTGAAGCTAAAGGACAGTGTTAGCAAAGAATAAATGGGGATAGACTGGCTGTGAGTAAATTTAGGATGGAAATTAGAAGATTTCCAACCCTCAGAGGAGGGAAGTTCTGGAACCGTCTCCCAGTAGGAGTACTGGGGACAAGAAACCAAACTGGTTTTAAGATGGATCTTGATAAGTTTATAAAACTGACTGTATGATGTGGCTTCCTGACTTCAGTACCCCAGGGGGTCCCTTTCACTCCTATGTTCTCAATTAACCACTGGAACATAAGAACAGCCACACTGGGTCAGACCAAAGGTCTGTCTAGCCCAGTATCCTGTCTCCCAACAGTGGCCAATGCCAGGTGTTTCAGCGGGAATGAACAGGACCAGGGGTGGCAGGTTTGTATAATTTTTGGTGGTGCCCAGAATGGGTCCAAGTCCTGCCCCCACTCCACCCACCCACCCACACACCTGCCTAAGGCTCTGGGAGGGAGTTTGGGTGCAGGAGGGGGTTTGGGTGCTGGGTGCAGGCTCTGGGAGGGAGTTTGGGTGTGGGCTCTGGGACGGAGTTTGGGTGCAGAAGGGGGTTTGGGGTGCAGGCTCTGGGAGAGAGTTTGGGTGCAGGAGGGGTGTAGGCTCTGGGATGGAGTTTGGGTGCTAGGTGCGGGCTCTGGGCTGGGACGGGGGTTGGGGTACAGGAGGGGTTCAGGAGGAGGTTTGGGGTGCTGGGTGCAGGCTCTGGGCTGGGACAGAGGGTTGAGGTGTGGGAGGGGGTGCGGGGCGTGGGGCTGGGCCAGGGATGAGTTTGGGGTGCAGCAGGCAGGCTGCTGCAGGGCTAGGGTGGGGGGCCAGAGAGGACTCCCCACAGCCCTCTTCCTGCTGGCAGCAGCGAGCTCCGGGGGAGGGGCCCCGGGCCCCCCAGCATGACACTCACCCAAGCCCCACTAGGCTGCTGCTCAGGTCCAGCCAGGATAAGCCCCCCCTTCCCCTCGGAGGTCACCTGCCAAGGGAGGGGGGGGGGCTGCCATATACTTCCTCCCGTCCTCCCTCCACAGGGCGCAGCAGCCGCCTCAGCCTGCCCGCAGCACCGCTCTCTTGCAGCCATCAGCGGCTGGCGAGGGAGCGCAGCGCAGAGCTGCAGGGGGGCAGACGCCTGCTGCCCAGGGCAGGCAGGGACACTCTGGGGAGGTGTGCAGGGGCGGCAGGTGGGGCCAGGGGGTAGACCCTGACCCCGAACATTGGTGGAGCCGGGCCCCCCGGAACCTGAATTTGCTGGAGCCCGGGCACCATGGGCCCATACAATTTGCTGCCCCTGAGCGGAACAGGTAATCATCAAGTGATCCATCCCGTCGCCCATTCCTAGCTTACCAATAGCTTCAGTCGATTCTCCATCACTGGAAACTTTCAATCCAGCTTGGATCTGCCTAGTTCACCCAGGAATTAATTCAGGGAAATCCTTTGGTCTGTGCTATGCAGGAGGTCAGACTAGATGATGAAAGTTGTCTCCTCTGGCCTTGGAATCTGTGAATGAAGCAGTAAAAATCAGAGTTCCGGATCCCTCCCGCCTGGGGAGCAGGGTCCTCTCTGATCCAGTTGCTATACAATTCAACAGCAGGGCTATTTTCAACAGTCAGTCTGGGCGATGGAGCCTGTTACACCCTGGCCCGGTACCACTCTGTATGGTCACCAGGTCATGGGTGGACGCAATCACTTGGTCCCACATGCTTCTAAGCCAGTTGGGTCAGGACAGAGTCTAACCTCTGTTACTAGCTCTGGGACTGTATGGCACATTCCTGGGCTCAGACCTCTTGTCCGAGACCCTCCTTTGGGACATGGGGCACCACTGCCCACTCGCCCTAGACCGTTAAAAACAGTGTCGGGAACCAGCCAAGCGCTCCCACTTGCTTACACACACTTCCCCTGGAGCATCACTCAGGCTGTGGGGATGCTGGGCTTCTATTTTAACCCCTGCAGAAACAGTGCGGCAGGAAAGCGAGAAACACAGGCTTAGTAAAGGGATTTCTTGACCACAGAAACTTTACTCTGAAAGTCCTCAAGAGTTACAGATCTTTGGAAACAAAACAAAAGTCCTGAGACACCCCTTCTCCTGCTCTCAGCTCACCCCTGAGTCTGGAATTCATCCCTTCTGACCTCTCTCTCCTTCCCCCCTTCTTACCTGTGGTGATGGCCAGCCCCCCCTGCCCAGAGCAGAACTCCCTCTCACGTAGCCTGTTCCATTGCCATGTGCACCATGGGGATGCTCCAGCCTCTCCCCCAGATGTACCAATGTTTCCATTGGTTCTTAGGGGTTGGGCTGCAGCTGAGCAACACAGTCATCAATGGCTCCAGATTACAGCCTTGTTGGCTTCTCCGTGATAGTCCTTCAAGGCAATGGCAAGCCCCTTCCAAAAAGGGTGCTGTCTCAAAAGAAATGCAATAAGTTGCACTCAGGCAACTTTAGACTTGAGTTCAGCACCTAACACAAAATGGAGTTCATAATCTGAGACAGATCTATCCGACTCTGCTACAGAGCCCCTCAGCCCCTGCAATGAGCTGGTGCTGAGGGAAGCTGCCAACCCTGCCCTGGTTTCACTGATAGCATTGCTTCTGGCTTTTGATTTTAGAAAAGGGACTGGATGCTTTTGGCCAAACGTGAGCCACAGAGTGTGGGTCCAAGCTGGAGCATCACAGTGAATTCCTACTATGTCATCATCCCCTCTGACTCCTTCACGCTGCTCATCAAAGCCATTGCAGTCAGAGAACTCCTGCTGCCATGCAACGTCCCAGCCCTCCCTGCTGACCCTCCAGAGACAGCACTCAGCACCATAGAGGCAAGTGACGAATGGCTGCACACAAGTTTAGATAACAAGAGGCAGTGCAGGTTCTGCATGTACAGGATACCAGCTCACTAGCAGGGAATGGTACATCCAAACACAGACATGTCACCTATGTGCAAGACATGCTGGGGGGGGCCTATCCCTCCATTGTCTTGGAGTGCAAGGTCCTCACACCCTCTCACTTGCAGGCCTATTGACATGAATAGGATTAGCATAAATAAGTCATTCCCCCCATACTCTTCCTCCCATCATGGGTTCAGGCTCTTGCATTTCCCCAATACATGTGCGGAAGAAGAACTTTGCTTGTATTCCTGCTCTGCTTCAGGTGCATGGAATAGCTGGGAAACCCAGGGCCCTGCTCTTGGGGCCTGGCAGGTGAGCGAAGGAGGAAATGGTTATCTAACGTTTTGGTTAGTTGCAGCTAGGAGCATCCAGGGCCCGCAGCAGGATTTAGAAAGGCAGCAGAACTTTTCCAGACCAGTGGAGAAGACCTGTCTGAAAACTGTGAAGACCTGTGTATGAGAGGAGACAGACAGAGAGGCCTGTGTCTGAACACCTGTGTGTGAGGGGAACCAGAGAGGCCTGCGTCTGAACACCTGTGTGTGAGGGGAGCCAGAGAGGCCTGTGTCTGAACACCCGTGTGTGAGGGGAGCCAGAGAGGCCTGTGTCTGAACACCCGTGTGTGAGGGCAGAGTGCAGAGAAGCCTGTGTCTGAACACCACTCTGTGAGTGGAGGCGGAGAGGCCTGTGTCTGAATACCTGCGTGCGTGAGGGGAGCCAGAGAGGTCTGTGTCTGGCTCGCCTCACGCACCCAGGTGTTCAGACAGAGGCCTCTCCATTTGTCTCCCTCGCTCACGGGTGTTCAGATACAGGCCTCTATGGCTCCTCTCATGCAGGCAGGTGTTCAGACAGAGGCCTCTCTGAACACCTGGGTGCGTGAGGCGAGCCAGAGTCTTCACCCCCACCCCCGTGCCCTAACCCCCTGCCCCAGCTCTGATCAGCCTCCTGCCCTCTGAATCCCTTGATCCCAGCCCGGAGCACCCCTCCTACACCCCATACCCTTCATCCCGAGCCCCACCCAGAATCTGCACCCCCAGATAGAGCCCTCACAGACCCCCTGCACCTTAACCCCCTTCCCCAGCCCCTGAGCCCCCTCCCATGTGCCAAACCCCCCAGCCCAGAGCCCCCCTCCTGCACCCCAAATCCTTCATCCCCAGCCCCACATCAGAGCCTGTACCCCCAGCTAGAGCCCTGACCCCCCCCTTCACCCCAACCCCGTGCCCCAGCCCAGAACCCCATTTCACACCCTGGACCCCTTATTTCTGGCCCCACCCCAGAACTCACCCCCCCAGTCCAAAGCCCATACATCCTCCCACACCCCCACCCCCCTGCTTCAGCCCAGAGCCCCCTCCCATACTCCGAACCACTCAGCTCCACACCCCAACCCGGAGCCCTCTCCTACACCCAAACCCCTCATCCCTGGCCCCACCCCAAAGCCCACACCCCCAGCTGGAGCCCTCACCCCCCTCCCACCCACCCCCAACCCCTGAGCCCGCCTGATGAAAATGAGCAAGTGAGTGAGGTGGGGAGAGTGAGCAACAGAGGGAGAGGGGGATAGAGTGAGCGGGGGGGCGGGGCCTCAGAGAAGGGGCAGGGCATGGGCAGGGCCTCAGAGGTCAAGTGTGTTCAGTTTTGTGCAAATAGAAAGTTGGCAAGTGGCAACCCTAGTGTCCGAAATACTCGTGTGTGAGGGGAGCTGGAGAGGCCAGTGTCCAAAACACCCGTGTGTGAGGGGAGCCGGAGAGGCCAGTGTCCGAAAACACCCGTGTGTGAGGGGGAGCCAGAGAGGCCAGTGTCCGAAACACCCGTGTGTGTGTGTGAGGCGTGACAGACGGAGAGGCCTGTGTCTGAACACCTGTGTGTGAGGGGAGCTGGAGAGGCCAGTGTCCGAAACACTCGTGTGCAGTGCCGGCTCCAGAGTTTTGGCTGCCCCAAGCAGCCAAAAAAAAAAAAAAAAAAAAAGCCACGATCGCGCTCTGTGGCAGCAATTCAGCGGAAGGTCCTTCACTCCGAGCGGGAGTGAGGGACCGTCGGCCGAATTGCTGCCGAATAGCTGGACCTGCCGCCCCTCTCCGGAGTGGCCGCCCCAAGCACCTGCTTGCCAAGCTGGTGCCTGGAGCCGGCCCTGCTCGTGTGTGAGGGGAGCCGGGGGAGGCCAGTGTCCGAAACACTCGTGTGTGAGGGGAGCCGGAGAGGCCAGTGTCTGAACACCCGGGTGTGAGGGGGAGACAGATGGAGAGGCCTGTGTCTGAACTCCTGTGTGTCATGCTTGCTCAGGGACAGCAGGCTTGGTTAGCAGGCCCAAAGGCAGAGAGACGCGCTCACAGGAGAAGTGACATCTGGCTCATGCTAAGTACAAGCCGCCATCCATGTGGGGCGAGGGGAAGGCCCAGATAAGGATCAGGCCCTGAACAATTTCCATCAGCTACTGTGGTGGACCTATTGGTTCCCTCTCTGCTCTGAATGACTGGAAGGAGTGCGTGTCATTTAAGCAGGGAACGAAGTAAGAATGGAGGTACAAATCCTCACATCTGTTTTCTGCCACCTCAGAGCAGGAAGCTGGATGCTGGGCACTCACAAGGTACCAGCTGGGACCTGTGTCACTTCTCTCTGAACAGAGCGCCTTGAACAGTCTGAAGTGGAACCTAGATACAACCCCCTCCATGTGAAAAGCAACCTCTACAAATACCTGGTGAGCCGGTTCTCCAGACCCCAGTACCGGCAGCAGGCCCAGCCCAAAGAGCATCGCCCAGGAGAGCGGCATCACTCCAGACAGGTACAGGGTCTTGCCCCGCTGTTTGGTTGGGGGAACCCTACATTGCCTGAGCACTGACCAAGCAGCTGAGGTGCTGAAGGCCCTGAGCAGGCATGATGCTGGGAGGGAGGTGGAAACAGGCAGAGGATGTCCCCCTCATTGTGCGCAGGGCCCGCCTGCTGCTCTGGGCTGATACGCGGGCCCCTCAGTCAGCTCTCACAGGTGCAGTAAGCACGTGCTCACAATAGCTTGTGACTAAAGGGTGCGGCAGCTTCCCCTCCGCCAGTGGTTCTCAAACTTTTGTACTGGTGATCCCTTTCACATAGCACGCCTCTGAGTGCAACCTCTCCTTATAAATTAAAAACACTTTTTAATATATTTAACACCATTATAAATGCTGGAGGCAAAGCGGGGTTTGGGGTGGAGGCTGACAGCTCATGACCCCCATGTAATAACCTCACGACCCCCTGAGGGGTCCCGACCCCCAGTTTGAGAACCCCCTGCCCTACGCCCTCCAGAGGACTCACTGTGTCTTCCTGCATTACACCACCAGAGCAAAGCCAAGGCCATGGGTCGCTCCCCTTCCTCTGGCTCCCCCGCCACCCAAAGCATTCAGATCATCTGCTGCAAGGAAGGACACCTGTGAGCTCTCTCTCTTCTCTGATGAAGACAGTGAATTCCTGGGGAGCATGTAATGACAAGGGCCTTTCTCTATTACAAGCCCAAGTGTTGTGAGACCCTCACACACAGACACCTCCTACCCCGGTGCACACGCACAGCAGTCCCCACGCACACATTCATGTCACTATGCACTCACAGCTCAGCCTGTTGCTGGCCCCAGTGCTTGCCAAGCACCACATGTGCTAGCACAGGACAAGGTCAGGCAAGTGCTGGGCCTGCTTGGCCCTTGCTGTGAAAGATGCTTCCCACCGTTCATTCTCTTGTTGTTCTACAGTTTTGTTAGTTGCTGAGACAGTCCCCAAGGAGGCCTGTTCCCCAGGGGCCCCTCTCTTGCCATGACACCCATTGCTACCCCACACAGCACCTCCCATTCATGTGAATGCAGCACACCATGTGGCCTCATAGCATGGGTTCTGAGAACAAGCATGCACATACTGGCATAATCCCGAAGCCCAAGGACCAGGATTTGCATGCTAATGAGGGGAAGAGATCTTGGGGAGAGCAGTGACCACAGGGCTCCATGCAAGGGCCTTGGTGCATGCAGAGGCACTAGTGGGCTCCTCCCTGCACAGGCTGCAATGCCAAGCAGCTGTAGCCCCTGCCCGAGCAGGTTCCTTGAGCTGCCTGAATGAACAGTGGTGTGAAACGGGTTACAAGTTTTATCTGAGGTCCCCTGAGTCCCAAGGCAGCCCCCCCCCCCCTCCCCCCCCGCGGTGGCACACAGCCAATTGCAGGTTACCCAACACACCACCATGATCAGAAGCACTGGCCTGTGTCTTACACCACAGTCCCCAGGAGTCAGCAGCAGAGACTGGTGGTGCCCTGGGCCTATAACCCCTGCTCCCAGGCCACTCCCACTGGGAAAGAGCCGTCTCTCTGTGCCCCTCTGAGTCCGCTGGGGCTGGGCTGCAGATGGACAGTGATGGAACCACAGCCTACCGTAGTCACCTCCCTGCACAGAATTCTGGCTCTGGGGCCAAAGGGATGGCTTGGGATTTCCCCCGAGACCTTCTCCCAGTACACAACTAGGGGCTAGGTCCCCAGAATTTCAGCTCAGGTGCTAGTTAGCAGTCCCTGCAAAAGCAGATGCCGGGAGAGAGTAACTCCTTGGCCAGAGCTTTGTGTTTATTGGACTTCATGGTAGTTTCCAATTGGGGCATTCCTGGAGTTCCTTGCATGCCCTTCTGAGCACCCAGGAGCAGTTAGAGCGCTGTGTACAGGCCAGAGCAAGTCTGAGCCTCCACGCTTTTATGGTCAACAATAAAATTATTTAGCATAATGACATCTACGTTGCCTGTAGTGGATAATTCACATCTTATAGAGCTTTCTTACCCTTGTCCTTGCTCCCTCTCAGATGGCACCAGGTGAGGGGCAGCAGGGTCTGTGCAACGCCATGCACAGTGAGCCTCAGGCAGCAGGGAGAGCTGAGAACACTAGGGTGCGCCACAGAGCCTTTATAATTCTGCAGCCAGGTGCCAGCCCAGTAGTGGGCCTTGCTGGCCTCTGTCTCCCTCCCTGCACACGCGCCAGGCTGGGGAAGAGCAGATGCTGCAAGGCCAGTGCACCTTTGATACACGAAGACTCTGATGGAATTGCCATTAGCCCGAGCGGTCCCTGTCACAGGAGCAGCCGGTCCAGTCCCCTCGGCAAGCACCAAGCAGCCAGTCCCATCCTGGCTCAGGCTCAGCTGGAAATGAGTGTGTTTCTGGGGCGAGAGTTTGACCTTTTAACAGCCTAAAGCTAAACACAGCAAAGATCAGGCCTGGTCCTCTTCCAGTGCTACATGGCCCTGGCTGCAAGAGGCTGTGCCCCCCAACCAAAAACTATGGCAAGGATCGCATTGTGTCACTTCCCTCCCGAATGTGAGGTAGGGCATGTCCTCCAACAGCTGCTCCCCGCCCCTTCAAATCCTGTGTTGCTGTGACCACCCCCACCCCCCTCAGCTCACTTTGCTACTGCACTTTGTGGCAGGGACCAGCTCCACTCTGGCTCTCTGCAGCTCTCAGCCCCTCTTGGTGCTACAGGGCTGGAGCCCAGGCACCAGCTTATGTGCTAAACCAGGGGTCTCAAACTCAAATGACCACGAGGGCCACATGAGGACTAGTACATTGGCCCAAGGGCTGCATTTACTGACACCTCCCCCCCCCCTCAGCGGCCCTCAGCCCCGCCCCCACTCCACCCCTTCCATGAGGCCCCGCCCCTGCCCTGCCTCTTCCCACCCCTTCCCTGCCCCCATTCCAACCCCTTCCCTGAAATCCCCACCCCCAACTCTGCCCCCAGGGGTGTGGCAGGGGCTCAGGGCAGGGAGTTGGGGTGTGGGGTGCAGGAGGGGGCTCAGGTCAGGGGGTTTGGCTGCAGGAGGGGTTCGGGGGGTGGGCTCCGGCTGCGTGTCAGGCAGGAGCCACTCTAGGTAAATGCTGGGGGAGGGTGGGGGGGGGCCGCGAGGAGCTCGTGGGTCGCAGAAAATAACCCCGCGGGCCACATGCGGCCCCCGGGCCGTGTGTTTGAGACCCCTGTGCTAAACTCCCGCCTGCCCAGGGCAGACCATGTGACAGCAGATGTAGTGAGTGTGAGGGGGTGTGAAAATGCCAGTGTGGGACTCCCGGGGGGGCCTGTCAGGGGGCAGGAGCGTGGATAAGGGTTGGGGGAAGTCAGGGGACAGGGAGCAGGAGGGGTTGGGATGGGGCAGGGGTCCTGGGAGGGGGCAGGCAGGGGACAAGGAAGTGGGAGGGGATGGATAGGGGGTGGGGGCCAGGCTGTTTGGGGAGGCACAGCCTTCCCTACACAGCCCTCCATACAGTTTTGCAACCCCGATGTGGCCCTCAGGCCCAAAAAAGTTTGCCCCACCCCTGTTCTAGGAGCTCAGGACACCCATTGGGGGAAGGGGGGGACATGCAACCAGCTGTCCAGTGGTCACTTCAGGCATGCTGCCAAAACCCCCAGTAAAGGCATGCTGGGAGAAAGCAATTTCTCCCTGCAGAAGGGTTAGTAAGGAGCAGGCACCACCAAAGGCAGGGGGCCCACTGCACATTGTGTAGCCTCAATGCTACTCCCCTCAAGCTGGGAGTTGGTGCTCTCTCCAATGACCGTCTTCCTCACCCTGGTGCTGTTCTTTGCCCAGGGAGTAAGAAGGATGTCGGATCTATGCCAGGGGCTGGCTCCAGGGTTTTGGCCGCCCCAAGCAGCCACCTAAAAAAAAAAAAAAAAAGCTGCGATCGCGATCTGCAGCGGCAATTCGGCTCCTAGCAGGAGTGAGGGGACCGTCCGCCGAATAGCTGGACCTGCCGCCCCTGTCCGGAGTGGCCGCCCCAAGTGCCTGGAACTGGCCCTGATCTATGCTATCTAGGGTTGCCAGATGTCCAGTTTTTTTATCAGAAACACCGGGTCAAAAAGGGACCCTGGCGGCTCCGGTCAGCACTGCTGACCGGGGCCTGTTAAAAGTCTGGTTGGTGGCGCAGCGGGACAAAGCAGGATCCCTGGCTGCTGTGGCTCCGCGTAGCTTCCAGAAACAGCGACATGCCCCCTCTCTGGTTCCTACGCATAGGGGCAGTCAGGAGGCTCCACCCGCTGCCCCCACCCCAAGCACCCGGCTCCACAGCTCCCATTGGCCAGGAACCGCAGCCAATAGGAGCTGCTGGGGTGGCACCTGCAGATGGGACAGTGCACCAAGCCGCCTGGCCATACCTCCTTGTAGGAGCCAGAGGGGGGGGACATGCCGCTGCTTCTGGGAGCTGCTTGAGGTAAGCGCTGCCCAGAGCCTGCAACCCCAACCCCCCTGCCCCAGCCCTGATCTTCCTCCCACCCTCTGAAACCCTCAGTCCCAGCCTGAAGCACCCTCCTTCACCCCAAAGCCCTCAGCCCCATTCCAGAGCCCGCACCCCCAGCCGGAGCCCCTCACCCCCCACCCCCTCTGCTCCAGCCCTGATCCCCCTCCCGTGCTCTGAACCCCAGAACAGAGCACCCTCCTGTACCCCAAATCCCTCATCTCAGAGCCATTACCCCCCCCATCCCAACCCCCTTCCTTCACCCGGAGTCCCCTCCCATACTATAAACCCCTCGGCTCCACCCCCAGCCCAGAGCCCCCTCGTACACCCCAAACCCCTCATTCCTGGCCCCACCTCAGAGCCCACACTCCCAGCCGGAGCCTTCACCCCCTCCTGCACCCCAACCCCCTGAGCCAGTCAGTGAAATGAGTGAGGGTGGGGAGAGCGAACGACGGGGGGAAGGGTGAGGTGGAGTGAGCGAGGGCGGGGCCTCAGAGAAGAGGCAGGGCCTCGGATGAGGGGCGGGGCAAGGGTGTTCACTTTTGAGCAAGTAGAAAGTTAGCAACCCTGATGCTATCAGCAGCAGCTCAGTCTAGCTCTGACCTCGCTTCGCTAGACCCAGCTATAGCCCTAAGCACAAGGGGAAGCAGGTGCAGTGCTACGGCAAAAGTCATGGGCCCCTGGGGAGACAACTGCAGCCAGTTGTGGAGGCTGGGTGCTACCGTAACACAGATACGGAAGCATTAGAAAGTCTGATGTGCTAGGACAAAGTCTGAGTGCATTCAGGCTGCCCACAGTTGAGGCTTCTGAGAAAGCATCCATCACCTGGCTACTCGTATGATGCTGTGACACAAGGGAAAGTGGGTGGAGGAGCTGCCAACTCCGGGTCATTTCTGCTGCAAAAATAAAAACATAAACCTCACTCTGTAAAACCTGGTGTTAGCCCCTCCTCCCCTTACACTCCAAGACATGTTCCTCCAGTAAAGCAGCTGGCTACATTCAGCATGACCCTAAGTTCCTTGGTACAGAGACAGGGTCTCCTTTCTCTCGGCAAAGCACCCAGACCACATGTTCAGAGAGAATCATGGCTGCTGACCCCATGAACAACTGCACCAGTGAGCTGCACATTTCAAACAGGCTGATAACCTCTTCCAAAGATGCCAAAAAAGTTATTTCTCCCACAGACTGAGCAGAAATTAGTTGAAGGGGGAGGAGGCAGAAGCCACTTCCTACCATATTTTAATTTTAACTAGGGCTGAAGTAGCTTTAAATAGAAGACAGGAAACCAGACTACATAAATGCAACCCAGGACCTTTCTCCCAGGCTCGGAGTTTAGCAGAGATCTCCTGAGTGCAAAGACAGAAGCAGCTCTTACAACCATACAAAGGGAAACCAATGCTGCCTCTAAACGAGCACTGAGACCTCATGGAAAAATCTGCAGAGCAACACTCCTGCCACTGTTAGAGAGTCATAGACTCCAAGGTCAGAAGGGGCCATTACAATCATCTAGTCCAGTGGCTCTCAAACTTTTGTCCTGGTGACCCCTTTCACATAGCAAGCCTCTGAGTGCGACCCCCCCTTATAAATTAAAAACACTTTTTTATATATTTAACACCATTATAAATGCTGGAGGCAAAGTGGGGTTTGGGGTGGAGGTTGACAGCTCACAACCCCCAGTTTGAGAACCCCTGATCTAGTCTGACCTCCTGTATAACAGGCCAGAGACCTGACCCAAAATAATGCCTAGAGCAGAACTTTTAGAAAAACAGCCAGTGTCAATGTAAAGATGGTTAGTGATTGAGAATCCACCTCCACCCTTAGTAAATTGTTTCCATGGTTAAATACCCTCACTGTAAAATTACACCTCATTGCCAGGTTGAATTTGTCTAACTTCAATGGCTGGAAGTTGGATTGCATTATACATTTCTCTGCTAGATAGAAGAGTCCATTATTAAATATTTATTCCCTGTGTAGATACTTATAGACTGTGATCAAGTCACCCCTTAACCTTCTCTTTGTTAAGCTAAATAGATTGAATTCCTTGTATTTTTCAATATGAGAAAGGTGTTCCAATCCTTTAATCATTCTCATGGCTCTTCTCTGAACCCTCTCCAACTTATCAACAGCTTTCTTGAACTGTGGACATCAGAACTGGGCACTATCACAGCAGCGGTCCCATCAGTGCCAAATACAGAGGTAAAATAACCTCTCTGCTCCCGTTTATGCATTCCAAGCTCACATTAGCTCTTCTGGCCACAGTGCCGCACTGAGAGGTTATGGTCAGCTGATTATCCACCATGACCCCAAATCTTTTTCGGAGTCACTGGTTCCCAGGATAGAGCCCCGCATTCTGTACGTATGGCCTGCATTCTTTGTTCCTAGATGTACACGTTTACATTTAGCCATATTAAAACTTGTGCTCAGCTTACCAAGCCAGCCAGCTTGCTGTCCCAGTGACCCATCCACTCCATTATTTACCACTCCCCCAAGCTTTACATCATTCTCTCATAACGAAGATGGGACCTGGCCAAAGTACCGCAGGTCCCTGCTGTAACAAAGAGCACAGGGAAAAGGGCCAGTGTCTCCTCCACTCAGCAGAGTCCAGTGGCTTCCCCCACTCCTTTCTCATCAGCCCAAACTGTGCCCAGTTGCTGCACAGCTCCACCAAAGCACACGCTGCATAGGAGCACAGAGCAGGACCCAACTCATACTATTCTCCACCCCATCCCTTATGTGGCCAATCAGCTTTCTTGGCATCAGCTGCACATTGTGTCAAGGTCACACTCAGCTGCCCAGCGATGCTGGGTCTGTTTGCTGAGCAGATAATGTTAAGTTAGGCCCTGAGAAGGCACATGACGAGTTCAGATTAAACCCTCCAATGTGTGTTACTTCATATTAGTCAACCCTGAATCCCAGCTGTGCTTGCCAGCATGCTGCCTTTTCCCCTCCATCAGTCCCTCAAATTCCTCACGGGCTCCTCTGGGCACGGCTCCCCTCAATACCTTTGTGCCATCTGGAGATTCACACGTCCTTTTCCAGCTTGTTAATAAATATCTGAAACCCCAGTCTCCCCCTGGGGCCCTGCTGTGGACCCCTCTGCTCTGATGGAAACAGACCATCGATCCCTGCTCTGTTCTGAGCCTTCTGCTCCAGGGCAGTGCTTCGCCCTCACCCCACAGCGACTGGTTCCTTACCAGGCTTCTGTGAGAGGCTTTGCCAAGGGCCTTTTGAAAGTCTAAATTAGAATTATAAAATTGGTATTTCATTATCATTTGAACTGCCTTCCCCTGCTGGAAGTCCAACAGCTCAACTCCCAGGATCCCCCAGTAACCTTTTGTGAAGATGGAGCCAATATTTTCTCATCTCCAGTGCAGCTTTTGTTTAATAAGACTGCATGGGTTTGCACATACAAATGAGCATGTATGTGCCACTCACAATGTCCCCAGCGCAAATCTGGCCTCTTTCCTTGGCCCAGGGGCACAGCGCCCTTGGAAGCCTGACACGGCATCCCTCCCCCCCAAGAAACAGGCGTGTGACAGCAACCCCGCCTCAAACATGCCACACATTACAGATTCTTCAGTTTTAAAATTTAAGATTTTAATATCAAAATAAAATTTTAGAAAAATATTTTTGGGATGGGGTGCCGGGGTGCACAGCCTGCTATCACTGTGGGCCACAAAGACAGTCTGAAGGGAGCTGAGGAGCATTTCAGCAGCAAAAGGCCCCAGTGGAGAGCCATGTGCCCAGGAATCGCATGATCCCAGAGTCATCATGCCCAGATATCACGGTGATGGGTGCACTAGAGATGACAGCCCCTGTCCTCCCCTGCCAAAGTGTTATGTGGTAAAGCAGCCAATCCCAGCACATAGGTACCACAGTCAAACATCTCTCCCCCATCACCAACCATAGTGTCCTCCAGGGGAATCACCCAACCTCCTGCTTGGCACAGGAGAAGCAGTCACCAGCTCGCTCACAGGGCAGAGGGTGACAGGCAGTCCAGCACAGTCCCCGGGTCCACCCTGCAGGGACCCAGAGAGGACAGCACCCTGCATGGCTCCTGCCGGATTCTGGGCCCCATGGCCCCTCCCAGAGGAAGTTGCACAGTAGGGGCTGCGGCCACAGGAGGTTATATCTCTCCCAGGGTCTTCGTAGATGGGCATTAGAGCATTCTCATCCACAGACAGCTCCTGCCCTGGCGCTCGCAGGGGCTTCAGCACCTGGCTGTACAGCACCTCGTTGTTGTTGTTGTTGTTGTTCAAGCCCAGATCTGACACCTGGTTTGTCGGGAGCCGGGTTCACACGCCATTTGCTGGGCTCTGAGCTCCTCTCAGCGCCTTTGGGAATGAACACGGACTGGGGGCTTCGGGGCAGGGGATGGGCTTGGGACCTTTGGGCCCGGCTTTGTGCTGGAAGGCAGGCACTGAGTAGTCGTCAGTTCGGGGATTGTAGGGATACTCATACCCGCCCTCGTCTTCGATGCCCTGCGTGCGCCAGGCCTCGCCTGTTGGCCGCGCCTCATCGTAGATGGAGGTGTTGGCAGGCACTGGGTGGGGGGCCCGCCCCTCGGGCTCATCATAGATGTGCTCCCTGCATCTCAGCGGCCTCTCAGCTTGGCTGTTCCCTGCTGGCTGGACCCTGTCGTACAGGGCCTGAGTACAGAGAGCCAGGTTTCCTGAGCTTTGCCTCCTCCTGGGCAGGGCCCATGGACCCCATGGCCCCACCTCCAGGCTTGCTGTCGATGGGGTCTGAGTACAGCGGGTCCCAGCCTGGCTCGGATGCCCTTCACTGCGTCCATGGGCTCTGAGTACAAGCCTGGCTGGGTCCTCAGAAGGGAGCAGGGCCCTGGGTACCTTGGGCAGTGGGGAGCGTGGGGGCGTACTGGGGTGAGCAGGCTTGGGTGGCACCGGGGGCTCTGGGAGAGTGCGAGCCTTCAGCAGGGCTATGGCGTCCCTCTCCTCTGGAGCAGCACTGAGCTTTGCTGCCAGCCCAGCTTTGGGCACCGTTGGGCCATCCCCCTCGGCAGGCAGCTCAAGGCTCAGCGAGTCAGCCAGGGCATTGCGGATCAGCACCACGCTGGGGCAGTCCAAGTCCAGGGAGTCGCAGCTCTGTCCTGTTTCTCCTCTACCTGGGCTTTCTGCTCCCGAATGGAGGCCTCCACTAGCCGGAAGATCTCGTTCCCCTGCTTGGTCTCAAATGTGAAGTTCCCAGGCCAGACTCGCAGCGCCTGCCAGCTTCAAAGGAGAACATCACCTGCCGGGGAGAGGTAGAGGGTCAGTGTCCCCAACCAGCCCCCAAGAGCCTCCCAGCAGCCCTGAGCCCATGCATGCTGTAGCCCAGGCTGCAGCACTTGGGCGAAGGGGACAGAGCAGGGCAGATCTCTGGCGTACACAAGAACAGCTCTGGCAGCCTCGCCCTGGACTCACACCCCATTCCTGAACCTCAGCCCCAGGCTCTAGGGGCAGGTGAACTGGCATTTGCTCTCCCTGGGGCTCGGCCATCATACCAAGAAGAGAGCAAGGCCCCTGCCCGTAGGGGCTGGCAGCATGGGCAAGTCAGCGGTGCTGGAGATGCAGCACAGAGCATGCTCTGTGCTTGATTCCCGTGAGTAGCAGCACCACAGGTGTTGGGTAGCAGGATCTGGGCACAGAGAGGGGGCAGCCCTGGAGTTAATTCTGTTGCTGATGGGATGCAGCCACAGATAAGAATCAGATGGAGCTGGAGCTGATGTCAGTTTAGGAGACCTGGGTGCAGGAACAACTGCAGCAAGACTCCTGGCATCTCCTCCCCTCACAACGGCCTGTGGGCATAATTCCTGGCTTCCCCCTACACACCAGTTCCACTTTCCACCCCCAGCTGCCAAGCCACCCCCCCGCCTCAAACCCATCTTCCAACTCACCCCTTCCCTGGTGCCTCTAAGAGGACACACCACAGCATGCAGGCACCATGAATCAGGCCCTATGTAAATCGCTTTCTCTCTACCCCCTCCCCCCCCCCCCCCCAATTTATGGTAGCATCCCAGGTTTTTTGAATTTCATGGGAGATGCATGGCCACCCACTGCCCCTAACTGCTGCAATTCTTCCCCTGGTGAGGGGTTGAGACCAGACAGACCTGCACCAGCAGGGTATTGGAGTGAGAATGGGATCTATGCCTCCCGCCCCGATCCTCTCACTGGGCAGGGCCCCCTCATACCTGCTTGTACTCCAAGCAGCAGATTTACCCTTGCCAGCAAGCGCTGCAGTGTCTCCCCTGGGTCTGCCAGGGGGCGCTATAGGGCAGGCCGGGCTGGTAACTGCTAGGCATTGTCAACCCTGCCCCCGTCTTCTAACAGCCAGTGAGGAAGCGAACCCCCGGGCAGCTAAATTAAGCCCAAATACCATGAATTTTCCAACAGTGCAGAGGCAGAAGTGGGAATCCCTGCTCCGTCTCCCTGCTGTTGGCAAAATTCCCAAACTGGCTAATCTCACAACTTCCCCTGCAGTCTGTGAAATCGTGATTCACACAGGGGCCTTAGCCATGAGGTCTCCTGAGTGGACCTTGTGGACACTGCACTCCATATTCTTCATAGTGATATTATGATATGATTATAGCATAATAATGATGTATTTTTATGCAAGATAGGTCATGTGAGATATTGAAAAGGTTATGATTTTACTGAATATGATTGTCCTATTTGTATGGATGTATCATTTTTGTATCTGAAGTTAGGAATATTGTCTATGTATCTATTACAAATGCGTTTACATATGAGGAACACCCCACTAGGCAAGACTGTCAATCTAGATGATTGGCTGGGTAAGGCCCATTCAAGTTAATGAACAATTTGGGAAAACAATAGGCCTTAGAAGGAGTTTATTTCCTGCGGGTGTGGGGGGAAGAAGAGAGTAGTGTCCTTCCTGAGGCCGCTACAAATGGCCTCCGAGCAATGGCTGCTGTGGCACTACAGGGACATGTGACCAGGTCACCTGTGCTGAACTCCATCTTGGAATACCAGTGTATTTCCACTGACTGGCGTGGGAACCCAGCTTTGAGACAAAAAGGTTCCCGCCATATGCAAAAAGCTATTTAAGGCAGGGGAGTGACATCAGGATTCTTCACTGACTCCCTGCCCCAAAGAGACTCTTAGAAACCACCTGAGGAACAAAGACTGAACTGGGGGGGGAGAAGTGCTGGGACCCAGACTGGAGGGGTTTCTAGCCTGTGAGAGGATTACCTGGGGTTTTTAATCTGTAAGCAAGTGCAACTGGCCCCTTAAGAATCTCTGTAGCCTGCTTGAATCATCATTTAGGGTGAGAATTTGATACTCATATGCAATCTCTTTAGTATATTAAGCTTAGTTTGTGTGTTTTGTTTTGCTAGGTAATCTGCTTTGATCTGTTTGCTATCCCTTATAATCACTTAAAATCTACCTTTTGTAGTTAAACTTATTTTTTGCTTTGTCTTCTAAAATCAGTGTGTGCATATCCTTCTCCACATTGAGGAAGGGAGTGGATTTCATGAGCTTACGCTGTACAGATCTCTGTGCAGCGCAAGACAGTATAATTTTGGGTTTACACTCCAGAGGGGGAAGTGCAATTTGAGCAGCTGGGCAGTTCCTTATCTGAAGCCTCCCAGACAGAGCTGATTACAGCGTCCGTATGTATTGCAGCTGGGTGTGCCCCTATCTGTATGTGTGCTGAAGCCTGGGAGAAGGCTTAGCAGGCTGGTCACAGCAGTACAGTGTAAAGGGAGCACAGGCTGGTGGGTCAGGGGGGCTCAGTGGTACCACAGTTCCAGGTGGCACCCCATGGGGAACCCATCACAGACCCCCCAACCCCGGCTCCCTCTCTGTGATAACACTATGGTCTGGGCCAGCTTGGTGCATCCCCTAGCAAGCCAGCATGCCATGGGAAGCGGCACCATTTCAGTACCACAGCAAGAGCTGATCCCCTGCAGGGGGGCCTGGGCAGAGGCAGGACAGGGGGCATCTGCTGAATGAGCCTATTTCCCCCGACCACACTCATGCTATGCCATTTCTGTCCCCCAGCCTGGCCCTCTGGCTCACGCCCAGCATCTCCCAGGCTTGGAGAAGCTGCTCAGACCCACTCAGCAGACACACTCAGTCTCCAGATCTCTTCTGGTTGATCCGGTGGAAACAGCAGCAGCACACTTCAGCTACAGGCTACATCACAAGTTCTATAAGCAGCTTCTCTCAGGCAACCACTTCCTCCCCACCCGCTCTGAGCGAGCAGGGCCGAGGACACAGAACCAGGAGCTGCGTGAAGCATGGGGACAGCAGCACGATGGGACCAGACGCACCACAGTCGTCACAGCCAAGTGGGAGAAGGGTGAGGGGTAGCGACAATCACAGCATGGGCCCCAGGAGGCAGTAACCCCCCCCAGCACAGCCAACCCTCAGCAAACGTTAACCAGGCACCTTGGCGGCTGCTGGCCCCTGCGCCTTCCTGTCAGGCTGCACAGGGAGTGCCGCACCAGGTCAGGCTTTGGCACTTCAGCATGCCAACCCTTTAGTGCCAGACGGCTTGCGGGCTGCGGAGTAGAACACCCTTTTGCTAAGGGGATGGTATTAAGCCAGCCGGAGCCCAGGCGCTCACCCCAGATCCTGCCCCACCCACCTTGTCTCGGCCATATCTCCTGAGCAGCCTGTAAGGGCCAGGTGTAGAGAGGTTTCTTGTGTCCGGGGGCTCCTTGAGGATCAAGCTGTCCCTGCTCGGCTTTGAGCATGTAGGCCCCATGCAGCGCACACCGCTCCGCTGCCTCCGTCCTCTGCACCGTCACCCAGAAAGCGTTCACTGCCAAGAAAGCCAGTCACTCACAGGGACGGGGCAGGGCAGGAAAGCAAGCACCCTCAGCCACCCCCAACTCCCCAAGGACAGGACAGGGAAACCAGGGACACCCCCAGGACCACGGACAGCACAAGGTGAAGACAAGGAATCCGAGCCCTGCCCCACTTTCCCCTGCACCAAGGGGAAAAGTGGGGAAACCAGAATATGCACCGCCCCCAAAGGGGGAGGCCGGCGACACCCAGCCCCCAGGACAGAGCGGGGGGGGGGGGGCGGCGACATCCAGCCCCTGGGACAGAGATGGGGAGAGGCCAGTGAGACGGCCCTGCTACAAGGAGTGCAGCTCAGGGTGAAGCACTGCGGGGAGGAGGGAGGCGTCCCAGCTCCAGACGCAGCCCAGTGGGACAGGTCACGGCGCCTGCCTGAAGGACGAGACTATCCCAGAGGCCAGGGCAGCTTCATGCCAGGCAGCGAGGGCTGCAGGCTCCCCCCAGCAGGGACCATGCTGGAAAACAAAACCCAGGACAACCAGGGGAGCAGGCCAGCGCCACCGGAGAGGAGCCAAGGGGCAGGACAGGCCCTACCTTCTTCCCGCGAGTAGTAAAATCGAGTTCACTGCCATCTCCAGGGCCGGTGCCCCCCACGTCAGACTCCTTGCTGCACCCAGGCCGGGCTCCATTGGTAGAGTTCCCCTGCAAAGCAAGAGAGGTATCAGCACCCAGAACCATACTCCCAGCTAGCCCCCCTAACCCCCATGGGCCACCTCACAGCCAGCCCCCCCTGCCCACCACGGGCTGCCTCACAGCCAGACCCCACTGCCCACCCCATGGGCCAGCTCCACAGCCAGCACAGTCAGCCCACCCTCCTCTCCTCATGGGCCGCCGGATGGACGGCCCCCTCTGCCCCCTACGGGCGACCTCACAACCAGTCCCCCTCTCGATTTACTACTACACCCAACCACAGGTTGCCTCAGAGCCACCCCTCCCCTCCCCCTCCCCCCAAGAGCCACCTTATGGACTGGCCCTCCCCAGCCTCCCCACGATCTGCCTCACAGCCAGCCCCACTCCCCATGCCATGGGCCACCACACAGCCGGCCCACTCTGCCCCCTACGGGCTGCCTTACCGTGAGCCCCACCCTGCTCTCCCCACGGGCCGTCGGGTGGCCAGCCCACTCTGCCCCCTACAGGCAACCTCACAGCCAGCCCCCTACCCCCCACAGACTGCCTCACAGCCCCCCCTGCCTCTCCCCACCCCAGAGCCACCTTATGATCGGCCCTCCCCAGCCCACATCGCCCTGCCTCACAGCCAGTCCCCCACCCCACAGCCAGTCCCCCCTTCCACCCACAGGCCACCTCACAGCCAGCCCCCCATACCTCCTCACAGCCAGCCCCCCATCCGTACCCCACTGGCCTCCTCACAGGCCACCTCTCTCTGCCCCCACGGGCCACCTCACAGCCAGCCCCCCATTTCCCCTGGGGACACCTCACTGCTGGTCTCCTCTCTCCCCCCAACGGGGCCCACCTCACAGGTCGTCCCCCACCCCCCCAGGCTGCCTCACAGCTGGCCCACTCTGCCCCCTATGGGCCGCCTCACGGCCAGCTCACCCCTCCTCTCCTGACGGGCCGCCTGATGGCCGGCCCCCCCGCCCCCTACAGGCAACCTCACAGCCCTCCCCTACCCCCACCATGGGTCACCTCAGCCAGCCCCCCCACACACCCCTCCCCACACACAGTCCTGCCTCACAGCCAGCCCCATTCCCCACCCCACGGGCTGCCTCACAGCCGTCTCCATCTGCCCCCCCGTCCCAAGGGCCACCTCATGGCCGGCTCCACCTCCCCACCCCACAGCCTGCCTCACAGCCAGTCCCCTCTTCCCGCTCACTGGCCTCCTCACAGCCAGCCCCCCCACTCTCCCCCACGGGCTGTCTCACAACCAGTCCCCCCTCCCCACCCCACAGTTCACCTCACAGACCCCCCCCCCTTCCCCCCCCCCACAGACCACTTCACAGCCGGCCCCACTCTGCCCCCCATCGGCTGCCTCACAGCCAGCCTGCCCTCTCCCCCACGGGCCCGCCTCACAGCCAGCCCCACTACCCCCCACAGACCGCCTCACAACCAGCCCCCTACCCCCCCACCCAGACCGCCTCACAACCAGCCCCCCTACCTCCCACAGACCGCTTCACAGCTGGCCCACTCTGCCCCCCATCGGCTGCCTCACAGCCAGCTCCCTACCCCCCACAGACCGCCTCACAGCCAGCCCCACTACCCCCCACAGACCACCTCACAGCCAGCCCCCTACCCCCCACAGACCGCCTCACAACCAGCCCCCCTACCTCCCACAGACCGCTTCACAGCTGGCCCACTCTGCCCCCCATCGGCTGCCTCACAGCCAGCCCCCTACCCCCCACAGACCGCCTCACAGCCAGCCCCACTACCCCCCACAGACCGCCTCACAGCCAGCCCCCTACCCCCCACAGACCGCCTCACAGCCAGCCCCCTACCCCCCACAGACCACCTCACAGCCAGCCCCACTACCCCCCACAGACCACCTCACAGCCAGCCCCCTACCCCCCACAGACCGCCTCACAGCCAGCCCTCTCTTCCCCCCATCGGCTGCCTCACAGCCAGCCCCCTACCCCCCACAGACCGCCTCACAGCCAGCCCCCCTACCCCCCACAGACCCGCCTCACAGCCAGCCCTCTCTTCCCCACATCGGCTGCCCTCACAGCCAGCCCCCTACCCCCACAGACTGCCTCACAGCCAGCCCCCCTACCCCCACAGACTGCCTCACAGCCAGCCCCCTACCCCCATAGACCGCCTCACAGCCAGCCCCCTAGCCCCCACAGACCGCCTCACAGCCAGCCCCCTAGCCCCCACAGACCACCTCACAGCCAGCCCCACTACCCCCCACAGACCCGCCTCACAGCCAGCCCTCTCTTCCCCACATCGGCTGCCTCGCAGCCAGCCCTCTCTTCCCCACATCGGCTGCCTCGCAGCCAGCCTCCTCCCGCAAATGGTTCTCCTCACAGCCGGCCTCACTACCCCACTCCCACCACACACTCAGCACCCCTGGTTTCACCTCAAAGCCCCCCAGCCTGGTCCTGAGGAGGGGGTCAGGTCCCAACCCCAGCACAGGGACTAGAGCTTCTCCATACACCCAGCCTCCCATCCCACGCAAGTCAGCAGCAAAGAGGAATCTAGGCTGAGGCTGATCGGAAGCAGAGTGGGATGGAAGAGGCTGCTCTCCGCAGGGCTCTCGCAGAGGACCGGCCGTGCAGCAGGACGTGGGATCTCATGTGTGATCCAGATCATGAGCCAAATGAGTAACAAAGGATCTTTCCCCAGCCATGTCCCGGCACATCCCACAGTGCTGACAGCCTGGCTTCAGCAGGGCCCTCTGCCAGCACCAGCCGGGCTTCCATCAGGCTCAGGGGAGGGTACACCAGCAACACTGCCCTGGTGGCACTAAAACGTGACCTCCTGGCTTTGGATACAGGCGAGATCCAACATGACCTGCACCTCTCTTTCGGCTTCTGACACAGCCGCCTCGAGGGGCTGCTGAGCCACCTGAGAACCAGCTGGAGGAGATGGTGTCCACTGTACTAGTGCCTGTCACCGCTCTCCAGCAGAGCCCAGCCAAACCCTGGGCAACAGCTTTCTCTTCCCCAAAGCCAAATGCAAGCGCAAGCTCGGGAGCAACGTGTTCAGGTGGTTTCCTGAGGGACTCTATTCAGGGCAAGCTGAGCTCGCTCCCCGTGGCTCAGCACGAGGGACCCCAACACAAACGCGAAATGGAAACCCCAGGCAGGCTCACAAACACCCTGACATTGCCCAGTTCCTGCCCATGCAGAGACACATTCCCAGCACCACTGCAAACAGTCCCTGCCGCTCAGAGGGGAAGCGAGCGTTTCTTGATTTAACATATGGAGAACTGAAAGTACAGCTCACACGCTAGTGGCAGTGGGAGAGCCCCATTTTGCAGCAGGGTCTCTTGTCAGGGGTTTTGCACAGGGGCAAGGCCGTGGGTGTCACCACACAAGCACAGAGGTCCCTGCTCTGGAGAAAACCCTGCGCACCATGGTGACAGGCACAGGGACTGCACTAAGGGGGACGGTTTGTTCCAGTGTTAACAGTAATGCAGGGGTGACCAACTGCACAAGCCAGGCTTCGGGACCTGTGCTGAACACTACTGCTCTAGGTCGGGGCACATGGGATTAGACCGCCAAGAGTAACGATATTCCTGGGGGCCAGGCTGCTGTAGTGTCTGCGGATCAATATCACTCCTAGGACTTGATTCACGGGGATAAAGGCCAGATGGGCCCATTAGATCATCTCGTCTGACCTCCTGTGTATCACTGGCCATTACATGTCACCCAGTTTACCCAGCCTTCTGCTGAGCCCAGCCACTTGTGTTTGGCTAAATCATCCTCCAGAAAGGCCTCCAGTCTGGATTTCAAAACATGCCTTGCAGTGAGAGACTTAACAAGCTCAACCAGTTTAGCTTAAATCTCTCCTGGAGAGGCATTTTCTCGAGCCCTCAAATAATTTTTGTGGCTCTTCTCTGTAACCTCTCCAATTTTTCAACCTTCTTTTTTAATACGTGGATGCCAGAACTGGACACCGTGTTCCCGCACTGGCCTCTCCCAGTGCTGTCTCCCTGCTCCCCTCTTTCACATCCACAGATCCCATCAGCCAGTTGGCCACAGCAGCGCACTGGGAACTCATGTTCTGTGCTTGTTCACGCTGACCCCTAAACCCTTTTCAGAGTCGCTGCTTCCCCAGATGCAGTCCCCCAACCCATAAGTGGACCGTAAATCCCTGTGTGAACAGAGTACGGGGGTGAAGCAGCACTGAATCATAGAATATCAGGGTTGGAAGGGACCTCAGGAGGTCATCTAGTCCAACCCCCTGCTCAAAGCAGGACTAAAGCTCGGTACACTGCTCTGTGATAATAAACAAATACAACGTGATAAGCAGGCTACTGGAATACGGACTGTGTAGTTAAATGGGGGCACTGTAAGCACAACTGGCAGTGAGGAGGAAGAACGGCTCAGGATAAACTACCTCTCACTTGAGGGCTGTTAAGGGACAATACCCGACCCATGAGCTTCGAAGGTTTTGCCTCCGTCCTGCCCAACCTCAAAGCTGGGTTTTGTCCAGAAGGGCCAAAGCTGGGAACCCAGACAAACACAAAAGGGCTGCAGCAGGGTTTAAGAAGGGTGTCTCCCTCTCTGGCGGGGGGGTGGTGGAGAAAGGGTGCTGGGGGGGGGGGACGAGAGGGAGATGGGGACCCCATGGGCTGTCTGGGGACCCTAGGTCCTGTCTAGCTCACCATTATAAGATGCACACACGCAGATTGTTGTTTTAAACCCCCCTTTTTCTCTAATGCTCTATTCCTAAGCAGGCTGCCTGGTCTCAGTATTCACCGCTGGTCACAGATCCCCGAAAGGAGAGCTGCAGGTGCTGCACCCAGCCAGACCTATTGGGTAAGCAGAATTAATAGACCAGGCCTTGCGCTGCAGTAGCGTGCATAAGAGTGGGAGACCTGCCAAAATTTCACCCAGGAGAAGTGACGCACAAGGCCGGACCACTGAGGGTGCGCCCGAGGACCACCCAGGGGACAGAGGAGCAGCTGCCAGTGTTCAGGGCACAGCTATGGCTGTCCAGGCAGGCAGTGGCAATGTTTGTTTTGCTGGCCTACAGGGAGGGGTCAGGACTATGGGAGTCACTTCAGCCTGGGGCCTCGGCTTTCCATTTCTTCAAGGACAAGGCAGGGTGCAGTGGGGAGGCTGCTGTGAATGCCAGGCTGCAGCCTTAGCTTGGCACTAAAGACTATTTCTGGCTGCAACCGTGGGTGGAGAAGAGATTGAAGGGGGAGCAGAAGCTGGAGCCTGGGGGAGCTCCTGGCACTGGGGGCTGCACGGCAGAGGGTACAGAGGGGGCATCCAGATGGGCAGCTTGGCCCAAACTTCATGGAACTGGCGTCTCGCTGGCGCTTTCCCCAAACATACAGGGAGGATCGTCTATCCCAGGATGATGTTCCTCGGTACACGGGGCTCCCCAGTGACCCACACCCCAAAAACACTGCTGGCTCCCTCCCCAGCACAACAAGGTCTCTGCCACTACCAGCCACTGGGGGTGGGGAGATCAGAGAGGAAACCCCTCAGAGGGCCCTGGGTCTCCCACAGCAGGCGCTCCTTGGACACCACCCACAACAGGATGGCATCTGGGCACCCGTGCCACCAGGCTCACATGGCTGTGGCCAGAGGCAGCAACGGGCCTGATCCTCACGGACGTGGGGCAGCAGATGTTGAGGGTCCCCTCTCCCGGGAGGGGGAGCATGGGCTGGGGCTGTCCCCCATCATGGCATTACAGTCCTGATCGGTGGACAATGGGTGTGCTCCCAGAAAAAGAGAGGTTTGAGCGGCAGGGACCGCTCCCAACGCACAGATGGGAGCAGAGGGGAGCGTCCCAGACCCCCTCACCTGGCGGCACTCACCGAAAAGGCGATCTCACACAGCTTCTTCACCCACTCCGCGCTCTGCTCCTTCTCTGCAGCAAACAGGTAGCTTCTGTCCGCTGGTCTCCAGGCGGAAAACAGCCATGCTGTCCTTGGGGCCACTCTCCGGCATGGGCGCCACGCTGAGACAGTCCGCTAGGCGGATGATCTTCTTGTCCAGCCGCTTGGTGCTGAGTTTTCTCGGCTGGGGCCCCTGGGTCCTTGCAGTCAAAGAACTCCAGGCGGGCGACCCCATGTTGGCTGGCTGGGTACAGCACAAACCAGTTCTTCTTCCATCTCTGCAAAGGCAGCACAGCAGGGGTCAGCACAACGGCCTCTGCCCCCCACACCCAGACCCAAAGGTCTGTAAGCTGTCTGTACGGGGTAAGGACTCCCTCACTCTTGGTGCAGGTCTGGCTGGGACAGCAGCTTGCACTCAAGTCATGGGGAGATTCCAGCCTGAAGCAGAACCTGAGGTCCATGTGGAGCACACCAGGATTCGATCCCAAGACCCTCTGGGCTGGCAGGGACAGGGAGCCCGGGGCTGACACACACTCCTCCTGGCTGCCAGGAGCTGCAGACAGCAGCATTTCCCCAGCCCCCAACCAGCTGGTCCCCCAAAGAGACCAGCCACAGGCCTGTATGGGGCAGGTGCCAGAGGCCTCAACTCTGGGGAGGCTTCTTCAGAGAGATCAGATAAAGGCACAAAAGCTGGACTGGAGCGATGGAGGAGGGGCAGGCGGGATGCTGGACTGGAGCGCTGGGGGAGGGACGCGGGACAAGGGTGCTGGGGGAGGGGCAGGCGGGGCGCTGGACCGGGGCGCTGGGGGAGGGGTGCTGGGGGAGGGGCGCTGGGGGAGGGGCAGGTGGGGTGCTGGACTAGGGTGATGCAGGAGGGGCAGACGGGGCGCTGGGGGACGGACGCAGGACAAGGGCGCTGGGGGAGGGGCAGGCGGGGCGCTGGGGGAGGGGCAGGCGGGGCGCTGGGGGAGGGACGCAGGACAAGGGCGCTGGCGGAGAGGCAGGCGGGGCGCCGGAGGAGGGGCGCTGGACTGGAGCAATGGGAGAGGGGCAGACGGGGCGCTGGACTGGGGCGATGCAGGAGTGGCGCTGGACCAGGGTGATGGGGGAGAGGCAGGGGGGCGCTGGACCGGGACAATGGGGGAGGGGCGCTGGACCGGGGCGCTGGGGGAGGGGCAGGTGGGGCGCTGGACGGGGGGGGGGGGGAACTGTCCTAGCAGAGTTGAGCGAAGGGGGAATCTCTCTCCGCGCATGGCAAGTAGCAGCGCTGAGTTCCGGGCCTGGACTGCGTGCACTGGGTCAGCCAGGTCCAAGCCAGCAGGAACTCTGGTTGGTGCACACAGGAGCTGAGTGCGGCCTGGGGAGGCTCAGCAGGAACTTGGCCTGCTGGATCCAGCTCCCCCCTCGCAGACCTGCCGCCCCACAGACCCAGCAGCTCAGCGACAAGGGCTGCAGTGGGGCTCCAATTCCAGCAGTGCCCTGGTGTGCCCAGCCTGGAGAGCTAACCCTGTGGTGTCACGCACCCCGGCTCTTTCCTGGACACGCTCCCTGCCCGGTCCAGGTCTCCAGGAGGGTGGCCGAGTGGCACCAGCTGGCCCCAGGGTCTGGACCTTTGGGGATGGTCAGCACTTCCCCTCTCTCCAGATGGCCACCCTGATCCTTCCTAGCCTCTAACTGACCCACAGAGAAGGAGCTCCAGCCCCCCAACCAACCCCAAGCTGGGGCAAGGAGAAATACACCCCAGGCAACCACTGCCCCACAGCCCTCCCTGCACAGGAGCCCCCCCGTCATGCCCCCACCCCCCAGCCTGCAGATGGGCAGGATCTCAGGGCTTCTCCAGCTCATTGTGTGACTGTCCCCTGCCCCACAGGCCACGCTCCCTGCCCACTCCTATCCCTGCTGCTGACTCTCGGGACAGGAAGAGGAAGTATCTGTGTCCTCACTTGCTTCCTGCCAAACTTCCCCAAATGTCAGGCACCCAGCGTGAGAGCCGGGGGAGGGGCAGGGGAGAATGAAACCCACACAAGCCGCCAGAGCCCCCCCATCAGCACCAGGCATAGTCACAGCTTCAGACACCAAGCCTGGGGAAGGACAAGGGGGCTGGGGCAGGTGCTGCACAATCTTAGCACAGAGAGACGTGTCCTGGACTGGGGAGCCAGTTATACCACAGGCTGCGGTCTCCTGTCGCCCCTCAGGCCCCAGGTCCCATACTCCTGCATCCAGGGGCTGGCTCCTGCTGCCTCGGACAGGCCCTGCCCCCCATGGGCTCTGCCCCAGCAACTGAGGCGCTTGAGCCAACAGCCCCTACAACCACCTCTGCAACAGGGGGTGTCAGACAGGCAGAACGTTCTTGGGGGGGTCCCGCCGTGCTACAACCTGCACTCCTTTGCTCCTATGGAGCCAGAGTTTATTGCCCTTCAGGGCACAAAACCAACAGCATCCACTGACCCTTGCTCCTACACAGCCCAGGGCAAGAGGGGAGGGCTCTGGGTTCGTAGTCAGGGATCACTACATAAGAACGGCAATATTGGGTCAGACTAACAGTCCACCTAGCCCCATATCTTGTCTCTGACAGTGGCCAGTGCCAGATGCTTCAGAGGGAGAGAACAAAACAGGGCAACCATCGAATGATCCATCCCCTGTCATCCAGTCCCAGCTTTTGCCAGTAAGAGGCTCAGAGATACCCAGAGCATGGGCGTGCGTCCCTGACCATCTGGGCTAATAGCCACGGATAGATCCATCCCCCAGGAACTTCTCCAATTCTTTTTTGAACCCAGTTACAATTTTGGCCTTCAACATCCCCTGGCAGCTGCCAACAAGTTCCACAGGTTCATTATGTGTTGTGTGAAGAAGTACTTCCTTATGTTTTAAACCTACTGCCTATTAATTTCCTGATTCACATGTTCCCTATTCACTTTCTCCACATAACTGATGACTTTAGAGACCTCTGTCATATCCCCCCTTAGTCATCTCTTTTCTGAGCTGAACAGTTCCAGTCTTTTTCATCTCTCCGCATTTGGAAGCCGTTCCATACCCCTAATAATTTTTGTTGCCCTTCTCTCTACTTTTTTCTAGTTCTAATATATCTTTTTGAGATGGGGTGACCAGAACTACATGCAATATTCAAGGTGTGGGCATGTCATGGCTTTATATAGAGGCATTATGATATTTTCTGTCTTACCAGCTATCCCTTTCCTAATGTTCCTAACATTGTTCGCTTTTTTGACGGCCGCTGCACATTGAGCGGATGTTTTCAGAGAACTATCCACAACAACTCCATGATCTCTTTCTTAAGTAATAATGGCTAATTTAGACCTCCTCACTTGTTATGTGTCATTGAGATGTTTTCCAAGGTGCATTACTTTGCATTTATCAACATTGAATTTCATCTGCCATTGTGTTGCCCAGAAGCCGATTTAAGCAATAGGTTATACACCACAGTTGTTAGTCTGCAATTTCACATTTGAGTTCTTGGGTGAATACCATCTGGTCCTGGTGACTTATTACTAATTCACCAGTTTGTTCCAAAACCTTCTCTAATGACACCTCAGTCTTGGACAGTTCCTCAGATTTGTCACCAAACAAGAATGGCTCAGGTGTGAGGATCTCCCCCACATCCTCTGCAGCAAAGACCAAAGCAAAGAATTCATTTAGCTTCTCCACAATGACCTTTTCTCCATTGAGTGCTCCTGTAGGACCTCGATCGTTCAGTGGCCCCAGTGACTGGACAGGCTTCCTGCTTCTGGCGTACTTAACCGCCCCCCCCCCCCTTTTTTTTAAATGTTAAGTCCACCACTAATTGCTGAGTGGTGCACAGGACAGGGGAAGGGCTGCCTTTATTCCTAACAGTCCACAATCCCAGGAGCAATATAGAGAGGACGCGGCAAACCAGCCACTCCACCTATGGGACGGCACAGAGACAGCGGATGTGGGGACAGGGGCCCGAGCTGGCATGACTGGCAGAGTGCAGGACAATGTGATGAGCAGGGGCAGAGCTACACCAGGCCTCATGCTGCCAACCACACTGGCCCAATACGAGTTATTTCCTTTGTTTCCCTTGGTGCCTCCAGGAGGTCACAGTCCACGAGGACGCTGGACATTCGGTGTGAGACTGCACTCCGCCCACCTCCCACAACACCACGGGCGCCTGTCATCGGTTCAAGCCAAGAGAATCACCAAGGCCCTGCCAAGGCTGCTGCAGAAACCCCTGGATCATGCTGTGTAGTTCAATGGCCCAGAAAAGTATCAGCCCAGGGCAGTGGCCAGCTAATGTCAGGAACACGGGGACAAGAGCAACAGATTTCCAGAGACACCAAACCAGCCCTGCCTTGCCTGGTGGGTCAGCACATCCAGCATGGATCCCAGAGCCCCCCGCATGGCTGAAAAGGTGCCAACGCACCTGAGCTGGCAGCCTGGAAGAAGGGCTGCAGCAAGTGCGGTGTTACCTGAAACACACAGCAGAGAGGAGATGCTGCCAGGCAGAACAGGTAGCCGCTGCCTCTGCCATCCAGACCAGGAAGTGGGGAAGGGCAGGAGGGGTTTTCCTCCTGTCCCTGGCATGGCCTCTGCAGCTCTGCAAGCCAAGCTCAGTGTTGTTGGGATCTCAGCACAGCCACTTCACCAGTACAACCCACTGAATGCTGGACTACACCACAGCCACCCCAGCTCAGCCGAGCCACTGGGACACCCAAGGTGACCACCCCCCGAGCAGACACGACTTGCGTGGGTCATGGGCTCTGGCCTAACACCTCAAGAGCCCAGCGAGGGACTAGCAGTACCCTGCGTAGGGGGATAGGACGGGGACAGACGTCACAGAGCGAACACTGTGACAGGCACATGAGCACCTGGACAGACGGTTCAGCCGGGGCCTGCAGGCTAAGCTATGTAACTGAGTGACAGGCACTGACAATACAAGAACGGCCCTACCGCAGGGGTGGCCAACCTGTGGCTCCAGAGCCACAGGCGGCTCTTCAGAAGTTAACATGTGGCTCCTTATATAGGCACCGACTCCAGGGCTGGTGCTACAGGCGGCTGGGGGGGGCTCACTGCTCAAACCCTGGCTCTGCCACAGGCCCTGCTCCCACTCCACCCCTCCCCATCCCCTCCCCTGAGCCTGCCGTGCCCTCACTACTCCCCCCCACCGCCCAGTCTCCTGCACCCACCACGAAACAGCTGATCAGGAGGTGCGAGAAGGGAAGGAGGAGGCGGGGCTGCCAATGGGGGGAGGCGCTGGCAGCGGGGAAGCGGATGGGGGGCTGCTGACGTGTTACTGTGGCTCTTTGGCAACGTACATTGGTAAATTTTGGCTCCTTCGCAGGCTCAAGTTGGCCGCACTGGGTCAGAGCAAAGGTCCATCTAGCCCAGTGTCCTGTCTGCCGACAGTGGCCAGTGCCAGGTGCCCCAGAGGGAATGAACAGAACAGGGAATCATCAAGTGACCCATCCCCTGTCCGCTCATTCCCAGCTTCTGGCAAACAGAGGCTAGGGACACCATCCCTGCTCATCCTGACTAATACCCATTGATGGACCTATCCTCCATGAACGTATCTAGTTATTTTTTTAACCCTGTTATGGTCTTGGCCTTCACAACATCCTTTGGCAAGGAGTTCCACAGGTTGACTGTGCATTGTGTGAAGAAATACTTCCTTTTATTTGTTTTAAACCTGATGCCTATTAATTTCATTGGGTGACCTCTAGTTCTTGTGTTATGAGAAGTAGTAAACAACACTTCCTTATCTACTTTCTCTACACCAGTCACAATTTTATAGACTTCAATCATATCTCCCCTTAGTCATCTCTTTTCCAAGCTAAAAAGTCCCAGTCTTATTACTCTCTCCTCATACGGAAGCTAATCCATACCCCTAATCATGCCTGTCGCCCTTTTCTGAACCTTTTCCAATTCTAATATATCTTTTTGAGATGGGGCAACTACATCTGCACTCAGTATTCAAGATGTGGGCGTACCATGGATTTATATAGAGGCAACATGATATTTTCTGTCCTATTATCTATTCCTTTCTTAATTATTCCCATCATTCTGTTAGTTTTTTGGACTGCCGCTGGACATTGAGTGGATATTTTCAGAGAACTATCCACAGTGACTCCAAGATCTCTTTCTTGAGTGGTAACAGCTAATTTAGACCCCATCATTTTATATGTATAGTTGGGATTATGTTTTCCACTGTGCATTACTTTGCATTTATCAACATTAAATTTCATCTGCCATTGTGTTGCCCAGTCACCCAGTTTTGAGAGATCCTTTTGTAGCTCTTTGCAGTCTGCCTGGGTCTTAATTACACCTCTACCCCGACATAACACGACCCGATATAACACGAATTCTGATATAACATGGTAAAGCAGTGCTCCGGGGGGGGGGGGGGGGGCTGCGCACTCCGGCAGATCAAAGCAAGTTCAATATAACGCGGTAAGATTTTTTGGCTCTCGAGGACAGCGTTATATCGAGGTAGAGGTGTATCTTTAGTAATTTTGCATTATCTGCAAATTTTGCCACCTCACTGTTTACTCCTTTTTCCAGATCATTTATGAATATGTTGAATAGGACTGGTCCCAGTACAGATCCCTGGGGGACACCACTGTTTACCTCTCTCCCTTCTGAAAACTGACCGTTTATTCCTATACTTCGTTTCCTATCTTTTAACCAGTTACCAATCCATGAGGACTTTCCTTCTTATCCCGTAGCAGCTTACTTTGTGTAACAGCCTTTGGTGAGGGGCCTTGTCAAAGGCTTTCTGAAAATCTAAGTACACTATATCCACTGGATCCTCTTGGTCCACATGCTTGTTAAACAACGGCTTGTTATACTTTCTCCGGCTTGTTATACTTTCTCCGGGCCAGAGGGGAACGCTCTGGGGGGGCTGGGGAGCTGAAGGGCCAGCAGCGCCAGGCAGGGTGTGGGGCTGGGGTCACTGAGGCAGGTGTCTGGGGCCCAGCAGGTACCAGGGGTCCCCTGTGCTGAGCCAGAGCCATGGCCACCCCCCAGGGACCCTGAGGTGGGGGGAGGGAGTAACATCCTTTCCCCTCCTCTCTGGGGAGCCCTACAGCTCCTTCCCCAGGTCTCCCTACAGACCCCAGCACCAGCAGGCCCTGCCCCTCTCCAGGGGCCTGGCAGGGCTAGAGCCCAGCCCGGCTCAGCCCCACCGAGGCACTGGGGCCAGGCAGGCTGCTCCTGGGGAGCCCCCCACTGCACCCCACAAAGGGGCAGCCCCCCGGTCCCGGGGCCAGCGCCGCATGAGGCCCCTGGACCTCTGGCCGCCCCTCCCCGCTCTGGGGTAGCAGCTGAAGGCGGGGCGGGGGGGGGGGTTAGAGCCCGGACTCCTGGGTTCTATCCCCAGCGTCGGGGGGGGGGACCCCAACTCCCGGGCCCAGATCCCGGCTCCCCTCGCGGGCGCAGGTCGGACCCGCCCAGCCCGGCCGGAGCGGCCCCCTCCCGCGGCGCCCCGCGCTCCCCCCGGCCCCGGCCCCGCCGACCTTAGCCCCGAACTTGTGGCCCTGCTGCACGTAGAGCCGCCCCTCCTTGGCCGCGGGGTCCATCGGGCGGCCCGGGCCCGGCACGGTCCGGCCGCGGCTTCCTGCTGCTCTGCCTGGCCTGGGGCGGGGCCGCGGGGTCTGTGCCCGGCGGGGCGGGGCGCTGTGGAAAGGGGCGGGGCCTGTCCCGGGGTGTAACGGGGGCGGGGCTCATGGGGGGGCAGGCAGGGGGCCAGCGACCCCAGCCTCACCAGGGCTTGCGAGGGGGCCGCCGGCCGGCCCGCCCTGCGAGCTGTGCTGAGAACGATGCCCCCCAGCGAGGGGCTCCGATGTGTGGGGCATGAAAGGGCGGCGGCAGCGTTGGTTTCCATAAAAGGATGTTGATGGTCATTAAGGCTGAAACCTGTAATTAAGGCTTGTCACTCAGGCCGGGTGTCGGTGGGTCAGATACACTTGGTTGCTGAAGCTGCCTGCCGAGCTGTCCCCTTTCTGTAAGAGAGACAAGGTGAGCGAGGGAATATATTTTATTGGACTAACTTCTGCTGGGGAGAGACGAGTGTTCAAGCGACCCAGAGCTCTGATTCAGGGCCGTGTGGCTCCAAAGCTCGTCTCTCTCGCTAGCAGAAGTTGGTCCAATAAAAGACATCCCCTCCCCCACCTGGGCTCACTAATACCCTGGAGGGACACAGCTCCTCTGCACATTTTTGTAGGGCATTTGACTTAGGTGTCACCAGGCCAGCCACCAACAAAGTGCCCCCATGAAGTCAGAGGTCATGCTGCAAGTGGCCTGCCTCAGTTTCCCCTCCTCCGTAACTCATAAAAGGCTTTTACAAGTCCATTAGCAGCAGCCCTCTATGGGTTTTGGTTTATTAAATTAATAAACATTCCCAGTGCAGTTCTCAAGCCCAGCCATTTACCTCTGTCTCCCGTCACTCCCAGCCTTTCCTGCCTGCAGTCTCCCTCCCCAAGTGTCAGAGTTCCTTGCTGGGCCTACTTGCTCCACGCAGCCTCCGCTCTCCCCGAGCATCTCACTGCAGGGCCAGCAGCATGGCTTCTTCCTGCTGCTCTTCTAGGGGAATCTGCTGATTCCTGCTCAGCTGTGCCTCCCCAGGAATCAGGGTTGGCTGACCCCAGAGCTCTCGCCCTTGAGAGGCAAGTCACCCTGATATACACCCACCCATCCACACCCTTAGACCCTTGCCCAACGCCAGGGCACATTCTACAGTCGTTATTTCTTCTGTCACCCTTTGGTCTGTTTTTCCAATGACGATATCTCTGGCTGGTTAAACCCAAGGAGCAACTGGGCTGGCAAGCGCCATCTCCCCTACTGGGAGAGAAGCCCATGCCACTCGTCCACCAGCATTTCAATTTGCCACTCCAAGCCCCCCTTGTCTTTGTCTAGCTCATCTCTTTCTTGTAGGGCCTGCTGCTTGTCCTCCTTCAAAGCACCAAGTTCCTGATGGTACCTCTCCTTCAAGGCAAGCAAGACACTAAGGTCCTCTCCTGTCAATACTGTGATTAGCCCCTTTCCCCAACCAGCAGGCCCGTCCCGCCAGTCCCTAGCCATGTTCACCCTTCGGGCATGCCCTCCAGGGCCAATTCTCCTTGGCTCAGTGTCCTTTTCTCATGCCCCAATAGCAGCGTGCTCGCTAGCGGGGGGGCTGCTTTGTCCATCACCACCCCCCTGCTTCTGGCTCTTGCCCGAGGGGCCGACATGCTTCCTCAAGCATGCAACAACTGCTCCCTCCTTGAATTCTCGCTCCGTTGGGCGGTTCCCTTTGTACACCTTCCGTTGTATTCATTGAGATGGACTGTAGGGGCCCAAAGAGTCAATGGTGTTAATATGACCCCGTCACCGTGCAACATTAAACAACTTCAGTGTTTGCCACTCAGAGACCTCAGCCTGCTTAGTCCCAGGGCAAACACCCCATTAAACGTCCTTTGAACCGTGTATTACAGATACAGAAAAGGATAGGGTTACCATTCGTCCGGATTCCCCCGGACATGTCTGGCTTTTTTGAGTTAAAAATAGCGTCCGGGGGGAATTTGTCAATGTCCAGATTTCCTCCCCATGCAGAGCGCGCGCGGCTGACAGGGCAGCCGGCCGGACCGTGCCACTCGGCAGCCTTAGCCCCTCCTCCGCTTCCCTCTCCTCTCCCCTGCAGCTGAGCTCACTCCCCTCCTCTCTCTGCCTCCCTCCCACCCCTCCCTGCATTCGCAGATCGCCGGCCGGCCGTTCGCCTCGGGCCTCCGGCAGTCTGGAGCTCCGACCCTGCTCCTGCTCCCCCTCCCCCTCCCCTGCTGCCCGCTCCGCAGCACTCTGCTCTGAGCGGCACGGTAAGGGGGCCGGGGGTCGGAGAAGGAGCAGGGAGGTTCTGGAGGGGGCAGTCAAGAGACAGGGAGCAGGGGGGAGGGTTGGATGGGTCAGGAGTTCAGGGGAGGCTGTCTGGGGGTTGGGGGTGTAAGGTTTTGGGCAGTCAGGGTACAGGTAGGGGGTAGGGTCCTAGGGGGGCAGTTAGGGGGGGGTCTCAGGAGGGGGCAGTTAGGGGACAAGGAACAGGGAGGCTTAGGTAGGGGGTGGGGTTCTGGAGGGCAGTTAGGAGCAGGGGTCCCAGGAGGGGTAGTCAGGGGACAGGGAGCAGAGGGGTTTAGATGGGTCGGGAGTTCTGGGGGGGCTGTCAGGGGGTGGGGAGTGGTTGGATGGGGCGTGGGAGTCCCAGGGGTCTGTCTGGGGGTGGGGATGTGGATAAGGGTTGGGGCAGTCAGGGGACAGGTAGGGGTAGGGTCCTAGGGGGCCAGTTAGCATGGGGGGAAGGTCTCAGGAGGGGGCAGTCAGGGGACAAGGAGCAGGGAGGCTTAGGTAGGGGGTGGAGTCCTGGGGGGCAGTTAGGGGCAGGGGTCCCAGGAGGGGGCAGTCAAGGGACAAGGAGTGGGGGGGAGGGTGGGGGTTCTGAGGGGGCGGGAAGTGGGAGGGAGTGGAAGGGGCAGGGGCGGGGCTAGGGCAGGACGGGGGCGGGGCTAGGGCGGGGGTCCTCCCGTCCTCTTTTTTGATTGTTGAAATATGGTAACCCTAGAAAAGGAAAAACAGTTAAAGCCTTTGAATTATAAATAAGGCTTTGATTTTGTCATGGAGGTCACGAAAGTCACGGATCTCCCCCCCCCAGCCTAAGGGGATGATCCACAGGACTTGAAACCCAGCTGATTTTGGGGGACAACTAATGTAACAACAGGGACAGGAGTGCGGTCACAGGGTCAAAAGAAGGGAACCTGACGGGGTGTAGGGGCTGCAACCTGGCACACTCTAAGTAAACGTGAGCCAGGGTCTCCCTCAGGCCGCAGAAAGGACAGGTGTCTGGGACAGGGGTGAACCGCGCCAATCTGGAGGGGTGTACATATTGGGTTCCGGGAAGTGGGCGGGCATAAGCATAAGCCCGCCCACTGCTAAAGGATCCCCCCGCAGCCTAAGGGGGAGGATCCACAGGGCCTGGAACTCAAATAATTACGGGGGACAACTAATGTAAAAACAGGGACAGGAGTGTGGTCAAAGGGTCAAAAGAAGAAAACCAGACGGGGACACCGAGCAGAGAACCCCGGACAGCGCCCACTGCTTCTCGAAGGCGTCAAGGGAGCCAGTGGACGCCGCCCAGAGGAACTCTGCCCGGATACGTGAACGAATCGGAAACAGGCCCCACAGTCTCCATCGGCCAACCTCCTCTCCCTGGTTTTATAGATGGCCTGTTTAGCCAGGGCCAAGAGGAAGTTGACCAGGAGGTCCCGCAACTTTGTGGGGCCACGGATAGGGAGTGCATAAATGAGAAGGTGAGGGGAAAAATGTAACCAAAAACGTAACATAATATCGGTGAGGAGCTGGTGTAGGGGCTGCAACCTGGCACACTCTAAGTAAACGTGAGCCAGGGTCTCCCTCAGGCCGCAGAAAGGACAGGTGTCTGGGACAGGGGTGAACCGCGCCAATCTGGAGGGGTGTAACAGGGTGGTTACCCCGCTCCTGCCCTGAAGGGCTTGAAAGCAGCTCTGAAGAGGGCTGCAGCTCTGAAACCTGGGCTGATTGGGGAAGTAGCCACAGCTGGGCCACGCCCCAATCAGGCCGCAGCTGGCCCTTATAAGAGGGCACTGGACAGAGAGCAGACAGAGTTTCCCCTCTGTGTTCAGAGGGAGAAGGGCCTGGCTGCAGGGAGCTTAACCAAGTGCCTAGCGTGGAGCAGGGCTGGGGAAAGGCTGAGGAGCTGGGGAGCTCCAGCCTGAAAAGCCCCAGGCTGTGGCCTAGCAGAAGGCCAAGGGGTACTGGGGGTTGCAGAGGGCAGCCCAGGTGTAGACAAAGGCAGCAGGTCCAAACCCAACCTTGCCTGTGATGAGTGGCTTTTACACTGCACTCTGCCCCAGGGAGTGGGGACTAGATGGTGACTGGCAGTAGCCCATGACTGAGGCAAGGTGGGGATTAGAGGGTTGGGGGTTCCCCAGAGAGGGGAGGCCCTGAGAGAAAGGGGTTTCTGCCAGGGGGCAGCACCCCAGATAATGGGGCACCAGGTCCAGGAGGGACATGGGGCCAGTGGCAAGGTGGATCACTGGCCTGCAGAGGGCGCTCCAAGGCTGGCAGAGCTAATTCCCAGAGACGACCAGCAGGAGGCGCCACAGGGGTGAGTCTGCACACTTACAAGGGGCCTGCCTCAACACACAAAAGGCTTGTACGAGCCAATAACAGCAGCCCTCCTTAGGGGCTGGGTTATTAAAGTCACAGACATCCATCCATTTACCTTCTCGTCAGGTCACTCCCAGACCTTTCCTGCCGAATATTGGATGGGTCCTGATCTACACTGGCAGCTTTATAAACTCCAGTTCTTGTAGTCGGTGAATTAGTGGTCGGCTCACTCTCCCGTCAGCTGTCTGCTGGAGCCCAGAGATACCGCCATCCCCAGCGGCCCTCAATGCAGACGTGCCTCCCTGAGGTCCAGCAGTTCCCTGTAGCCAGGGCCGGCTCTAACTTTCTTGCCTCCCCAAGCAAAAAAAAACCCCAAAAACTGACCTGCCGTAACAACCCCCCCAGCGCCGCCCCGCCGAACCAAAAACAAAACAAAAAAACCCCAGCACTGCCCCGCCGAACCAAAAACAACCCACCCCCCTGAGCGCCACCCTGCTGAACCAAAAACAAACAAACAAAAAACCTGAGCGCTGTCCCGCCAGCCCAAGATTGGCCGCCCCTTACAAGGTGCCGCCCCAAGCACATGCTTGGTTGGCTGGTGCCTGGAGCCGGCCTTGCCTGTAGCCCCAAGCAGCAGCCGCACCCCATTCCCATGGAGTGCTGAACTGTAATATACTGTGCAGCCACGAGGTGGCGCTGCGTGTCAGAGACCTTGTTGGAGTGACCCCGAGCCCTACCTAGCAGAGGTGACAGGGTCCCAGGATGGACCCAGCTGGAGTGCAGGGACCCATGACCAGCCTGTGGCTGCTACAGGGACATGGCACGGGCTGTAGGGATGGGAGCTCGGGCTCTCCCAATCAAAGGTAGTGTCTCATCCCCCAGGACGGGGTCCCCGTGCTGGGGTGTGGCAGGCTGCTCCCTCCCTCTCGCACCTGGGTGGCTGGTGCAGGTGCAGCACCCAGGAGCTCTGCAGAGCTGCTGCCAGTCTGCGGGCGCTGGAAGAGAAGCTGGGCTGCCTGTGTGGGGGAGGAGGGGGGGGCAGGCAAGTAGCTCCTGCCTATGTGCCGGTGCATCTCTCTGGCCTGCTAGTACATGGCTGGTCTTGTAGCTGCAGGCCCAGCCCCAAGCCTCCTGTTTCCGGCCCGTCGCACCCAGGGCCCCAGGCAACAGCCAAGGCGCCAGTCTCAGCTAGACCCACACCACTTGTGGGCAGCAGCCCCCGCCCGCCACCCCTCCCAGAGGGGAGCCCGCTCCCCCTGCACGTCCACATAACCATCCAGAGGTGAGCCCGTTCCCCCCATGCCTCCACACAACCCTGCAGAGGGGAGCCCCTCCCCCTCCAAACTCCCATACAACCCTTGAGGGGAGCTCGCTCCCCCGTGCCCCCACCAACCCCCCAGAGGGAAGACAATAGCAAAAAGCAAGGGGAAGGGAAAACCAAATGCAGACCCGGATGGGGCTACCACCATCCCAACCTCCACTGCACCCCTATTCATCCATGGATTCTGGTGCCCAGCCTTGCACGCTAGCCCCTGCTCACCCAGGGCAGCGGCTGGCACCCGTCTGTCACACATCATTCCTTGTATTGCAATGTGGCCAGGTAACACCCTGACTCGTCCGTGGGGGCACGTGGGGAAGGCCCCTGGATCACTTGAAACCATGAATGACAAGAACCCTCAGATTTTACGTCTCATGAGACAGGCACTTCCAGCGGCCAGGGCCGGATTAACTCTCCTGTGGACCCAGGGCTATTAGATTTTGTGGGGGCCCTGTATACAAGTCTTTTTCCTGGGAGGGAGTTTGGTGCAGGAGGGGGCTGGGGCAGGGGATTGGGGTGCAGGAGGGGGATTCTGATCTGGGGCAGGGGATTGGGGTGCAGGAGGGGATGCAGAGTCCGGGAGGGAGTTTGGTGCAGGAAGGGGCTGGGGCAGGGGATTGGGGTGCAGGAGGGGGATTCTGACCTGGGGCAGGGGGTTGGGGTGCAGGAGGGGCTGCGAGGTACTGGAGCTAGTTGGGAGACACTTACCACAGGTGGCTCCCGGCTGGCGGCGCAGCAGGGCTCAGGCAGGTTGCCTGCCTGCCTGTCATAACACCCCGCCGTTCCAGCAAGTGGCCGCCGCTGGCACGTCTCTGCACGCCCCCGGGGGGGAGGGGGACAGTGTGTCTCCGTGCGCTGCCCACGGCCACAAGCGCTGCAGGGACAGTGCTGGGGGTGGGGGCAGCGCGCAGAACCGCCTCCCCCACCTCTCCAGGGGCCGCAGAGACGTGCCAGCAGCCGGCCGCAGTGTGGGGCTATGGCAGGCAGGCAGCCTGAGCACCCCAGAGATTGCTGACTGTGATTTATTTTTGCAGGGATCCCCTTGAGCCGGGGCTCCGGGCTGCAGCCTCTAAAGCCCCTGCCTTAACCCAGCCCTGCCAGCGGCACCTGCCCCTAGCGCCACACTGGGGCAGTGGGGCCAACACTGACTGCCTGGGGCAGCGCCCCCAACTGAGCTCCCAGCCCGCTCCCTTAATGTCCTTTGCCGATCATTTGTTGGATTTACTAGTGAGTAACACCACTCGGTGTGACAAGTACATACCACCACTAGCAGGGCACCGGCTGCCTGTACCATGCACACACGTCCAGCTGCCTGACACACTTACCTGGCGTCTGAGTGCCTCATGACACCTAAACCATTTACCTTCCCTTGCCCCTGGCAGGCAGGGCAGTGCTACAGCCTCACTGAATGCATGGGGAGTGAAACTCAGGGACTGGTCCTATATCTACAACCACCAACCCCCCAAAATCATGAGATTTTTTTGGGCCTAGCAGTCCCACTTCACCCCACCACAATTCTGCATCCCCCTTCTTCCCCAGCCCCCCACCTGCTCCTCCCGCAGATGTGGAGAGCTGATAATACTGCTCGCCCAAGCCACACAGCAGTCTGGGCAGAGCACAAACGGACCCTGGAGTGCCTAGCACCTGGCCCGTGCACCAGACAGAGCTGGCAGCACTCTGCATGCACACGCATACACTATACTCAGCACTGTCACGCCCCCACATGCACACGCATGGGCGCACACACACGATATGTCTGCATACACACACACACACACTATACACAGCGCTGGCAGCACTCTGCATACACACAAACACACTATACACAGCGCTGGCAGCACTCTGCATGCACACACACACACACACTATACACAGCGCTGGCAGCACTCTGCATGCACACACAGGCACTATATACAGAGCTGGCACACACATGCACACACACAGACACACACTATACACAGACCTTGCAGTGTTGCTATCCCCAGCTGTGTTCAGAACTTTGCCAAAGAGTCGCAGCTTGGGCTGGAATTCTCCGTGTGGGAGACCTGCCTGTTTTTAAGTTAAAAGTTTCAGCAAATGCAGTTCAGCCACTCCGGATAACACGGTTAGGAGAAAATGCTGTTTTGATGGTGTTAAAATACCCATAATCCATTTCAATGCAGTTCTAGCACCTCCATGCTTTGGCTCAAGGCTTGACATTTGGCCAGGGGGTCTCCCGATCTCAGGGATCTGCCTTTTGCCGGCACCTCAACATTTGCTCAAGTTACAAGCATCTAAAAGGTCTCAGACTGCTCACACTCAGTGCAGACTCGTTAGTGTTTGGCAGCTTAATATTTGTCTGTTGCGCTTCCTGATCTCAAGGGGCTCAAGTGGATACATTGTTTAAACAACTGCAAACAAAGAGTGACTATTAATGGAATGATGTCAGATGGGAAGGAGGTCTCAAGTGGGGCTCCCACGAGATCTGTTCTGGGTCCGGTGTTATTTTACATTATAGCATGGGAGGTGATTGGCACTGGTTAGGCCCCAGCTGGAGGACTGTGTCCAGTTTTGGTCACTAACGTATAGAAAGGATGTAGAGAAACTGGACAGGATCCAGAGGCAAGTGACAAAGATGATCAAAGGGATGGAATGCAGCCATATGACAAAGGCTGAAGGAATCGGCTATGTTTGGTTTGGAAAAGAGGAGATTAAGGGAGGACATGATAACAGTCTTCAAATACTTGAAAGGCTGCCATAAAAAGATGGAGAAAAGTTGTTCTCTCTTGCCACTGAGGGCAGGACAAGAGGTGATGGGGTCAAACTACAGCACAGCCGATTTAGATTAAATCTCAGGAAAAACTTCCTCACTGCAAGAACAGTAGGACAATGGAACAGAGGCCTAAGGAGGCTGTGGAAGCTGCTTCGCTGAAGGTTTTAAAAAGGAGGCTGGAGTGCCTCCTGTCTGGGATGGTTTAGACCAGGGGTCAGCAACCTATGGCATGTGTGCCAAAGGTGGCACGCGAGCTGATTTTCAGTGGCACTCTGCTGCCAGCCTGGGGTTCCATCTGCCGGCCCCCTGCCAGCTGGGGTCCCGGCTGCCATCCCCGCTGAGCCCGCTGCTGGCCTGGGGTACCGGCTGCTGGCCCAGGGCTCTGCTCCTGGCCTTGGCCTGGCGCTCTGAAGCTGCCCCCAGCTGTGGCCCACTGGCCCCAGCCTGGGGCAGTGAGGGGTGCAGACAGGGGCAAGAGGGGGCACAGCTCAGCACCCTCACCTTAAAAATTGTTCCAGTGCCACTGGGATATTTTTAAGTCCCGATTTGCTGCTTATACCACGCCACGTGGAACAGCGCACTGCTTTTGACATTGTGTGTGCATCTGTCGCAATTTTTTTTTCCGCTGTGAGTTGAGGGGTACATTTGACAAAATGTCAGCTCCTAAGAAAGCAAATTTAGATGTCTTTTCATTTCAGCCTTCTTGGACAGACACATTCAAAAGAAGGACCGTGCTGTTTGTGCTTTCTGTTGTGAAAGTGTTGTTTGTTGCACATGAAGTGTTCAATGACATTTTGAAATGAAGCATGAGAAAACCTTTCTTGATGAAGCAGACAAGACTGAATTGATCAAAAAGGCAGTAGCAGGATATGAGAAGCAAAGCAGTGTTTTTAAATACTTGAGTGTAAGTAAAAATCAAGCTGCAGAAGGAAGTTACAAGATTGCACAGTGCTTGCAAAAAACTGAAAGCCGTTTATATATTCCGATGGGGAATATATAAAAGCAGTTTTTCTCAGCAGTTCAGAGGTTTTGTTCAATGATTTGCCAAATAAAGATATGATCGTATCTAGAATAAAAGAACTGCCTGTCTCTGCCAGAACAGTTGAGAGACGCATAAGCGAAATGGCAGATAACATTAACGAAAAGTAGATGACTGCATTAAAAGACACAGCAGTGTTTAGCGTTGCAGTTGATGAGAGCGTGGATATAAACGATGTTCCACGTTTGGCAGTTGTTGCAAGATATTGTGCTTCCAATGAAATCCAAGAAGAACTTTGTTGCCTAAAACCCCTGCATGGCATAGGGTGACCAGACAGCAAATGTGAAAAATCAGTACGGGGGTGGGGGGTAATAGGAGCCTATATAAGAAAAAGACCCAAAAATCGGGACTGTCCATATAAAATCGGGACATCTGGTCACCCTAGCATGGCACAACAAAGGGGGAAGATAAAGTAGAAAGTTTTGTAAACCATTTTGAAGAACGAGGAGTTGACATCAGAAAAATATTTTGTGTGACAACAGATGGTGCTCCTGCCATGGTTGGAAAACAAAAGGGATTTGTAAAGTTACTTGAAGATCAAATTGGCCACCTGACAGTCAAATTTCACTGTATAATCCATCAAGAAAACCCGTTTGCTACAATTTCTAATTCAGAGCTTAATAATGTGATGAATACAGTGGTGCGAATTGTGAATTTCCTTGTTGCTCAATCTGCTTTGACTCATAGACAGTTTCAAGCACTGCTAGAAGAGATGGACAGTGCTTATAACGACATCCCACTTCACAGCAACATTCGGTGGCTAAGTCGTGGCAAGGTTAGTCCTGCTAGTGAAGGCAGGGAGCTGGACTCGATGACCTTTCAAGGTCCCTTCCAGTTCTAGGAGATAGGATATCTCCATTAATTTATTTATTTTAATTTAAGGTTTTGGTGCGCTTTGTAAACTGTTTTGATGCAATCAAGGCCTTTTTGTCAGAAAAAGCACAAAACTACCCCAAACTGGATGATGACAAATGGCTGTGTTAGCTCATGTTTCTAACTGACATCACTGCTCACCTAAACGAACTCAACCTCTGACTCCAGGGTGCAGGGCAAACCGTTCTGGATCTTTATGAAGCTTGGAAGGCATTTGTTGTAAAACTAGCAGTTTTTTCTCGGGATATTCGAACTTCGACTTTCCGCTACTTCCAACGCATAAAAGAGCTATTGACACGTTGCACTGTCAATGTCAATGAGATTGGAATGTACATGCAAGAACTGGAATCAGAATTTTCTGACAGCTTTCAAGATTTCCAGTGATTTGGCCCAATGCTTTCTTTTCTAATTAACCCTGAAAAGTTCAACGAAAGCAACTTGGATTTGTCTGTATTTCAGTGGATGGGTGTTGAAGATTTCGAAATGTAGCTCATTCAGTTAAAAAGCTCAGAATTGTGGGCATCAAAGTTTGTGGATCTGCGGAGCACACTTGAAGCTACCGAAAGAGATCATGGAGCCTCTATTCTGACCTGCTGGACGTCCCTGCCAGTGAAATTTAAGTGTTTGAAGAAAATGGCGTTTGCAATGCTTTCCGCATTTGGATCCACATACCTGTGTGAACAGGTATTTTCACACCTGAAATCTGTCCTCTGTCCTCTCGGAGCCGGTTAACAACTGATCGCTCAGAAGCCTGTGTGCAGCTTAAAGTATCCAAATAGGTGCCAGACATTGGAAAACTCAGCAAGGAAAAGCAAGGGCAAGGATCACACTAAACTGATAAGATCTGGATTTTAATTTAATTTTAAATGAAGCTTCTTAAACATTTAAAAACCTTATTTACTTTACGTTTGTCAGATGGTGGAGATGGACGACAGGAGAGAGATCACTTGATCATTGCCTGTTAGGTTCACTCCCTCTGGGGCACCTGGCATTGGCCACAATTGGTAGACAGGATACTGGGCTAGATGGACTTTTGGTCTGACCCGGTACGGCCATTCTTATGTTCTTTACATACAATAATAGTTTAGTTATATAATATAGACTTATCGAGAGAGACCTTCTAAAAACGTTAAAATGTATTACTGGCACACACAACCTTAAATTACAGTGAATAAATCAACAGAGTGTCTTGTGGCACCTTTAAGACTAACAGATGTATTGGAGCATAAGCTTTCGTGGGTTAATGCCCACTTTGTCGGATGCATGTCATGAATAAATGAAGACTTGGCACACCACTTCTGAAAGGTTGCCAACCCTTGGTTTAGACACAACAAATCCGGCATCTCAGCAGGGGGTTCGACTAGATGAACCCTGCTGTCCCTTCTAGCCCTATGGTTCTGTGAGGAAGACCAAGGACACGGTAGGCCCAGTACTCAAAGAGGAGGAAAAGACAAGAGCAGAAAATGCAGCAATGACTGAAGAGTTAAATGCCTTTTGCATTGAGATGATTTATTGATCAGCGGCTCCCGCTGCCGGTTCTCTTGGGTCTTGCCAGGTTGCCCAGTTCTCCCGTTGGTTTGGTTTTGTGATGGGGGGCTGCTCGTTCTCAGGAGCAGGAGGAGTGGACACAACTACGCCTTCAGAAAACCATACTCCTCCGGTAATGGTAAGAGCGTCGGCCTGGGGAGAGACGAGAGACGGGGATGAGTGCAGACCAGCCCGAATACACCTGGGCAGAACCCTGCTCCAGGGGCCCTTGTTCAGCACCTGCAACACACACGCCTTTCCCCAGTTCATTTGCAGTAACTTCAAACAGGAACGTGAAACACGTGTATTTACCTCTCCTCGTGCGTCTCCTTCTCCTCCTCCTGGGTCTCCTCCTCCTGCTAGGCCTGGCTCTTCTCCGAGGCCTCCTTCGCCTGCATGAGCTGACATAGCGTATGTATCTGGACATTGTCCCTTTTCAGGCGCTCATTGGCAGGTAGAGCCACTGGGTTGAACCCGTCAGCCTTTTACATTAAATGACGATCTTCTGACCGAGCTGGGGAGCTGAATCACAGCTGGTCTGTTATTAGAGAGACTGACAAGTAGGACGCCTTGTGCATCACAATAGGTTTGAATTAGCATCTTCCATATATGGCAATGACCATACATGGACATAAAACTAACCTTAACAGTCACCAGGTCTCAGTGCTGAGTCCTAAACCTTTAAAAGTGGCCTGTAATGTTGGGTATCTCCAGGCTCGGATTTCAACTGGAGAGCTAAGTGCCAAGCACGTCTGTGAATCAGTTCTTAGGAGACTGAAGTTGGACACCCCAAAATTAGAGGCCACTTTGGGGCCCTCATATTTAACCAGTAACCTCTGACCCCAGCTTCCTGACCCCAGGCATAGGCGGGCTGGCTCCGGCGGGCTGTAGGATCTGCTGTGCAGGAGCTGTGGGTTGGGAGTGTTCCCCTTGGGGCGGCAGTGTCAGAGCAGGGAATCATAGAATATCAGGGTTGGAAGGGACCTCAGGAGGTATCTAGTCCAACCCCCTGCTCAAAGCAGGACCAACACCAACTAAATCATCCCAGCCAGGGCTTTGTCAAGCCAGGCCTTAAAAACCTCTAAGGAAGGAGATTCCACCACCTCCCTAGATAACCCATTCCAGTGCCTCCCCACCCTCCTAGTGAAATAGTGTTTCCTCATATCCAACCTAAACCTCCCTCACTGCATCTTGAGACCATTTCTCCTTGTTCTGTCATCTGCCACCACTGAGAACAGCCGAGCTCCATCCTCTTTGGAACCCCCCTTCAGGTAGTTGAAGGCTGCTATCAAATCCCTCCTCACTCTTCTCTTCTGCAGACTAAATAATGTCATGTGCCCCAGCCCCCTAATAATTTTCGTTGACCTCCGCTGGACTCTCTCCAATTTGTCCACATCCCTTCTGTAGTGGGGGGCCCAAAACTGAATGCAATACTCCAGGTGTGGCCTCACCAGTGCCGAATAGAGGGGAATAATCACTACCCTCGATCTGCTGGCAATGCTCCTACTAATACAGTCCAATATGTCATTGGCCTTCTTGGCAACAAGGGCACACAGCTGACTCATATCCAGCTTCTTGTCCACTGTAATCCCCAGGTCCTTTTCTGCAGAACTGCCGCTTAGCCAGTTGGACCTCAGCCTGTAGCAGTGCATGGGATTCTTCCTTCCTAAGTGCAGGACTTTGCACTTGTCCTTCTTGAACCTCATCAGATTTCTTTTGGCCCAATCCTCAAATTTGTCTAGGTCACAATGGACCCTATCCCTACCCTCCAGCGAATCTACCTCTCCCCGCTGTGATGGTACCTCCCATAAGGCTTTATGGAAATATGCATATGAATGTATATATATAACATAACTAGAATGTGTTTTATGCTACATATGCCATGTAACATATCTCTGTAAAGGTTATGATCTATTGAATCTATTAATCCTATATGTATGCATGTATCATTTTTGTATTCGAAGTTATGAATATTGGCTGCATACTTGTTTGATTCTAAGTAGGCTGTAGAGAAGCAGTTGGTCAGCTTCCTGAGAAAAGACTATTCTCAGTAAGTGCCCAATCAGGAAACACTTAAGCCAACAATGAACTTGGAGACACCAATACACATCTGGGCTTTCCCAGGAATGTGGCTGGGCTGGTAAGGAACTCAGTCGTGCATGGACATGTGACTTGCCCAGGTGACTCCAAAACTCCATCTTGGAGCTGGACTTTGCATAGGAGAGGGGAGGGGGTCTCCACCCACAAAAAGAAAGTCTATTTAAGCCTGTGGGAGACCCCTCCATTTTGTCTTCAGCTGGCTAAAGAGAGAACCTCTCCACCCCCAAAGATACCTGAAAGAAACTGGAACAAAGGACAGTAACTATAGGGGTGCGAGTGATTGCTGGACCCAGACTAGAAGGAGATTAGTCTGTAAAAGGGAGCATTCTGGAACTGGTGAGGATCTTATATGTAAGACCCCCCCCGGGTCACAGCTTCATTTTGAAAATGTTTATTTAAGCCTTGGGCCTATTCTGTATATGCAACTTGAACAGCACTTCCTCAGCACCTGTGTCTTTGGGGGGCTTGTATGAAAACCTGCCCAAGCAATATTAGCACGGTTTGTAGCAATCTGCGCATTTGGCTTTGGAGTGTGTTTGGAAACATGAAACAGTCTAGGACTGGGACAAACATCTGAGAAGAAAAGACATCTTCCTTCCTCATCGTCTTCGTTCTTCCCACTCCCCGGCCTCACCACGCCCCTGTGCACTGCAGCTGCATCGCATGCTTGCCATTTCCTGGCGTGGGTTTGGCTTCCAAGCTCTCGGCCCCTGGAGCACCCCCCACCGCCCTTCTCGATGGAGAGAGGCAACCTGTCTCAGGTGAGCGCGCCGGAGTCTCTGAGATTAACTGGCCGTTCTGTCCTGTACATAAAGAGGCGGATTCGTCTGCCGGCCAGCACCCCGTCACTCACCTTTGAGGGACCATACTGTGTTCTGCGTGGGGTCTCTCAACTGCAGTGACAATATAGAGAGAACTTGACCATGCATGGCCACCAAAAACCCCTGTCTATTGAAATGACCACATAAGGGAAATGTGGGATCATGGCCGGCCATCAAACAGCACTAGTGATAGAAATGACCAGAGATGGGAAAAACTCCAAAATCTTTGCCCAATACGCAGAAGAAATTTTTTCACTTCAAGGTCCCAGAAACAAAGGCAAGGTTTTCATCTCGAGGCCAAAAGACCAAAAACATCAAGACACTTGATCACGGCCTTGGATAGACCAAGAGACTACCTACACTTGACCAGAGCTCGTTGTTGCACTGAGTATATGAGACCAATGAACTGGGTATTAATGTTGCATTAGTGTGAGCAGCAGCACAGAGGTTGATGACTTTTTGGGAGGAGGTGCTCCATAAAAGCTGGGTCATGACCATGTGATTACAGGACTCCTCCTACTTTTCACAAGAGCGAGACCCAAAACTGCAGAGCCCCTAGAGGTCACAGTGCAGGACCGGGACTTAACAGTTTGCCAGTGGACTCCTGAACAAATTCTGAGCTCAGTAATTATGTTCTCTCTGTGTGATCCCTGTTGTTTTTCACTATAGACACAGGTGCCCTTCAGTGGTGGGGGAAGAGACCCCTATTGAGGTGGTAGATCCAGGGCCGGCTCCAGGCACCAGCCTACCAAGCATGTGCTTGGGGCGGCACCTGGAGGGGGGCGGCGCTCAGGGTTGGGGCTATTTTGTTTTTTTTTAAACATACTGGGGCTGTTGGGGCGCCCGGCGGCACTCCGGCCCGAGAGCGGGGCCACGACTGGGCTCGCCGCCCTCTCCCAACGCTCCGACCGGTCGGGGAGAGCGGGGCCACGACTGGGCTCGCCGCCCTCTCCCAACGCTCCGGCGGGCCGGGGAGAGTGGGGCCGCGACGGGCTCGCCGCCCTCCCCCAGCACTCCGGCCGGTCGGGGAGTGCGGGGCCCTGGCCGGGCTCTCCGCCCTCCTCCCGGCGCTCCGGCCGGTCCGGGAGAGCTGGGTCCTGGCCAGGCTCTCCGCCCTCCTCCCGGCGCTCTGGCCGGTCGGGGAGAGCGGGGCCGCGGCCGGGCTCTCCGCCCTCCTCCCGGCGCTCCGGCCGGCTGGGGAGAGCGGGCCCATGGCCGGGCTCGCCGCCCTCCCCGCGGTGCTCTGGCCGGCCAGGGAGAGCGGGGCCGCAGCCAGGCTCGGCGCCCTCCCCTGCTGTGCTCCCCGCCAGGGGGCCGGGGGCGACGGGAGGCTTTTTTGCCTGGGGCAGCAAAAAAGCCAGAGCTGGCCCTGGGTAAATCGGTGTGCTAGGCTGGGGGCAAGCTGCGGGTAGATTGTGCTGGGAAATATTCCTGTGATTGTTAATGGAACTTGGGCAATTACCACCAGTGTCCAATGATGCAGCAGAGTTGGGGGATGGCTGAGCAGCCAGAATTACCCGCCCTGCCGTTTGCCTTATTAATTACACTTCAGTGTTGATGACTGTCAGGGCCTGGCCGCTCCAGGACGCGCTGCTTGTTCCACACCAGTGCTGCTGGGTCCCTCTCTCCGCACACCTGCGTATTGGGGATCGGCTGAGCCATGCCTGGACCACCACTGAACCTTTGTTTAACCAGAGTGAGCGGAACAGGAGCATAGCTGGCATTCAGTGACCGTCTCCTCCTAATTCCCAGAGGGGAAATCTAACCTGAGAAGTGCCTCCCGTCCTGACGACAGTCTAGCTCCCCGGCCCTCTCCATGACCCGGCTGCTTCTCTCCTCTGGAGCCAGCCGGTGACCCTTCACATTCAGTTCACTCAAGTTCCAAACAAGCAGGTTGGTGAAATTTCCGCCCAGGAGTCCACAGCCCTGTGTCTTGTGCACCCAGGGGCGTGGATTCCTTTGGTTGTCATCCAACAACACAGCCCAGCATACGATTTTCCTTAAGATTGCTCCTGGCACAACGTAAGAGCAGCCAGACTGGGTCAGACCAAAGGTCCATCTAGCCCAGTATCTTGTCTTCCCACAGTGGCCAATGGCAGGTGCCCCAGAGGGAATGAACAGAGCTGGCAATCATCAGGTGATCCATTCCCTGTCGTCCTCTCCTGGCTTAGGCAAACAGAGGCTAGGGACATGCAGAATATGTTTTTGCATCCCTGACCATCCTGACTAATAGTCATTGATGGATCTATCTTCCAGGAAATTACCTAGTTCTTTTTTGAACCCTAGTTATAGCTTTGGCCTTCACAACATCCTCTGGCAAGGAGTTCCACAGGTTGACTGTGCGTTGTGTGAAGAAATACTTCCTTTTGTTTGTTTTAAACCTGCTGCCTATTCATTTCATTTGGTGACCCCTGATTCTTGTGTTATGTGACCATCTCACATCAGGCCACCACCCATTAAGGTAGTCCCTTCTCCGCCATGATGTTCTGAGCATGTTCCAAGTAGTAGAGTAATGGGCATTCCCTCACTATGTTGGTGTCAGCCCTGTGCTTTCTTTCACCCATGCTATGATCATTTTCTGGAGTGTGATTCGTTTTCCGCTGGTGTGGTGAGGGGGTCCAGCGGATGGAAGACTGCTACACACACAATTCCAACAGCCCTCCTTGCATCCCCTAACTGATCCTTGGAGGCACCCTCTACAGGGGACCGACCTGACCTGACTAGCTTATAGAGTGAAACGTCTTGTGTCAGTAAAATAGATTTGAATTTAGGTCCATGACATTGGTTCATAGTTGTATGGAAGATAGGTCTCCTCACACAAACGTTATCATTTTTGGACAAGATCACAAGCTTGGATCATAAAAGTAACTGTGCAGACATCACAAACTCTGTAAGGCATCTGTCCCATGTGACATTCTGTTAAATAAAAAATAAGTGCTGTGAAAAATCAACGCAGCCCACATCAGATGGACTAAAAACTGGTTATCCGATACATGGGAAGCAAAAAATTGTAAATAGGGAATCAGCATCTCTCTTAGGTACTTATGGGGCCCCGTCACTGATCTGACCACCTACCAATCTGTAACATTTCTCGCCTAACCCCTGTGAGGCAGATAGGTGCTATCCTCATTGGGCAGGTGGGAACTGAAGCCCACAGACTTACATGAGGTCACTGAAGGGAGCCCGGGATAGAGCTGAGAACTGACCCTGGCTCTCCCAAGGTCTAGCCTAGGGCCCTGGGCCGATGGGGGTGTTTCTAGTGGGGGCCTGCAGGGATCTGTTCTCGGCCCCGTGCTGGTCAATATCTTTATCAGGAACCTGGAAGAAAATAACGGGCTATGCAGATTGACATGGGTCACTTGGTCAGGTGGGCCCATTTGAGCGACGTGTTTTAACCCAGCCAATTGCAAGGGGGGAAAGACTGTAGGTCACACTTACAAGATGGGGGATTGTAGCCTGGTAAGCAGAGACTCCGAACAGGACTCGGGCACCACAGTAAATAACCAGGTGAACGGGAGTTCCAGGTGCCCATGCTCTAGCTAAGAGGACAAACACCATCCTGGGATACATTCCAGTGTTGTGTCCAGCCTGGTTTTAAAAATCCCCAGAACTGGGGGGTTCCACCCCTTCTCCTGGGAGATGATCCCAAATTCTCTCTTCATAACGATCAGCCCCTTCGCACTTCTTGGGGTGGGACAATAAAACAAGGGTTCCAGCCATCTCCCTCACTCCCCACATGCCCACCGCGCAGGACATGCCCAAGGAAAAGGTTTATATCACGACATGCACGCGCCGGACGGCTCTATTGAGTGGGAGCTGTTCAGGGTGCTAGGAAAACAAGGTGGAACAGCTTGAAGTAGAAGGGCAGCAGAATGAGCTTGAAGCAGAAGAAGAGGAACACGGGGAGGGACAGGGAGGCGAGGAAGATGCCCAGTGCCGGGAACACGTGATTGGCCATAACGTCGAGACATGGCATCAGGGTTTGGCAGAAGATGAGCATGGCTGGGAACACCTGCTGGGAGAAGACGACTCCTGGGAGCAAGAGGAGCATCAGAAAGATGAAGGAAATGCGGAGAATGAGATCGTAACACAGAACGAGGGCAAGGAACGCCAGCAGCCTCCTGAGAGTGGAAAGGAGACCTCTGAGGACTGGCTGCATGTCGCAGGGCCTCTCGCTTGGCACTCAGTCACAGCTGGCTGTTGGCTGCAGCGTCTCTTCGGCTATCGCATCCAGCCTGTGAAGGAGACAGGAAGGCTGAGCTGGGGGGAGAGAGGGAAATTAACCATCTGTCTAGCGGCTAGGAGTGCCAGTCATGAGCCAAACCCCGCTTGCACTGAGTGTGCACAAACAGAACAAAGACAGTCACTGCCCCAAAGAGCTCACAAGCTGAGGACAGATACAGGCAGACGGAGGAGTACAAGGGAACCAGGAGTCAGTACTGATCGGCTGGGGAGAAAACAGCTGGTTTCACGGCCATGGATCATTTCAGATGATCTGACGTGTGTATTGCATTCATGCCCAAAGGATCTGATTCGAACCAGGGCTGAGTGAGTTACAGACACAATCCCTGCCCCAAAGAGCTGATAATCGGAGAGGATGAGTGACATGTGGTACCGGGGTGGCGGGGGGGTCACAAATCCCCTTGTACTTCTGCATCCTAAGGGCCAGATGCTGAGCCCCTCCTGCACGCGGAGCAGTGCCGTGTTCCACACGCAAGTCACAGAATCGGAGCAGTGGGGGCTGCGAAGGGACACGATAGGTCGCTTGGCCCAGTCCCCTGCGCGCAAGGCCGGGCCTGCCACGGGACTCACAGGAGCCAAATGAGGAGTAACAAGCTAGACAATGTGCAGAAGAGCATGAGAGTCTAGCCTGAAAGTCCCCAGGGTCCCCAGACAGGCTGCACATGGTCATAGCAGTAAGCGATGGAGGACACTGGCTCAGTCCCCCAGCTCCCAGGGGCCAGTGCAGCGTGTTCCCGGGCTCCGGTCCAGGCCGGGTTTAAAGTCTCACCTCTTTCCCTGGGGAAAAGGATGGTTCTGTGGGAATCCCCGGTTCTGTTCCCTGTGTGACCTTGGGCCAGTCACTCGGCCCTGCCCTGCCTCCCGGGCGCTGGGTAGAGAAATACCCAAAGCCTGCGAGGTGCTCACGTACTATGGAAATGGGGCCAGCTACGCGGATCCTGGCGGCCGGAGCTCGGCAGCCCTGGGCCTGCGACCCAGCAAGCTGGCGGCTCCGCTGTCCGCTTGTGACGTCACAAACGGGACGTGGGGCTCGCGGTCTGGATGGCAGCTTAGCAGCTGCTGCTGGACTCCGGGGCACACAGCAGCCCTTGGATTTCTTCCCTTCTAAGGCACCGATTCCAAGCCGTAAAGGAACGGACCAGCCCAACAGCCCAGGGAGGAGTCGCTCGAGGGCACAGTGCCTGCCAGGGCTGCCCCGGGTCTGTGCAGCTCAGGCCCTGGCTCAATCTAGCCCTGAACGATGGGCCCAGGAAAGAGCAAAGGGCAGCAGATAACACAGGAAGCAAAGCGGGGGGAGACCCCAATCAATCCCACACAGGCCAGCCCACACCGACCAGACTGTCAGTGTCCCATACAGGCAGCTAGCAAGGGGCACGGGCCTGGCCTCGGAAGGAACTCCCAGACCTCCTGTGTTTGGGGCACCATGTGCCTGTCGCTGGATCTCACCCGGAGAACCTGTAGGCAGCAGTTCCAGCAAGAAGAAGATCATAGACCGATAAGACTTTATGGCCAGAAGGGACCATTGTGCTTAGGGCCGGCTCTAGGTTTTTTGCTGCCCCAAGCAAAAAAAATTTTGGCTGCCCTCCACCACAGCCCTGGGCTCTTTTTCCCCCCCCCCTCCCCCCAACTGCACCCTCCTGCCCTGGGTCACTGGTAACTCGCTCCCACGGTGGGTCATTCAGCAGGAATTTTAGATGTGCACAGAACACAGACAGGATTGGTTCCCATATGGTTATAGAACTGCAGCAAAGTGGAACAATTTTCAGCTTGTGTGATTGGAGGATATCTGGATGCATATTATAAGACTGTCCTACATAAATGAGGAAAAGTTGAGGTGCCTTTATTATTCTTTTGTTCCATTCTTTCTTTCTATGGGGAATTTGCCAGTGCAATATTACTGTCTTCCTTTTAAACAAATAAAACTAAAACTAAAACTACAAAAAAAAAAAAAAAGGCAATGGGTGTTGAAAATAGCTAGGGTTACCATACTTAACAAATAAAAAAAAGAGGACCCTCCACGGGGTCCTGGCCCTGCCCATTTCCCACCCCAGCCCCAACTCCGCCCCTTCCCCGCCCCAACCCCAGCCTAACTCCGCCCCCTCCTCCCTCCCACTCCCAGCCACGCGGAAAGGGCTGCCCGAGTGCTACTGGCTTCACGGTTTGCCGGGCAGCCCCCAGACCCTGCGCCCCCGGCCGGCGCTTCCCCAGCGCAGCTGGAGCACGGGAGGGGAAGCGCCCAGCCAGGGGCGCAGGGTCTGGAGGCTGCCCGGCAAACCATGAAGCCGGTAGCGCTTGGGCTTCGGGCAGCCCCCTTGCCTTGTAGATCAATCTCTGATAATTTTCATATAACTTTACATTGTGCCTCTTCATATAACCTTGTGGTGGGTCTACCCACGTGTGACCTCTGTATCCTGGGACTTTGTATCAAAGCCTCATTTAGAAACTTTGCATTGCCCTTGGTATAATATTATAGCCCCTAAGGATAGAATAAGATAGAAGAAAAATTTCTTTTTGCTAGCAGTAGAACAAGAGCTCTCCCCCCCCCCACTCTTAATCAATTGCCCTGTTGAATGAATGAGGTGTGGATGAGCAAGGCATGAAAGGCAGCACCTCCAGACAGCCTCAACCCTTGGAGAGGGGCTGGGAGCCAGACCCAAGGACAATAAAACGTGTCAAGTGGGCTCATTAAAGACAAGCAGACATACTGACGGCCTCGGGGGTTAGAAGCAAGCACCTTCTTTTGGAAACACCCTCTTTGCAGCATTGGAACAACACTCAAAAGAAAGCAGCACAAAGGACCAATGGACACAGACACAAAGTTTGAATCTGGTATAGATTTGCATAAGAGGAAAGCTGCTATAAAAGTGAGGTGTCTTGCACAGGACCCCGGGTCTCGTCTTGTCAACATGGGAGCATCGATCCGGATCGGCAGAAGCCCGGCTCCACCCCCTCCCCCATCTACCTCACCTGGCCAGTGAAGTTAAGGGGAGCAACTAATTGGTAACAACAAGACGGAGTGTGTTTGTGTGTGTGTGTGAGTGTAAGTGTAATATATTATATGCATATAATACAGTGTTAATGAATACATGTATTACTAATAAATGTGGCGTTTTGCCTTATTCCCCCTGAAAAGATCCTGTGCAGTACTTTAAGTACAACATTTTGGTGGAGAATGCGAAAGGGGGAGCAAGCATAAAATCCACAGTTATTATAAAACTGGTGTGCACTAGAGGAAAAAGCCTGGCACTAGAGGAAAAAGAGCGTAAACTTTCAGTTAATTAACCAAACTCTGAAGGATATAGGAGTTTAGGTTTAAATTGTGTTCATGACTAAGCTAAAGAGGAGAACTTAGTGTTTCTCACTCTGATCCGGGGAAGGATTAACCAAACTCTGAAGGATATAGGAGTTTAGGTTTAAATTGTGTTATAGAGGTACATACACCCTCAGCCGTAGCAAGACTGAGCTAGAGAGGAAAACTTAGTGTTTCTCACTCTGATCCGGGGAAGGATCTAATCCGGGGAAGGATTTGTATAATTGGTGTATAAACCCTCGGTAGTAGCAGACCGAGTAATACAGAGGGAAGCTTAGCGTCTCTCCCTCTGGCCCAGAGTGGGTTAAAAACATAAGATGCAGATCTTGTTCTGTTAAACCAAACTCTGAAGAATATAGGAGTTTGGGCAGTGTAGTGTGGTTTATGTTTGTTTGTTTTATTTGTTTTGTTTTTTGTAAGTAATATTGTGGTAATTTCACAATTTAAAAAAAAAATGTTTAAGGAATGGGACCAGGAAGGGTGGGGGCTAGTTGAAAAGCCCACCCTCCTTGCTAAATTAGTAGTGAAACAAGGCTTGTGCCCATGAAAAAAAAAAACTGTTTATTGAAAAAAGCAGGATTGGGCCCAGGCAAGCAACAAATAAAAAAACTGAAAAACAGGTTGGGTACAGAGAGTTAAAACAGCACTCTCAAATCTTACAGCAGCAGTAACATCAGGAAAAGAAACATTTGAGACCCCAGAAGGGGGCAGACCTTTGGGACCCCTCTGGAGATTGGGAAGGGGGATATTTGGGATATTTGGGTAAATTCCTCCTCCCAGGGCCAAAATGCCATTGAAACAGTTAACAACAGTGCCTGCTTCTGCCTCAAATCTCCAGGCCATGGCAAAATGGCTGGAAATTTTAAAACAGAATTTTATTTTTTCTAAATGGAGTGTTAACCCCCTTTTACTAAAAGAAAGGGAGGATTTACACTCACAAAAAATGCACCACTTAATCAGCATTTGTGCAGCCCCAAGTACCAAACACACTGTGGCAGAGACCAAGCAGGTTCTGCCAGGGTAAAAGCACTGTGCTAATTTGTTTCCAAGCTTCTATCTTTCAGGCTCTGAACCGGAACATCAGGAGAGCTGGTACCAGCTGAAGAGTTATAAAATACCATGGTTATAGTGTCATGACAAAGTCTGGGTTCAGTGTTCTGTGTTGCATGTTCTGTGTCTGTCTCTGGTGGTGTCCTGTGCTAGCACTGGGTCCAGAAAAAGAGGGGATACTACACTAGACAAGGCAAATGTCTTTTCCTCTCTCTACTTCCCCCATCTCCATCCAACTTATCAATCACCACTTGTGTCCAAAAAACTTTGGTCCCCAGTGCATCAGGGTTGTTTTGTTTTGTCAGGTTCTCTAATAATCATTTTGTTGTTGATTTTTGTTCTTGATACATTTGTATTGTTAGTTACATTTGCTTGTATTATTATTCATTCCACACTTTCCTCTATGCACTCTGGTTCTATTTCCCCAAGCCCTAAAGGGTAGTTCTTGAGCCCCCATAACCTGTAAGACCTTGGCCCATAATTGTATGGCCCCATCTTTCAGGTCCCCAGAAACCTCTGAAAACAACTGTTAAAAATAGGGAATTCTACAACATTTTAGCAACTCAATGTTAGTTTAAGTCCAAATCAGCTTAACCTTGCATAACAACTGTGGTACTCCTACAAAATCTTATTTGTTGTGTGTGCTTAAGAAGGTCCTGACCTCAGTGACTTTTATTGTTTGATGGCTATTGCAGCATCAAACTTGGGCCTCATTTTGTTTGTCAATGTACCCAATTATTGTAATGGTAATGGTTTTGTTGTATTTCCAATTATTATAATTATAATTGTTTGCATTTGTGTTTATGTAATATCTGGTATTTAGTCAATTCTAATAGTTTTAGTTATATTCACCTGGTTATAATTGTTTGGTTTGTTTGCAACAAATACAAAAGATTTATATGGTGACCACTCAAGAATTGTTCTTGAGAGGTCAAAAGGGGGACAATGTAGATCAATCTCTGATAATTTTCATATAACTTTACATTGTGCCTCTTCATATAACCTTGTGGTGGGTCTACCCACGTGTGACCTCTGTATCCTGGGACTTTGTATCAAAGCCTCATTTAGAAACTTTGCATTGCCCTTGGTATAATATTATAGCCCCTAAGGATAGAATAAGATAGAAGAAAAATTTCTTTTTGCTAGCAGTAGAACAAGAGCTCTCCCCCCCCCACTCTTAATCAATTGCCCTGTTGAATGAATGAGGTGTGGATGAGCAAGGCATGAAAGGCAGCACCTCCAGACAGCCTCAACCCTTGGAGAGGGGCTGGGAGCCAGACCCAAGGACAATAAAACGTGTCAAGTGGGCTCATTAAAGACAAGCAGACATACTGACGGCCTCGGGGGTTAGAAGCAAGCACCTTCTTTTGGAAACACCCTCTTTGCAGCATTGGAACAACACTCAAAAGAAAGCAGCACAAAGGACCAATGGACACAGACACAAAGTTTGAATCTGGTATAGATTTGCATAAGAGGAAAGCTGCTATAAAAGTGAGGTGTCTTGCACAGGACCCCGGGTCTCGTCTTGTCAACATGGGAGCATCGATCCGGATCGGCAGAAGCCCGGCTCCACCCCCTCCCCCATCTACCTCACCTGGCCAGTGAAGTTAAGGGGAGCAACTAATTGGTAACAACAAGACGGAGTGTGTTTGTGTGTGTGTGTGAGTGTAAGTATAATATATTATATGCATATAATACAGTGTTAATGAATACATGTATTACTAATAAATGTGGCGTTTTGCCTTATTCCCCCTGAAAAGATCCTGTGCAGTACTTTAAGTACAACAGCCTCCGGACCCTGCGCCCCCAGCCGGGCACTTCCCCTCCCAGGCTCCGGCGGCGCAGGGTCCGGAGGCATGGGGGCTGCCCGAAGCCGGTAGCGCTTGGGCAGCCCGGCTCTTAAACAGAGCCGAAGAGTCAGGGGCGGAGCAGAGCTGCCGTGGGAGGGGAAGTGCCCGGCCGGCATTTTCCCGGACATGTTCGGCTTTTTGGCAATTCCCCCCGGACGAGGGTTTGAGTGCCCAAAAGCCGGACATGTCCGGGAAAAAACGGACATATGGTAACCCTAAAATAGCAATTCCAGTCCTAATAACCACGGGGAAGCATTTCTTTCTCAATTTATTCTACTTTTTCTACAGCAAGTTACAGTGGATCAGTATATTTGATTTGGGAGAAATGAAGTAACAGCTGCCCAAACTGAGCTTGAGCACTCCTGAATGTTGAGGTGTTCAAATCTGGAAGGTAGGTGCTGGATTCCCTTTCTGAATATTAGCTACATCTGGAGAGGAAAAGTCAATTTCTGCTTCCATGGCTCAGAAGTGTAAATCCTTCTATGTGTCTGGTACTGTATCTAAAGCTGCTCATGTCTTCTAGTAGAGCCTCCCCTCCCTTACTTTTCATTTGAAATTCTAGTGGGATCCACGTACCTGCCTTGCTAGGCTTCAGATAGAGAGGTGCAATGTCCATTTAGTCCACCCAATTCCTTCTTTGGGGGAGAGCCCAGGACTGGAGCGGCAGGAGGTGCGGGGTGCGGGGGGGGAGTCCAGGGCTGGGGCAACACAGGGATGTGCGGGGGAAGCCCAGGGCTGGGGTGGGGGGGGGCGGCAAAAAACCTAGAGCTGGCTCTGTCCCTACCATTCACAGCAAGCTGCAGCATGAGGTTTCAGTTCCACACTCCTTTCCCCTCCCTTTCCTGTTGGAAGTGGCCAAGGGAATGCTGGGAAATGTAGTTCTTTCCCTGCTCCAGGGCTGGCTCTATAGGCAGGGAGATAACCAAGGAACTACAGCTCCCAGGGCCCCCTGTTGGTTCTCAGCTCCCATGCTGGATTCTTGCACCCCTGCAAATTTGCCGCCCCAAGCAACTGCTTGCTTTGCTGGTGCCTAGAGCCGGCCCTGATTGTGCTCACCACTCTGACCTCCTGCACATCGCAGGCCACAGACCCTCACCCGCCCGCTCCTGTAACAGCCCCAGAGCGAGAGGCGGAGGGCGCATCTACACTGGAGCGAGAGGTGAAATTTCCCACATCCAAGTGATGCTGCCAGGCCAGGTGCCAGGTCATGCCAAGGCCCCCATGTCTCATCTCCACACTGACCGATGCACAGCTGGGCTCACTAGTGGGTTCACACTGACAGGAGAGAGATGAGAATTCTAAGGAAGTGTCTAGTGTCTGGACTCTGGTGAATGCTTGTGAGTTGCTGCCTGCAGTGATCTCACCAGTAATACCTGTGTTCCATCCAGCGTGGTGATATTTGAGCGGGTAGGGTGTGAGCCTCTGTGACCATATAAATCACCACATGGGAGAGCGACTCTTCTTCAGACATTGTTACACCCCTCCCGAAAGAGGAGACCTATCCATACCAGATGGGCTCTGGTTGGATCTTACAACTGGAACCTCCCCACATCTGGAGTGAGAAACCGTCAGCAAAAGGATTAAAGATTCATATTATCCCACTTTCTGCCCTGTGAAGATGAGACATGCAAGTGGACTCCTCCCATCTGCAGCTCAGGACAAATGGAAGGAGGGGGATAAAACCCCCAGACCGTTAAGGAACTAAAGATCTCTATGTTGCTTGGACTCTGGGGGGCAAGGTTTCTAGGCATAAGCAAGAGATCCCCGGTGCTTAGCCTGGGCTAGCCCTAAAGGACACATAACACTTGCTTATTACAAAAATCTCTATTACCATTTGAAACCTAAGATTGTACCTCATTTGTGTGTGTATGTTACCTGCTTTAACCTTGTAAATAACCTTCTAGCTTCCTTTCCCTATTTAACACATCTTCATAGAGTTTATTACAGGATTGGCTACAAGTGTCTTTGGTTTGAGAGCTAAAGCACAACTGACCTGAAGTAAGTGACTACACCAGTTTAGACCAAGTTCTCCCATCTGATGACATGTAAACAGAGGACGCTGGCTCTCTGTCTCAGACCACTGGTGACCCCGGTAACACCCACCCACCCAGTCACTAGGAACACGGCAGCACACAGCCCCCAGTTCCTCCGGGAGCTGAAGGGAATTCCTGCGGGGAGAGGTCATCAGAGGGCCCGGTCCCATCACCCGCTCGCCTCTCCTCCTTCCTGTGCCCTCGGATTGACAAAGACGGCACCACGGCATAGCCAGGCCCGGCGCCTGTATTGCGCAGGAGCTGTTCGAACTGCTCACCAAGCAAGCCGAAGCAACGTAATGAAAACGGGCAGCAGTATCTTCTGGACACAGAGGTAGAGGAAGATGGGTGGAGACAGGGAAATGAGGAAGATGACCAGAGCTCGGAACAGCTCATTGAGCAAGACTTCTGTGGCGGGCAGCAGGGCTTTGACGCAGACGAGGACGGCTGGTAACACCTTGTTGACTAAGACGACCCCGGGCAGGAAGAGGGAGAAGAGAAAGATGCTGCCGATGCGGATCAGGAAGATGAAGATGATTGTGGCAGCAAGGAAGCACAGCACGCTCCTGAGGCCATGAAGGAGGCCTCTTCCGACGGGATGCATGTCTCAGGGCCTCTGGCCTCGTGCCCGCTCGAGTTGTGGCTTCTCTGCAGACCCGGTGCCCGCCCTGTGAGCACACAAGGAGAAGAAGCCGTGGTGAGGCCTGAGCAGGGGATGGGGGAAACGAACGGTTCCTCGGGAGAACGCTGCTGCTTTCATGGGCGCGACTAAGAGTTCATGGTTCTATTGCCATCGGAGCTGGGGTCGCGCTGTGCTGGGCACAAGGCCAATGCAGAGGCTCAGGGGTTGCAATGGGAATTGTAAAGCAGACTGGACACAACTCTGGGGGGTGTCCCATAGGGAACAACCCTGCACTGGCCCCAGTGTGCACCAGCAGTGAGGCTCCCCCACTAACAGCTGAAATCACCGAGAGCTGTGTTGAGTGTGGGCCCTGAAGACATCTTGGTGAGGGGCCAGCAGGGCGGCTGGTGGAGAGGGCCAGTGGGGGTGGATCTTTTGCTCATGGTTTGTGTTTATGAGCCCTAGTTGTGGTGTTTTCCCAAACTAATGCTGAGTTTCTTCCCTCCTTTTATTAAAAGTTTTTGCTACACTCAGACTCTGTGCTTGCGAGAGGGGAAGTGTTGCCACTTAGAGGCGCCCAGGGGGTGGTGGTGTGTAATTGTCCCAGGTCACTGGGTGGGGGCTCGAGCCGGTTTTGTGTTGTATTGTTGAAAAGGAAACTGGCCCTAGATACTGAACCTGGCCCTGGTTGCTGCTGGCTCCACCGGCAGAAGGGTCACACCTGGGGGTGGGGCTCTGTCCCATCTATTAGGGAGAGATTGAGTCTGCTCGACAGCCTTCGCTAAAGGCCACGTGGGTTTTAGCTCATGCAGTCGAGGCTCATGCACTAAGCTCCAGAGGCCCCAGGTTCGATCCCCCCCACTGATGACCGGGGTCTGTCAGTGTTACCCAGGCATCTAGGAAAATGAAAGGCAGCTATGGGGAGAGACGAAGTGGTCCCAGGAGGAGAGTCTGTGTGTGGGGAATCCCTGGGCTGCTGTTCCTTTAAAGGCCTGGGACCTGGCCTCCCCCTTCTCCAAGCCAGCGCTGGGGAAGGAAGCAGTATATATTCTGCCTCGGGACATGGGGAGACGGCAGCAGGAGACGGCTGCCTGCTGAGCCCAGGGACTATGGAGGCGGGGACCAGCTGAAGGAGAAGCTGGCTGAAAGCCCCTGCTGGCCTGGGGCGATGCGCACAGCCCAGCAAAGGGAGCTGTGAGCCAAGCAGGAGGGCCGGGAAGAAGACCCTAGCCCTAAAGGGGAGCCCTTTCGGGGAAGCTGTGTGAACTACGCAAACCAGACCCCCGGAGAAGGGGAATAGTGGTTAAAGACTCAGGAGGTGAGTGATTTATTTCTGACACCCCACACACACACCTGTAGAGGGCGCTGAGAGACAGATGCCTGCAGGGCCCTACTCGGCCAGCAGGGGGTGCTAAAGGACAGCCATGCCCTATGACGGAGGTTTCCAGCCATCAAAGGTAGGCTCCGCCCCTTAGGTACTAACTACACAGGTAGCTATTAGTTATTCTGGATTCGTCCCTTGTCTCGTTTGTCCTCGCTTGGAATCGACTCCCCTCTGGGACCTGGGCTGTCTCTGCCCTTTGCTTTCCTTCCTTCCCCAGCCGCCGCAGAAACCCCTGCCTGGCCCTGGCTGTGCCTACGGACCGGGAGCAGACCAGACGGGCAGAGACCCAGGGCCAGAGGGGATTGCTCAAGTACCTAGGCACTGGAGGGCCTTACAGCACCCAGCTTGCGTCTGCTGCTGCCAGAGGCAGATTGTAGGGGGTGACCGACTCTGTGGGCACCCTCTGCCCAGGTGACACACGCATGGATGCTGCCGGGGAGGCCTGCGGCTAAGAGGCAGGGCAGGCTTTGTGGATAAGCCAGAGACAGGTACAGCAACCCCTGAATTCCGTACCAGGCAGGCTCTATGCCAGGGTAGCAGTCAAGGTGACCCCAGGTGTCAGACCAGCATCACCAGTGGCTTCTGTACTCCCTGCCTCATGGGCACATATGAACTGCCAGCCAACACCTGAGCCTGCTTCCCTCAGCCCCTGGGCATCCTCTCAGACCGTTCGGGGCTGCAGGTAGGAGAGCAAATCCCCCTCCCCAAGGTTTGGCACTGGCTCAAAGTTCCCTGGGCTGTTATTAAAGTCCAACCCGTTTCCCAGAAGATAAAACAAGACAAACACAGGCAAATGGGGAGGGGAAAGAACAGCAAAGGGAGAAAATGCAGCGTCTGTCTCTGGTGCTGACTCTCACTTGCAGCCTCGCTGCTGGTAAAACCCAGGCCCAGCCCATGGCCTGCTCGGCCACCCCAAGACCTGGCAAAGTCGTACCAGCATCGGGCTGTTTAGGCCATTGCTTTTAGCTGCCTTTCTGATTGCGGGAGCACTGCCGTGTTGCAAAGCGTACAGTCCTGTCCGGCTAAACTAGGCCCGCATTAAACAGGAGGGAAACAGAGAAAGATGGGAAAGAAAGGAAAAAAAGATAGGAGGGGCAAGGACACATTGGAGGGGTGGGGGCAGGAAAAGTCTCGCTCCCAGCTGGTGGCTGGGAGGTGAGAGTCCCTCTCTCTGGTCAGGACAGCTCTCAGGATTAGGAGGAAGAAAGTCCAGGGACCCAGGAGACAGTGGGGGTGGCAAAGCTCGTTCCTTCCCCGTCTCTCGCCTCACGGCTGCCCTTCCTTCCCCTCAAAGACTCTTTGGAGGACCCCAGAAGGGACGTGGTGGGCGGAATACCCCGTCCTCTCACTGGCTTGCCCACAAATTTGGCCTAATTTCCAACACACCAATTTTGGTTCGTTGACTTCCAGGCTCCCACTGATCTCCTTGACCAGGCATGGTCATGGGTGGTGGGTGAAGCTTCCCCTTGGGGAGGCGAGCCCCCTGCCCCACCTTTTCCGGCCGAGGTCACACCCTGCTCGCTGCTCTCAGCGTTCCAGGGTTTGCAGGTCACAGAGAGCGATTCGAGCTAGCTTAAATCCAGGGGGCTCAGGTACTGGAGCGGTGACGCCGCGGCAGCACAAGTGGTCGCATGGGCTAGCCCCAGGCTTCGAGAGGGCTCATACAGCCTTGCTACAGCTTCACTGCTCCGGGACCCAGCTAGCTGGAGCCAAGCTAGCGCTGCCCTTTGTGACCCAAGCAGTGACAAAGTCTGGGGCCCTGTGGGTGTCCCAGATGGGAGCGGACATTGGCGGTAGCCAGGTATTTCTTTGTAAATAAGCCAAACGTCATCAAAGCCCCGTGTCTCTGAGCGCAGGAGGAGTCAACTAGCAGGAAACAGCTTCCTTAGCTCCTAGCACCAAGAGCGCTCGTCAGCCTGCGTCCCTGACCCAGAAACCTCTCCCCAGAGTCAGCCGCTGAGCCTGCAAGCTGTCTCTCCCTCTGCGCGCCCCCCGCTCGCTCCGGGGCCAGCCAGAGGGGCTGGGGGAGGGACTCTCCGCCCGTGGAAATGAAGACACCAGGGCACGTGCGGGCCTCAATGCTGTATTGAGCTGGAGCAGGGCCGGGCGGGCTCGTGAGCCAGGATCTCGCTCAGCCCCTGCAGACAGAAGAGGAGGAGCAGGGCTGAGAGCAGGAACTGGACGAGGAGCAGAGCGGACGGGAGCAGGCTGCTGAAGAAGACGTGCACGGCCGCGATCAGGAGGGCGGTGAAGAGGACGCCCACGTAGCTGGTGAAGACGCATAACGCCAGGAAGAGAACGATGCTCAGCAGCATCTTGAGCCCGTCGAGCAAGTCTCTCAGGACCCCGCCGGCGTAGTGGGGCCGCCTGATCACCCTGCGGCAGGGCCTGGCCATTGGCTGCTGCTTCTGAGGAGACATGGCGCTGTCCCTGCGAGGGGGACACAGCGGGAAGGCGGGATCAGACCCCCACAGTGCCAGTGGGGAGCAGCCTCTCTCTCTGGCAGAGGGTGGGATGCTGAGCTCATCATCCCTGATAACACAGAGCTTGCGCCAAGCTAAACATGGCCCAGGCTCAGTCTTCAGGGCCCAAGACAGTGGAGGGTCAGGAAGGTTTTCACCCAGCATCTGCATCCTTGCACGCTTGGCCAGGTGCATTGGTGGAGTTGGGTTCACTGTGCTCTGCAGTACGGTGCATTGGCCATTGGCAGAGGCAAGATACTGGACTGTCTGGTACTTTGCCCTGCTATTGAAGGAGCTAGAGGGCACATTAATGACATGAATTAATTAACTGAGCCTCACAAGCCCCCCCTCAAAAATGCAGTGAGTAAGTGTTGTTATCCCCTTCTAATAGATGGAGAAACTGAGGCACGGGGCAGGGAAGTGACTTTGGCCCAAGGCAGCAGTATGAGCTTCAAGCCCAAGAAGTGGGAGACAGGGAGATGAGGAAGATGGCCAGAGCCCGAAGCACATCGTGGAAGAAGACATCGGCAACCAGCGCCAGGGTTTGGAGGAAGAGCAGCAAGGCTGGTAACACGTGTTCGTATAAGGCTGGTAACACGTGTTTGTATAAGGCAACGCCACGGAGCATCAGGAAAATGAGGAAGTAATAAAAGGCATCTCCCAGGGCATATAGATCACAAAGGCAAGGAAGCAGAGCACCCTCTTGAGCCCCGGGAGGAGGTCTCTGACGGTGGGATGCATGTTACAGGGCCCTGCCTGGCGCTTCCCTTTCTGCCGGCGCCGCTCCTCGGGTATCCTGCTCTCCCTTTGAAGTCTGAGTTGGGGTGAGGCCTACACAGCGAGGGGGGAACATACGGATTTCCTGTGCACTGATCAATTAGCGTTACGATGCAATGTTTATATTGCTGCAGCACCCCGGGGCCTGCATCAGGACCAGCGCTCCAGTGTGCTGTGTATCCAGGTACATATCAGGCCCCCGCTCTGAATCGCATCATCTTTGATGCATTTCCCCTCACGCCACCTTGAGTTAATTTGGATTAATTGGCCCAGATGTCCCCATATAGACACGCTCCAAGTGACTTCTCCAAGATCATACCGGGAGTCTGTGGCAGAGCCAGGAACAGAATCTAGCTCTCCCGAGTCCCCCCGCTAGTGTCCTAACTCCTTTCCCATCCCCCCTCTCATGCTCCCTTGTGCTGGGTGTTAACACGGAGGCAAACTCAATCCCTGCCCCAAAGCGTTGACCACCTAAGCAGATGAGCAGCCCCTGGGGTGACAGATCGAGGAGGGGGAGCTGATCACGTGCAGACAGTCAGACGCATGTTGGCACTTCTGCTCAGTACACATGAGTCAGAGCATAGAGTCATGAAAACGGACCTCACCTCCCGTTTGGCCCAAACATTCACATCTCAGAGTTTCCTCATGTCACTTCCCCTGCACCTGCTCTAGCCCTCAGTCCTTCATCCGGCTGGACAGAAGCAGCGTCTCGCCCGGGGCTTCCCAGCCGCCACTGTCAGCCAGCGAGGTGGGAGTGTGGCAGCTCGGTCATTGAGTCCCAGCGAGCTGGTGACCCTGTTGTCTGGTTCTGATGTCACAAATGACCCGGTGGTGAGACAGGGGCTCCTACGACGCACAGATTGCTGCAATGGAGGGGGAGGGGTTTCCTCTCTCCCTCAGCCATGCAGGGGGCATGCTGAGTGAGTTGGCAGTGCAATGAAGTTTGAGATATAAAATAGAGATTTTGCCCGGAATCTGAATGAAAAGTCTTTTTTCCGTTAAAAAGAATTTCTGAAATTTCCTTATGGAAATATCAAAACAACATTTTATTTTGATAAAATTGAAGTGCTTTGTTTCATCTTTATCATTTTGACTTTTATATTATATTATAATTTATCACAATAATTTTTAATTGATCATAGAATCATAGAATATCAGGGTTGGAAGGGACCTCAGGAGGTCATCTAGTCCAACCCCCTGCTCAAAGCAGGACCAATCCCAACTAAATCATCCCAGCCAGGGCTTTGTCAAGCTGGGCCTTAAAAACCTCCAAGGAAGGAGACTCCACCACCTCCCTAGGTAACGCATTCCAGTGCTTCACCACCCTCCTAGTGAAATAGTGTTTCCTAATATCCAACCTAGACCTCCCCCACTGCAACTTGAGACCATTGCTCCTTGTTCTGTCATCTGCCACCACTGAGAACAGCCGAGCTCCATCCTCTTTGGAACCCCCTTCAGGTAGTTGAAAGCAGCTATCAAATCCTTCCTCATTCTTCTCTTCTGGAGGCTAAACAATCCCAGTACCCTCAGCCTCTCCTCATAAATCATGTGCTCCAGCCCCCTAATTATTTTTGTTGCCCTCCGCTGGATTCTTTCCAATTTTTCCACATCCTTCTTGTAGTGTGAGGCCCAAAACTGGACACAGTACTCCAGATGAGGCCTCACCAATGTCGAATAAAGGGGAACGATCACGTTCCTCGATCTGCTGGCAATGCCCCTACTTATACAGCCCAAAATGCCATTAGCCTTCTTGGCAACAAGAGCACACTGTTGACTCATATCCAGCTTCTCGTCCACTGTGACCCCTAGGTCCTTTTCTGCAGAACTGCTACCTAGCCATTCGGTCCCTAGTCTGTAGCAGTGCATAGGATTCTTCTGTCCTAAGTGCAGGACTCTGCACTTGTCCTTGTTGAACCTCATCAGGTTTTTTTTGGCCCAATCCTCTAATTTGTCTAGGTCCCTCTGTATCCGATCCCTACCCTCCAGTGTATCTACCACGCCTCCCAGTTTAGTGTCATCTGCAAACTTGCTGAGAGTGCAGTCCACACCATCCTCCAGATCATTAATAAAGATATTAAACAAAACCGGCCCCAGGACCGACCCTTGGGGCACTCCGCTTGTAACCGGCTGCCAACTAGACATGGAGCCATTGATCACTACCTGTTGAGCCTGACGATCTAGCCAGCTTTCTATCCACCTCACAGTCCATTCATCCAGCCCATACTTCTTTAACTTGGCGGCAAGAATACTGTGGGAGATCGTATCAAAAGCTTTGCTAAAGTCAAGGAATAACACATCCACTGCTTTCCCCTCATCCACAGAGCCAGTTATCTCATCATAGAAGGCAATTAGGTTACTCAGGCATGACTTCCCCTTGGTGAATCCATGCTGACTGTTCCTGATCACTTTCCTCTCCTCTAAGTGTTTCATAATTTAGATATATTAATGTAATGGAATTCTATTGTATTAATAGCTCATACTTTGAATATATATTGTATTATATGACTGATACATTATATTATCAACTATAACATAATTCATATACAATTTGAAATGGTAACATCAAAATGAGGTAATTGAAATGAATGGTTTCAATAGTTTATTGAAAAGATTTGTGTTCCCCTCCCATCCAATTTTTCTCTGGTAGTGGAGGCTGGGAATGGATGCCTTTCTTTCTAATTGGTCCAACATTTTCATATCCCTTCCAGTCCTGATTTGAAGTCATCTAGAGTTGGAGAACCCACCCCAGCTTTTGGTAGTTTGTTCTAATGCTCAATCAGCCTCACGGTTAAACGTTTGTGCTCATTTCTAATTTCACTTGGCCTGACTATAACTCCCAGCCGTTGGTTCTTGTCCTGCCTTTATCTGCTACATTAACGAGCCCTTTAGTACCCGTTTTGCTCTTATTTTTTCTAAGCTTAAACAACTAGAGCTCTTTCAGTCTCTCACTGTACAGCATTTTTCTGCCCCCTCAGTTTTCTTCTTTTTTTAAATCCCTCTCCTGCTTTCTCTTTCTTCTTCCTCCTCTCCAATATTTCAAAATCCTTTTTAAAATTTGAGCACCAGAATTCTAGTATTTGTCTCACCAGTGCCATGAACACTGATAACCACCTTGCTCCCCCCCCCCATTTCTACATCCACTGCATTCTTTTGTAAGGTGATTTTGGTACATGGTCATATTCTGTTATGAATGTTGCTGCAATTCAAAATGGAGTTTAGAAATTCAAGATGGCGCATATGATAGGAAGGGTTTGAACTCCATCTTGGTACCCTTTCTTCATGGCATTTTCCCGCCAAAACTCTGTTTTTCTCACGGAACCTGAGGGGCAGAGAACTGGCTGGAACCGGTTGGGAGTGGTGCTGGTCAGAGTGTGCCTCAGGAACGCGTGCCTCAGAGAGCGTATGAGGGACTGTTCGAAGGAGCTGGGTGGCAATACACTGGTCATAGCCCTCGGGGAGAAAGCAAAGCGCAGCTGCCGGCCTGTTCTAGGCAGTGTGTCTTGCTGGGGACATCACAGTCGGTCTTGATGGGGATGTGCCGCTTTCAAATCCCTGGGCAGGAGGTTAGGAGACATGGGTCTCCGCCCAAGAGAGGTGCCAATTGGCAGCCGGAAGACTAAAGTGGGTGCCCTTGTTAGACCATGGAGGGGAAATGCAGGTGCAGTTACCCTGAAACAGTGACACCCGTTAGTGCCTGGTATTTTCTGCCCATGAAGGGAGACACTAATCATTTGAACAGGCATCTCTGAACCCCGGCCATGTCTGTATCTTGCCATTCCCTGATAGGCCTTTGGCTTCCAAGCTCTCAGCAGCAGGAGGCAGCCAGCCTGTCTTTGGTGGGATTTCCCGAGTTTGGGAGTTGAACTGGCAGTTCCAACCGTCACTACCAGTAGGGTTACCATACGTCCAGATTTTCCCGGACATGTCCGGCTTTTTGGTCCTCAAATCCCCGTCCGGGGGGAATTGCCAAAAAGCCGAACATGTCCAGGAAAATGCCGGCATTACTGAAGCGGCTGGGGAGGGGACAGTTTGTTCCTTCATTCCCCGGGGGACATGTTTGTGTCTCTGCATTTTCAGAGGAGTTGCGGGGAGGATCAGAACTTTCAACAGGACGCAGGTCTGGGGAGGTGGCATATGATCATGGGAAAGCCAGGCGTGGGGGCAGGAGCAAAGGCAGAGCTCGTGTATGCTCTGCTCGCCAGGACCTGGCTTGTCCAATTCCTCTGCACCTTTGGCACCAGCAGGGCCGAGATAACGTGCCGCGCCTGCCTGGCCCCGGGGAAGACGCCTCAGCCGCAACAGGGATTATTATTTATGCCCCAGTGGCCGGGCCGCAGGGGAAGAGGCGAGGTGGTTCCTGGCGGGGAAGTGACCTCCTCGGCTGCTCCCAGCCAGAAGAAACCGACCAGCCAGCCCGACCCCAGCGCATCCCCAGCGCGCTCCTTTGGCCCCGGCCTGCCCCGAACTCCCCCATGGGGGACTGCATCCGCCCTGCTGGGCCGGCGAGGCAAAGAGCGGACCCCAGCTGGGCGTGTGTCCTGCGGCAGCTGGCTGAGAAGGAGCCAGGCGGAGTGAAGGAGAGCCAGGGGGGTCCCGGCGGAGCGGGACCAGCAGGGCAGGGAGGCGGCAGGAGCATTCCCCGAGCAGCCGCAGGGCAAAGCCACCCACTTCAGGCTGGAGGAGCTGAAGCTGAGCAGCAGCACCTTTGCGCTGACCGGGGACTCGGCGCACAACCAAGCCATGGTGCACTGGTCCAGCCACAACAGCAGCATGAGTAGACCCAGCACCGCGGCGGGGGCGGGATGCCGAACGCGGGGCGATGCCCTCTGCCCAGGGTCCCCCTCACTCTCCCCAGCTGCTCCAGCACCCAGCTCCGGACTGCTCCAGCCCCAGCTCCGGCTCCGGCTCCAGCCCCAGCCCCAGCCCCAGCCCCAGCCCCAGCCCCAGCCCCAGCTCCAGCCCCAGCCCCAGCTCTACAGTCAGGTTCACCAGGGTCTTGGGGTGAGGTCGCACATTCCCGTGGATACATTGTAGCTGAATGACCCCTAGGGGTGGTTCGGGCAGGGGGGCAAGACCCTGGCGGACAAGCGTCTGCCCACACCCTGAGTCAATGAGCGTAGAGACGGGGGTTCCATTCACCGTAATGGGGATAGTCAGCTTACCCGAGGGATGCTTACGGGCCTGGGCCTCCCCCAAACAGACCTGCCCAAAACTGCAGTCCATCATTGGGCACTCTCGGCAGAGGTGTCCGAAGCAGCCACAGGTGAAACAGGGGCCGAGCTCTGGGTGTCGGGGCTGGTCCAGCACAGGAGGTGCTGGGGCCAGCGCCTCTACGGTCTGGGGTCTCGTTCCAGTGGGGGCCTCCAGCGGCGGGCCCCGTTCTCTCCGGGCCCTTGTCGGGCGGGGCCAACGTTCCAGCTGTCTGAGGGTCTCAGGCCAGGTCGGGGCTCGTTCCTCTGGCCCCGGGTCTTCTCTTCATGAGACTGGACCAGACCAGCAGTTGGGGGACAGGGCCCTGGTCCTACAGGGGCCTCGTCCACCAGAAAGTTCTCCATCAATGCAACCGCCTTGCTCAGCATAGTCGGTCAGTGGCGCATGACCCAAGTCCTCCCGCATGGTGGAAGGATATGCAAAAAGTGTTTGAGCGCCACTTGTTCGGCTACCTCGGCCCCCGTATGCTGTTCTGGCTGTAGCCACCGCCAGCACGCCTCCCTCACTTGCTGGGCTACCACTCTGGGTCGGGCCCCTGGTGTGTACATTTTCTCACGTAGTCGTCTCCAGAACATCTCAGGGGTGATCTCCAGGGCATCGAGAATTGCAGGCTTCAGTCGCTCATAGTCATGGGCTTCGGCCACAGGAAGCGCCTATAGGCGGCTTGGGCTGGGCCCAATAGATACGGTGCCAACAAAGTGGCCCATTGGGGCAATGGCCACTTAGCAGTGGAGGCGACTCTCTCAAACGTAATCAAAAATGTCGGTCTCTCACTGTATGGTGTTGTCAGATGCTACCGGTGTGGTGCTCTGCTTTCTCCTGTTGATATCACTCGGCTGCGTGCGTGTGTTCCCTCCGTGTGCTGCCCCAGCTCTGCGCAGATAGCTGACACAGCAGTCCCGACGAGAACCCCCAATAACCACAGAGTCTAGTAAGTCTCGTCGACTAGGTTTATTGCGAGCTTGGACACAATTGCAGTACCCTCTAGGTTTCTTAGCCTAATTCAGGGCATACTACGAGAAAGTGTCTCTTGGCAATGGACTCAGCTCAGTGGCTGGACAAAGACACCACCCCAGGGATACATTCTTATACACAGGTACAAACAAGTTACACATCACTCCTGACGTATTGAGGTGCAACCCCTCTACGTAGTAAGGTGCCGCCTCTCACCTTGTACATGTTGGTTCGATCAAAACAACTCTATCCATCATTTTACCCTTTTGCCCCTGTCATTGGGATGGGTCAGCCTGTTCCATGTTATCTGTGGAATGTTCCGGTATAGTGTATGTTCTGATATCTGGTGTCCAGTACCTTTTAGGTATGTCTCTTTTTGCAGCATCAGCCCTTTCCTTGCCAGCTTCTGTGAGCAGGGCCTGCCTCTGGCTCACAGCTTAACTTTGCTTTATGTTAGCAAAGTCTTGACCATTACTTTAGTTCAGGCTTTAGGCCTCATACCAGGCCTCTGATACCAAGGTTTATATCTCAGGGCCTCCTCTTATTACATATGGCATTTTTCTGCCCCTCGGTTTTCTTCTTTTTTTTTTAATCTCTTTCTTGCTCTCTTTCTCTTCTTCCTCCTCTCCAATATTTCAAAATCCTTTTTAAAATTTGGGCACCAGAATTCTAGTATTTGTCTCACCAGTGCCATGAACACTGATAACCACCTCGCTCCCCCCCTTCCCCCGTTTCTACATCCACTGCATTCTTTCTTCCTACATGTATGACCTTGCCATTTGGCCCTTGTTTTAATACCACACATTTTGCTGGAATGGGTCCAGTTTACCAAGGGATCCAGATCACACCAAATTGTGTCATCTTCAAATTTGATCAGCGGTGATTTTAGACGTACTTCCAGATCATTGATAAAATATTGAATGTCATCAAGCCTAGAACCGACCCTAAAGCCTATTAGAAACATCCTCAATCAATTATGACTCCTCATTGACAGCTATTTTGCAAGATCTCTCAAGCAAACTGTTCTTAATCCATTTAATTTGTGCTTTATGTATATTGTATAGGGCTGTTTTTTTTATCAGAATGTCATGTGGTACTAAGTTAAATGCCTTTGTCTCTTCTGCATCATTATAATAATTTTACCATCTCCATGTAGTCATTGGCATATACCATTCTTAGTAATCGTTTCTCTGGTCCATGATATACTTAAAAACTCTTTTTTACTGTCCTTAGCCTGTCAGTCATAGATTTTTCCCTAATGTCTTTAGCTTTCCTTATCAATTTTCTACACTGCATCTTGTTCACTAGATAGATAGATAGATAGATAGATAGATAGATAGATGTTTCTAATAGCTATCTTCATTTCCCTTCTTTCCCAGGATGTACATTTAACCAAAATTGTGTCTTCTTTCATATGGTGGAATGGTGTGTTTTTGGCTATTTAGTAAACTCTTCTTAAACAACTCCCAATTTTCATTCACATTTTTTGGCTAAATATTTCCTCCCACTCAATTTCACTCATACTTTCCCTCACCTTTGGGGAATTAACCCTCTTGAAGCACCAAATATGGATATCACTGGTCTTCTCTTTGCCCATAATGAATTTAATCAGGTCATAATCATTGGTCCCTAGGCAAAACCACCAACTTTCAGTCCAAAGATCAGTTCAGTTTTATCCATCCCAGTGAGGTACAAAATAGAGTTACCTTGTGTTGGATGCAATCCCTTTTGTGTAAGAAAATTATTTCCCCTATGATATTGTTTTACTGGCTGCATGTGGCCTCCAGTATATGCCGCCCAGACTGACATCTCCCGTAACAACAAAATTTTTCCTTTCACACATTCATGACGGGTGCTCTCAGCCCCTTTCATAGTTTTTGCAGGGGGCCTCACAGGAGGGCAAGAAAAATGCATTTCTTTCCCAAAGGTACGTCCTTTCATAATGCGATTACGGAGTCATTAGAGTTCTTTTCAATAATGCTTTACCTAGAGCCCCCTTATATTAGTTTGCTTCAGTAACCTGCTGATGACCAGCAACGTGCATTGGAGGTATTTCTTCTGAAGTTTAGGGTCACTGACAAACAGTGAATGCTATTGTTTTAAATGTCTTGCTAGAAGGGTGGGGACACGGGGGGATTTTGTCATTACTGAATTTTGATGACTGAAAATTAGAAATACAAATATTTCATCACGCCAGAAGGAACTGACATGATCCTCGCTCAGTCGTTTCTGTGTCAGGCCTGTAACTTCTGTCTGAGCTAGAGCACAACTCTGAGAACTCCCTGTCTGCCTTGGTAAGTTCCAATGGGAAATTCCTCTCACGGTTAAAAATTAGTGCCTTTTTCTAGTCTGAATTTGTCTTGCTTCAGCTTCCAGCCACTAGATCTCGTTCTGCCTTTGTCTGCTAGTGTAGACAGACCCTCAGGGCCAGATTTTCAAAGGCGTTTAGGTGCCTAAATGTGCAGAGGGGCATCACGTGGGACTTTCCAAAGTGTCTAAGCTGGGTATCAATGAACTCCAGGAGGGTTAGGGGCTCGGCCAACAGAGGGACAGAGTTTCTTCATTGGGTGAAGAAGACACTGGGCTAGATGGACCTTTGGTCTGACCCAGTCTGGCTGTTCTTGTGTTCTTACCTAGGGGATATTTAAAACCTCACCCGGGCTCTTTCTGCCTCTTTAGGTGCCTAAAAGCCTTTTAAATCTGGCCCTTCACCTCTCTTGGCCCCAGATACAAGTAGCCCGGCCCTGCCTCACACGGGTCTTCTGAGGGTAAATACATTACAGATTGTGAGGCGCTCCGATACTGGGGCCAGATAAATACCCGAGGTAGACAGACACACGGTGTGCAGATGCCAGACTCAGGGATATTTGTTTGAAAACCTGTGGGAAGGGTGAAGTTCCCGTTCCTCACCTCATCCAGGCCACTTCCTAAAGTCAAATCTGAGCCTTGACCGTGTCTCTGCTGGCTACGGATCCCAGAGGTTGTCTCTGCCTTATATGGTCATGTTGAAATGACACGGGATGCTGGAGCCATTGTTCGTGTCATAGCTGCCCCTTTAAATACAGACCAGCTGAAGCGCCTCTTCTGAGCTCAGGGTCAGCACCAGAAAAGAAGTGGCCTGGCAGAGCCTACAAGAGCTGCTCCTTTCCCCGCAGTTTTAATACCACCCCAGGCCCAAGACAATGGCGAGATGCCCCTGCGTGCCTGCTACCAGGAGGAACAAAAGAGGGGGGAATGGGGGGAGGAGAAGGCGAGCCAAGCATGGGAGGAGGAGGAGGCAGAGGAGAGGTAAGAGGGAACGTGGCGTACTGAAGCTGTTGGTTTTAGCTGTGTGTTGGAAGAGGGTGGGGCTGAAGATATTCTAGATCACAGCAGGCTACTTGCCAAACCCTTGACTGAGAAAATAGTTCCTAGTGACCTGGTTTAATTTCCCTGGTTTGTCCCCTTCCTGGTTTGAGTTAGAATTATAAACTCGGGAGCGGGAAAGAGGCCTCGGTCCTCCTTCACTCTGTCTTCTCTTCCTAGCGTTCACCACTCGCACTGTGTACTACTACCGGAAAAAGAGATAATCCACGACTCCTCCTCTTCTCCGGCCCTGGAACTTGGCAGCGGTTCCTGCGACATCCCCACCAAGGCAATGGACTGACTTTCCAGGATCCAGGAGCCCTCCTAGCAAAGGAGAAAGGCCCGAGCCCTCATTAAACCGGCAGCTGCATTCCCTGCTCTCGGTGCCGTTGTTAGTTTGTCACCGTCCTTGGGCCCACACAGAACCTGCTCAAATGTCCAAGTTACACAAGCTGGGGGTTAAAAAAATACTTGAGAACAAACAGGGAAGCTTGGGACAAATTTGTCCTTTGTGTTGCTCTGAGTTGCTAGTGCAAAGATCCACCAGGAACATGATTTTTTTTTTTTTTAATGGAGATATCCTATCGCCTAGAACGGGAAGGGAGCTTGAAAGGTCATTGAGTCTAGTCCCCTGCCTTCACTAGCAGGACCAACTACTGATTTTGCCCCACATCCCTAAATGACCCCCTCAAGAATTGAATTCACAACCCTGGGTTTAGCAGGCCAATGCTCAAACCACTGAGCTATCCCTCCCCCGCAATTAAATGAACTGAATATTTTGAGTTCCCCTGGGGCCAGTGCGTGAAGTCCAGTTAAATCATTAGATCTCCGGCTGCTGCAGACTAGCTCCCTACCAGTCCCTCCTCCCTACTAGGTACCCACTGTGGGAATGGGGGCCGTCAAAGTACCTAAGACAGGTACCTGAGCACCTCACAATCTTTAGTGGCTTTACCCTTTGGGGTCCATCATAATCCATGGGGACCAGATAGGCCTGAACTCAGTGGCAACGACTCAGTGTTTGCAGGATCGAGGTCATAGTTACTAGATTCTTTACCTGCCTGTAGCGGGGTGGTCACCCGCTCCTGCCTGGGAAGGGTTAAAGCCAGCCCTGCAGAGGGCTGGGGATGTGGAAGGAAAGACCTGGGCTGATTGGGGGAAGCAGCTGCAGCTGGGCCACGCCCCAATCAGAGCCCAGCTGGCCCTATAAAGGCTTGAGCCAGGAGCAAGGAGAGAAGGGTCTGGCTGCAGGGAGCTTGAGACAGGGTATCTGAGTGGAGCAGGGCTGGGGAAAGGCAGAGGAGCTGGGGAGCTCTGGCCTGGAAAGCCCCAGGCTGTGGCCTAGTAGAAGGCCAAGGGGTACTGGGGGTTGCAGAGGGCAACCCAGGGGTAGGCCAAGGCAGCAGGTCCAAACCCCCCTTGCCAGTGATGAGTGGCTGATACTGCAGTCAGCCCCTAGGTGTGGGGCTAGATGAAGACTGGCAGTAGCCTGATACTGAGGCGGGGTAGGGGTTCCCCTAGGAGGGGGAGACCCAGTTAAAGGGGCATCAGGGTCCTGGGAGGGACACGGGGGCCAGTAGCAGTAAGGCAGATCACCGGCCTGCAGAGGGCACTCTGGGCTGGATTGAGCTAATTCCCAGGATAACCAGCAGGAGGCACCGCAGGGGTGAGTCGCACCATTACACTGCCCCACATGGGAGTTGTGAGGCTAAAATCACTAGTGAGCTCAAGATATCATCCCATGGAAGACATAAATTAGGGCTGTCAAGTGATTAAAAAAAAAATCATGATTAATCACACTGTTCACAATAGAATACCATTTATTTAAATATTTTGGATGTTTTCTATATTTTCAAATATATTGATTTCAATTACAACACAGAATACAAGATGTACAGAGCTCACTTTATATTTATTTTTTATTACAATTATTTGCCCTGTAAAAAAACCCAAAAGAAATAATATTTTTCAATTCACCTAATACAAGTGCAGTAGTGCAATCTCTTTATCATGAAAGTTGAACTTACAAATGTAGAATTATGTACAAAAAAACTTGCAGACTCTAAAATTTTACATTGTTTTATTTTTGAATGCAGTTTTTTTTCTGCAAATGTAAACAAACTTGTCTGTCTGAGCGATTGGCTGAACAAGAAGTAGGAAGTTTGTTTACATTTGCAGGAGATAATGCTGCTCGCTTCTTGCTTACAATGTCACCTGAAAGTGAGAACAGGTGTTGGCACTGTTGTAGCTGACGTCGCAAGATATTCACATGCCAGATGCGCTAAAGGTTCGTATGTCCCTTCATGCTTCAACCACCATTCCAGGGGACGTGCGTCCATGCTGAAGCTCCTACCTCGTCCCTCTCAGATTCTTAAACCTCTGGTTAAGTGCTATAGCAATCTTTAGAAAGCTCACATTGGTAGCTTCTTTGTGTTTTGTCAAATCTGCAGTGAAAGTGTTCTTGAAATGAACAACATGTGTGGGTCAGCATCCGAGACTGCTATAACATGAAATACGTGGCAGAATGAGGGTAAAACAGAGCAGGACATACAATGAACTCTTTGGGGGAGAAGTCACAAATTTAATTAACACATTTTTTTTTTAACGAGCATCATCAGCATGGAAGCATGTCTTCTGGAATGGTGGCCGAAGCATGAAGGGGCATACAAATGTTTAGCATACCTGGCACGTAAATACCTTGCAATGCTGGCTACAAAAATGCCATGCAAACACCTGTTCTCACTTTCAGGTGACATTGTTGTGACGAAGTGGGGGGTTTTCTTGTTTTTTTCCATGTCTTCCAGTGGGTTGTATGCAGAGGGGGTGGGACTCAGTGTCCCCGGGTCTTACTGGTTTAACAAGGTGAGGGGAGAGGGAGTTTGTTGTTACAGAGGACCGGAGAGGGAACTTGGGACCACAAGGAATGGCCTGGAGAATGGACACCCCAGCGATTGGTGACCTGGTGACCAGGAGACCCAGTGCAGGAGTCACAGCAGGTTCAGGCCAGTGGGAGGACAATGGGCTGTGAAGAGAGGACCCCAGTGACCTAACCAGCCGGTTCCAGCCAGAGGAGGGCTGAGAGGAGAGGAGGCCCAGACCATCCTGTTTATGACCCTGTTTACCTGGAGAGAAGACAATGGACAGAGGTGTCAAGTATCAGGGGGTAGCCGTGTTAGTCTGTATCTACAAAAACAACAAGGAGTCTGGTGGCACCTTAAAGACTAACAGATTTATTTGGGCATAAGCTTTCGTGAGTAAAAACCTCACTTCTTCGGATGCATAGAGTGAAAGTTACAGATGCAGGCATTATATACTGACACATGGAGAGCAGGGAGTTACTTCACAAGTGGAGAACCAATGTTGACAGGGCCAATTCAATCAGGGTGGATGTAGTCCACTCCCAATAATAGATGAGGAGGTGTCAATTCCAGGAGAGGAAAAGCTGCTTCTGTAGTGAGCCAGCCACTCCCAGTCCCTATTCAAGCCCAGATTAATGGTGTTGAATTTGCAAATGAATTTTAGTTCTGCTGTTTTTGAAGTCTGTTTCTGAAGTTTTTTTGTTCAATGATAGTGACTTTTAAATCTGTAATAGAATGACCAGGGAGATTGAAGTGTTCACTTACTGGCTTGTGTATGTTACCATTCCTGATGTCCGATTTGTGTCCATTTATTCTTTTGCGGAGGGACTGTCCGGTTTGGCCAATGTACATGGCAGAGGGGCATTGCTGGCACATGATGGCATATATAACATTAGTGGATGTGCAGGTGAATGAGCACTTGATGGTGTGGCTGATGTGGTTGGGTCCTCTGATGCTGTTGCCAGAGTAGATATGGGGACAGAGTAGGCAACGAGGTCTCGTCCCCTAGTGCCCCCCTGGTTTCCCCCACCACAGCAGCTCTCGAGCTGGGGCTGGGAAGGAGGGCTGTCTCTCCCCGGCAGCCGCAGCCCTGGAGCTAGGGAAAGTCGCATCTTTCTCTGGCCACCGCAGCCCTGCACATCCCAAATTCCTCCAAGTCCACCACCTCACCTTACATGTGCGGCTTCTCCAGGGTCCAGGCACCTAATTAGTGGAGCCACACCTGCATTGCTCCACTAATTAGGTGGGTGGCCCTTTATTCTCTTGTGTGTGGTCGCCCAGGCATGCACCTTAGAGGGAACTATCCATTGACCACCTGAATGATGGTCTGCGGACCACAGTTTGAGAACCGCTGGTCTAGGTAATACTGAGTCCTGTCTCAGTACAGGGGACTAGACTAAATGACCTCTCAAGGTCCCTCCCAGTCCTACATTTCTATGTTGCATGAAGCCATTCAAAGTGAAGTGGGCAGTTGACGCCTCTGCAGTAACAGAACAAATTAGTGTGTTAAAGATTGTGGTTATGAGCCATAAATGGTCTAGTTATTCCATAGTCCTGCCTTGAGTGCAGGGGACGGGACTAGATGACCTACTGCGGTCCCATACTCCCCTACATTTCTAGGATTCTATGAGACCTGGTGTCTTCATTGGGTCTGTGATTTTCAGTGTCTAGCAAAGTTATGAATTTAAGCTTAGGCTCATCTTTAGACAGTGTTGTGCAGGTATCTTTTGAGGACAAGGAGTGAGAGGTCAAATAAGGAGTGATCATAAGAATGGCCATACTAGGTCAGATCAAAGGTCCATCTAGCCCAGTATCCTGTCTTCCGACAGTGGCCAATGCCAGGTGCCCCAGAGGGAATGAATAGAACAGGGAATCATCAAGTGATCCATCCCCTGTCGCCCATTCCCAGCTTCTGGCAAACAGAGGATAGGGACGCCATCCCTGCCCATCTTTGCTAATAGCCATTAATGGACCTATCCTCCATGAATTTATCTAGTTCTTTTTTTAACCCTGTTATAGTCTTGACCTTCACAAAATCCCCTGGCAAGTGGTGAGGCATGATTTCTCTTTACAAAAACCATATTGTCTCTTCCCCCTACAAATAGTGTTTATCTATGTGTCTGATAATTCTGTTCTTTACTATAATTGCAACCAGTTTGCCTGGTATTGAAGTTAGGTTTAGCAGCCTATAATTTTTGGGATCTCCTCTGGACCCTTTTTTAAAAATTGGCATCATATTTGCAATCATCCAGTCATCTGATACAGAAGCTGGTTTAAATGATAGGTTACAAACTACAGTTAGTAGTTCTGCAATTTCACGTCTGAATTCCTTCAGAACTCTTGGGTGATACCATCTGGTCCTGGCAGCTTATTACTGTTTAGTTTATCAATTTGTTCCAAAACTTCCTCTAATGACACCTCAATCTGGGACAGTTCCTCAGATTTGCCACCTAAAAAGAATGGCTCAGATTTGGGAATCTCCCTCACATCCTCAGCTGTGAAGACCAATGGAAAGAATTCATTCCGTTTCTCCACAATGGCCTTATCTTCCTTGAGTGCTCCTTTAGCATCTTGATAGTCCACTGGCCCCACTGGTTGTTTAGCAGGCTTCCTGCTTCTGATGTACTTAAAAATATTTTTGCTGTTATTTTTTGTGTCTTTGACTAGCTGTTCTTCACATTCTTTTTTGGCCTTCTTAATTATATTTTTACACTTCATTTGCCAGAGTTTATGCTCCTTTCTATTTTCCTCACTAGGATTTAACTTACACTTTTGAAAGGATGCCTTTTTGCCTCTCACTGCTTCTTTTACTTTGTTGTTTAGCCACAGTGGCACTTCTTTGGTTCTCTTACTATGGTTTTTAATTTGGGGATACATTTAAGTTGAGCCTCTATTATGGTATGTGTAGGGAGCCAGGGTGGCTTCCCTCCGAACCTGAGGGTAAAGTGCCTTTCCCTCAGCCTGAGTGGGCGGGGCCAGCCCAAGCTCGCTCCACCTCCCGGAAGGGGAGGGGCGGAACAGGAAGTATAAAGGGCGGGGCCCTTAGCTCAGTGAGGGCAGCACCAGGGAGGGAGGCAGACGCAGACCGCGGGCTGCTCCCTTCAGAGCCTGCTGCCACACCAGGGGAGGCCCTGGACCCGTGGAAACCTCACCTGGAGGACGGACTGGGGCTGCCAGGACTGCCTGCTGCCGAGTACCCAGAGGAACTGGAGGAGCCGGAGGGGGAGCGGGAGCTGCCAGCAGCCGAGTACCCAGAGGAGCTGGAGGAGCCTGAGCCTGAGGGGGAGCCGGAGCTGCCAGCAGCGGACTACCCCGACGCACTCACGGGACCAGAGGGATTCGGGCGAGCAATCGGGTAGGAAGTAGCCCAGGGACAGAGCTGCACAGTGGTGAGTCTATGTAGCAGGACGACCCCGCTGACCCAGTGGTGGGACCCTCGTTCTGCCACTGTCAGGGCCCTGGGCTGGAGCGCAGTGGTGTAGGGTGGGCCTGCGCTCCCCTACCCGGCAGAGCCACGCCGGGACCTTTGCCGGCGCTCCCCTGCCTGAGGGGCGCGCTACTGACCGTTGCCGGCGCTCCCCTGCCTGAGGGGCGCGCCACTGACCGTTGCCGGCGCTCCCCTGCCTGAGGGGCGCGCTACAGACCGTTGCCGGCGCTCCCCTGCCTGAGGGGCGCGCTACAGACCGTTGCCGGCGCTCCCCTGCCTGAGGGGCGCGCTACAGACTGTTGCCGGCGCTCCCCTGCCTGAGGGGCGCGCCACTGACCGTTGCCGGCGCTCCCCTGCCTGAGGGGCGCGCCACTGACCGTTGCCGGCGCTCCCCTGCCTGAGGGGCGCGCTACTGACCGTTGCCGGCGCTCCCCTGCCTGAGGGGCGCGCTACTGACCGTTGCCGGCGCTCCCCTGCCTGAGGAGCGCGCTACTGACCGTTGCCGGCGCTCCCCTGCCTGAGGGGCGCGCTACAGACCTTAGCCGGCGCTCCCCTGCCTGAGGGGCGCGCCACTGACCTTTGCCGGCGCTCCCCTGCCTGAGGGGCGCGCTACTGACCGTTGCCGGCGCTCCCCTGCCTGAGGGGCGCGCTACAGACCTTAGCCGGCGCTCCCCTGCCTGAGGGGCGCGCCACTGACCGTTGCCAGCGCTCCCCTGCCTGAGGGGCGCGCCACTGACCGTTGCCGGCGCTCCCCTGCCTGAGGGGCGCGCCACTGACCTTTGCCGGCGCTCCCCTGCCTGAGGGGCGCGCCACTGACCTTTGCCGGCGCTCCCCTGCCTGAGGGGCGCGCTACTGACCTTTGCCGGCGCTCCCCTGCCTGAGGGGCGCGCTACTGACCGTTGCCGGCGCTCCCCTGCCTGAGGGGCGCGCTACAGACCTTAGCCGGCGCTCCCCTGCCTGAGGGGCGCGCCACTGACCGTTGCCAGCGCTCCCCTGCCTGAGGGGCGCGCCACTGACCGTTGCCGGCGCTCCCCTGCCTGAGGGGCGCGCCACTGACCTTTGCCGGCGCTCCCCTGCCTGAGGGGCGCGCCACTGACCTTTGCCGGCGCTCCCCTGCCTGAGGGGCGCGCTACTGACCTTTGCCGGCGCTCCCCTGCCGAAGGGGTGCGCTACTGACCTTTGCCGTCGCTCCCCTGCCTGAGGGGCGCGCTACTGACTCTGGCTGGCGGCCGCCCCGCCGCTAATTCCCCGCTGACGGTGGCGTGACCCAGGCCGGCCAGTGACCTCGTAGCTCCCCACCGCCCCCTAGCGGGTAGGTGGGCCGACACCGATCACAAGTGGTGGAGAATGCGGGCAGCGCCCCCTATCCCTGCCGGAAGGGATTAGAGCAAGGCGGCAGCGACAGCCCCTAAACAGAAGATGGAGATGGAAAGGCTTATCAAGGTGCTGGCCGAGACTCAGCAGCAGCAGCAGCAACAACTCATACAGCAGCTGGGTACCCACCAGCAGCAGTTGCTTCAAACCTTGGGGGCCCAGCACCGCGAACAACAGACTCAATGTTTCCAGCAACTTGCCACCCTGTGGCCGAGCCCCGGTGGAGCCCAGCCGGGCGGGGTGACCACCCCCAACCCTCCTGCTCCACCAATCCGTCTGGCCAAGATGGGGCCTGAGGATGACCCAGAGGCTTATCTCGTGACCTTTGAGCGGGTTGCTGCAGTAGCTGGTTGGGCGCCGGACCAATGGGCGACCCTGCTTGCCCCCTATCTAACGGGGCCGGCCCAGAAGGCTTACCGGGGGCTACCAGACGATGAAGCCCGGGTTTACGCCAGAGTAAAAGTGGCTATCCTGGATGCCTTCGACATCACCCCGGAGACTTTTCGGCGACGGTTTCGGGGAAAGCTGTACCCCCCGGGGGCCCGGCCCCGAGCCGTGGCACAGGAATTAAAGGATGCAGCGTGCCGATGGCTACAACCCGAGCATCGAACTGTGGCTGAGGTGACAGAACAGATCATCCTCGAGCAATTTGTGCACATCCTTCCGACTCCTGGGAGGGCGTGGGTGTTGCGGCACCGACCTCAAACTCTAAGTGCAGCAGTCACACTTATGGAGAACTTTCTAGAGGCCGAGGCCCCAATAGGACCGACAGCCCGACCCCCAAGCTCTGGACCCGGCGCTCAGAAGCCGGAAAGGGGGTCCACCCCCACAGTCAATGTGCCCGCTCGAGCCCGACGACCAAACGGCGGCGGCACTACTTTTCCCCGACGGCCCGAGGCCCCACAACCCGCACCGTCTGGACGTTTGGCCCGTTCATCGGGCCCCGGCCAACCCCGCGGCCACCCGGGTGACCCGGCACGGCCGGGGCGCACAGAGGTAGGACCTTGCTTTCGGTGTGGTGAGTACGGCCACCTGCAACGAGACTGTACGGCGATGGAATGCGATTTTGGCCAGGTGTACACCGGGGAGAGCCGGGCCCGCACACCATCCGCGGCCAAATTGACAGCCCCCATGAGCATCGCCGGGACACCTGTGGTGGGTCTAATTGATTCGGGCTGTGGGCAGACTCTTGTCCGCCAGTCCCTCCTCCCGGACACCGAGCAGATCATCGGGGAGGTACGGATACAGTGCATACATGGGGACGTGAAACCGTACCCCACCGTGCAGGTCCCTCTCACGGTAGACGGGGCGACTCAGGTAATGAATGTGGCGGTGGCCCCGTCCCTTGCCTACCCAATCATCCTGGGCCGGGACTGGCCAGAATTCGTCGAGCTGCTCCGGTCCCTATCTCCGGAAGAGGCATTCGAGGGAGCCTCCTCTGCGACGGACCCAGGCCCCAGGCGGAGCCCCGACCCCGACGGTGACCCATCCCTTTCACCCAGGCAGGACGGCCAGGAGACAGGGGGCCCCCCGGTGGACATTCGGGACTTCAGCCGAGACCAAAGGGAGGACCCTACGCTCCGGTTTGCCTATGAACAGCTGGCACGGGTAGAGGGGAAGGTCGTGGAGGCCCAGCGGGCTACCCAATGGCCTAGATTTGAGCTTGACCAAGATCGTCTCTACCGTGTGGAGCGGGACCCTCAAACTCAAGAGGTCCGGACCCAACTCGTGGTTCCCCGCATTCATCGACGGGCGGTCCTAAAGCTAGCCCATGACATCCCAGCCGCAGGCCATTTAGGACCAGAGAAAACCGCAGCTAGGGTCCTGGCCAAGTTCTTCTGGCCCGGCATCCACCGCGAAGTGAAGGATTACTGTGGGTCATGCCCGGACTGCCAACGCGCCGCCCCGGCCGGGATCCGGAAGGCCCCCCTAGTTCCATTACCAACCGTGGGCGTTCCATTTGAACGAGTAGCGATGGACCTGGTCGGACCCTTCCCGAAAAGTCAGGCGGGCTACCAATACATCCTTGTCTTGATGGACTACGCCACCCGCTTCCCTGAGGCTGTCCCCTTAAGGAGTATCACTGCCCGCACTATTGCGGCAGAGCTCGTGAAGATCTTCGCCAGGGTAGGCCTCCCTCGGGAGTTACTTACTGACCAAGGGACCAACTTCACATCTAAGTTGTTCCGTCAGGTATGTGCCCTGCTGGGGATTAAGAAGCTGCAGGCCTCAGTTTACCATCCCCAGACGGATGGGTTAGTCGAACGTTTTAATCGAACCCTGAAAGGAATGTTGCGACGCTTCCCCACCCAGGACCTCCGTCAGTGGGATCAACTACTTCCCCCTTTACTACTGGCGATTCGGGAAGTTCCACAGGCCTCCACGAAGTTCTCTCCATTTGAGCTCCTCTATGGGCGACGGCCCCGCGGAGTGATGGATCTCCTGAGAGAAACTTGGGAACATACACCATCCTCAACGCAGGGCCTTTTACAATACGTCTTGCAGCTGCAGGAACGGTTGGCCCGGGCGGGTGAACTCGCGAGGGAAAACTTAAACACGGCCCAAAGGGGCCAGGAGCAGCAATATAATCGGGGCACCCAGGTCCGATTATTTGCCCCCGGGGACCGAGTTCTCCTCCTGCTCCCCTCGGAGGAATCAAAGCTTTTTGCCCGCTGGCAGGGCCCGTATGAAGTCCTTCGCCAAGTGGGGCCTGTCAATTATGAAATCCGGCAGCCTGATCACCGGAAGGGAAAGCAGATCTATCACGTGAATCTTTTAAAACCCTGGCGGGAACGGGAAGGACTACTAATTGCCCCATACCCACCTGAACCAGACCTTGGACCACAACCCCCCGAAGAGTCTGATAATGGGGAACCCCAGCTAGCCGAGACGCTCACGGCTGAGCAGCGGGAACAGGCCCTCTGCCTAGTGAAGGCATTCCCCAGGACCTTCACCACGAAGCCCGGACAGACTACGCTTGCCTACCATGCAATCCAGACCGACCCCGGGGTGGTGGTCCGAGAGACGACCCGGCCATTGCCTAGGCGAATGCGAGAGGCTGTGGAGGAGGAAGTCCAGGCCATGTTGGGATTGGGTGTTATCGAGCATTCCCAGAGCGAATGGCGGAGCCCTGTCGTCCTGGTTCCGAAGCCAGATGGGAGCCGGCGGTTTTGTATTGACTTTCGAAGAGTCAATGCCATTTCAAAGTTTGATGCGTATCCAATGCCCCGCGTCGATGAGCTCCTTGACCGGCTTGGAGAAGCCTGCTACATCACCACCTTAGATCTCACCAAGGGGTACTGGCAGATCCCCTTGGAACCCCAATCCAAGGAGAAGACTGCGTTCGCCACCCCGTCAGGTTTGTACCAGTTTACTCGGATGCCTTTCGGCCTCCATGGGGCCCCAGCAACCTTCCAGCGCTTGATGGATCGGGTTTTGCAACCTCACACCAAGTACGCCGCCGCCTACCTGGATGATGTGGTCATCTATGGCAGCAACTGGGAGGAACATCTCAACCAAGTGGCGGCTGTCCTCCGGGACCTCCGCGCCGCCGGCCTCACAGCCAATCCTAAGAAATGCCGAATCGGGCGCGAAGAAACCACTTATCTGGGGTACACCCTGGGGCGGGGACAGGTACGCCCCCTCATCGGGAAGGTTCAAGCCCTCCAGGAATGTCAGGCGCCAACCACGAAGAGGCAGGTGCGTCAATTCTTGGGCCTAGCCGGCTATTACCGGCGGTTCGTACCCCACTTTGCAACCATTACGGCCCCTCTGACAGAACTCCTGACCAAAGATAGCCCCCATAGAGTGTGCTGGTCTGACGACTGCGAGAGGGCCTTTCAAACTGTCAAAGACCGCCTGTCTAGCGAGCCCGTTCTCTTCAGCCCGGACTTCGATCGGGACTTCATTGTCCAGACTGATGCCTCCGGCGTGGGGCTTGGGGCGGTCCTCTCACAGGAGGTGGACGGGGAGGAGCATCCTATTGTTTACATCAGTCGGAAACTGTTCCCCCGGGAGCGGAACTACTCCGTCCTGGAGAAAGAGGCCCTAGCTGTTAAGTGGGCGGTTGATGCTCTCCGCTACTACCTCCTCGGGGCCCCCTTTATACTGGTTACGGATCATGCACCCCTGAAGTGGCTCAACAAGATGAAGGACGCGAATGCCCGCCTGCAGCGGTGGTATCTTACTCTACAAACCTACGCCTTCACGGTCCACCATCGGGCGGGACGGGACAACGCCAACGCGGACTTCTTCTCCCGTCTGGGGGAGGCTGAGGACGCCAGCTCCGAGGTTCGGGAGCTGGATTTGAGGGGTGGGGTATGTAGGGAGCCAGGGTGGCTTCCCTCCGAACCTGAGGGTAAAGTGCCTTTCCCTCAGCCTGAGTGGGCGGGGCCAGCCCAAGCTCGCTCCACCTCCCGGAAGGGGAGGGGCGGAACAGGAAGTATAAAGGGCGGGGCCCTTAGCTCAGTGAGGGCAGCACCAGGGAGGGAGGCAGACGCAGACCGCGGGCTGCTCCCTTCAGAGCCTGCTGCCACACCAGGGGAGGCCCTGGACCCGTGGAAACCTCACCTGGAGGACGGACTGGGGCTGCCAGGACTGCCTGCTGCCGAGTACCCAGAGGAACTGGAGGAGCCGGAGGGGGAGCGGGAGCTGCCAGCAGCCGAGTACCCAGAGGAGCTGGAGGAGCCTGAGCCTGAGGGGGAGCCGGAGCTGCCAGCAGCGGACTACCCCGACGCACTCACGGGACCAGAGGGATTCGGGCGAGCAATCGGGTAGGAAGTAGCCCAGGGACAGAGCTGCACAGTGGTGAGTCTATGTAGCAGGACGACCCCGCTGACCCAGTGGTGGGACCCTCGTTCTGCCACTGTCAGGGCCCTGGGCTGGAGCGCAGTGGTGTAGGGTGGGCCTGCGCTCCCCTACCCGGCAGAGCCACGCCGGGACCTTTGCCGGCGCTCCCCTGCCTGAGGGGCGCGCTACTGACCGTTGCCGGCGCTCCCCTGCCTGAGGGGCGCGCTACAGACCGTTGCCGGCGCTCCCCTGCCTGAGGGGCGCGCCACTGACCGTTGCCGGCGCTCCCCTGCCTGAGGGGCGCGCCACTGACCGTTGCCGGCGCTCCCCTGCCTGAGGGGCGCGCCACTGACCGTTGCCGGCGCTCCCCTGCCTGAGGGGCGCGCCACTGACCGTTGCCGGCGCTCCCCTGCCTGAGGGGCGCGCTACAGACCTTAGCCGGCGCTCCCCTGCCTGAGGGGCGCGCTACAGACCTTAGCCGGCGCTCCCCTGCCTGAGGGGCGCGCCACTGACCGTTGCCGGCGCTCCCCTGCCTGAGGGGCGCGCCACTGACCGTTGCCGGCGCTCCCCTGCCTGAGGGGCGCGCCACTGACCGTTGCCGGCGCTCCCCTGCCTGAGGGGCGCGCCACTGACCGTTGCCGGCGCTCCCCTGCCTGAGGGGCGCGCCACTGACCGTTGCCGGCGCTCCCCTGCCTGAGGGGCGCGCTACTGACCGTTGCCGGCGCTCCCCTGCCTGAGGGGCGCGCTACAGACCTTAGCCGGCGCTCCCCTGCCTGAGGGGCGCGCTACTGACCTTTGCCGGCGCTCCCCTGCCGAAGGGGTGCGCTACTGACTCTGGCTGGCGGCCGCCCCGCCGCTAATTCCCCGCTGACGGTGGCGTGACCCAGGCCGGCCAGTGACCTCGTAGCTCCCCACCGCCCCCTAGCGGGTAGGTGGGCCGACACCGATCACAGTATGTTTAAAAGTGTCCATGCAGCTTGCAGGGATTTCACTTTTGGCGCTGAACCTTTTCATTTCTGTTTCACTAACTTCCTCATTTTTGTGTAGTTCCCCTTTCTGAAATTAAATACTACAGTGGTGGGCTGCTGTGGTGTTTTCCTCCCCCACTGGAATGTTAAATTTTATTATCTTATGGTCACTACTACCAATTGGTCCAGCTATATTCACCTCTAGGACCAGATCCTGTGCTCCACTTATGATTAAATCAAGAATTGCTCCTCCTCTTGTGGGTTCCTGGACTAGCTGCTCCAAGAAGCAGTCGTTTTGTGAAAAGTGTTTGCCCGCGGGTGATAGGATGTTTTTGTCTTTTATCATTTTTCTGAGTGAGTTCATTCGAGAGTGTAGTGATTGATCCATAAGAACGGCCACACTGGGTCAGATAAATGATCCATCTAGCCCAGCATCCCGTCTTCTGGCAGTGGTTGTGGCCAGATGCTTCAGAGGGTGTGACGAAGTGGGTTTTTCCTCATTATGTTGTACGCAAGCCTATATGAGTCTTACGGTTTTGCATGAATACTGTGTGCCTCTGTTTCCCTGTGTATTGCACCAATGCCTAGGTGGTGAGAATAAGGATGTGTGACTTTTGCTGAGACCCTCGGGGACAGGTGAGGCGACTCCAGTTGCCTGCACATAAGTGAGGGATGGTGCCCTTCGTAACCTGACACCCAGGAGGGGGATGCGACCAGGTGACACTTTGCCTGGGGAAGCGAGACAAAGACCAGGAGGAAGGGCAACGGCATGTTGGAGGTCGGGTCGCTGGAAGCTGGGTAGTCTCCTGTTTGGGACTCAGAGGGGGGAGTCGAGGGCATCTGGCCCGGGGTCCCCCCAAGATCAGTGGCGTAGCCAGATGGAGCAAACGGGGGGTGGACATAAAAAAAGGCACCACCCGCTGCGGCGCTTGTACTCACCGGGCGGCGCTCCGGGTGTTCGGCGGCATTTCGGCAGCGGGTCCTTCACTCGCTCCGGGTCTTTGGCGGCACTGAAGGACCTGCCGCCAAAGTGCCACCAAAGACCCGGAGCGCTGCCTGGTGAGTACAAGCGCTACAGCAGGTGGTGCCTTTTTTTATGTCCACCCCTCCTGTTCAGAGTAAAAATTTAAAAAGCGCCACTTGTGCTCAGTGGAGGAGCAACCGCTCCCCCTGCTCCCCCCCAGCTACGCTAGTGCCCAAGATGGACTTGGCTGAAAGTCACTGATTTCTGTGCTCACAAGTTCTGTTCTACGCTGTGTTCCTATCAACCAATAAACCTGCTGTTTTACACACTGGCTGAGAGTCACAGCTGACTGCAGAGTTGGGGTGCAGGGCCCTCTGGCTTCCCCAGGGGTCCTGTCCAGGTGGACCCACCTAGGGCAAGTGCTGAATGCTCCGAGGTCAGACCAGGAAGGCCATAGCCGAGAAGGCTTTTTGTCCTGGACAATGCTCCCTAAGGGGAGCCATGCTACCCCAGAGTCCTGGCTGGCTTCATAGAGAGCAGTTCCTGAGCATCGGACTTGTGACTCCGTCACAGAGGAATGAACAGAACAGGGCAATTACTGAGTGATCCATCATCTGTCATCCATTGATTGGCTCATTTCACCTCCATAGCAGTGATTGGGGCATTTGGTGCACTGGATGAGGAACACCATGTTGTAATAGGCATGTGTAGGACGCATGGATCTTGAAAGGTGTGTTGGGGGTGGATTGATCGTCATAGTAGGGGAGATGTGTCTGCTGGCGTTGCATCTGTTGTTATGGCAGGTTCTGGTGCTGCTTTGAGTGGGTGTGTCCTGGTCCATGGGGAGCTTGCTTCTGATGATGAGCTTGGTGAGTCTGAGGGGTTGTTTGATGGCCAGAAGAGGGGGTTCAGGAAAGATTTCTTGCAGGATGGGGTCCCCGTTGAGTATGGGTTCTAACTGTGCTACTCCTGTTTGAGATTGGTCCTGGGTCCCAGGATCAGATCAGCTCCTCTAGCCACAGCATCACTCTGGGAGCTCACTGGTTCTCCACTGTGATCCCCAAGTCCTTTTCAGTCACTGCTTCCCAGGATAGAGTCCCCCATCCTGTCCCTCAGTCCTGATCTGCAGCCCCCTGCTACCCCGGCCCTGGGATCCCTGCCCCAGCTCTGCCGGTGCCCCCAATCCTGACCCACCACAGACCCTGCTATCCCGGCCCTAGGATCCCTGCCCCAGCTCTGCTGGTGCCCCCAATCCTGACCCACCACAGCCCCCTGCTACCCCAGCCCTGGGATCCCTGCCCCAGCTCTGTCAGAGCCCCAATCCTGACCCACCACAGCCCCCTGCTACCCCAGCCCTGGGATCCCTGCCCCAGCTCTGCCGGTGCCCCCAATCCTGACCCACCACAGCCCCTGCTACCCCAGCCCTCGGATCCCTGCCCCAGCTCTGCCGGTGCCCCCAATCCTGACTCACCACAGCCCCCTGCTACCCCAGCCCTGGGATCCCTGCCCCAGCTCTGTCAGAGCCCCAATCCTGACCCACCACAGCCCCCTGCTACCCCAGCCCTAGGATCCCTGCCCCAGCTCTGCCGGTGCCCCCAATCCTGACCCACCACAGCCCCCTGCTACCCCAGCCCTGGGATCCCTGCCCCAGCTCTGCTGGTGCCCCCAATCCTGACCCACCACAGCCCCCTGCTACCCCAGCCCTGGGATCCCTGCCCCAGCTCTGCCGGTGCCCCCAATCCTGACCCACCACAGCCCCCTGCTACCCCAGCCCTGGGATCCCTGCCCCAGCTCTGTCAGAGCCCCAATCCTGACCCACCACAGCCCCCTGCTACCCCAGCCCTAGGATCCCTGCCCCAGCTCTGCCGGTGCCCCCAATCCTGACCCACCACAGCCCCCTGCTACCCCAGCCCTGGGATCCCTGCCCCAGCTCTGCTGGTGCCCCCAATCCTGACCCACCACAGCCCCCTGCTACCCCAGCCCTGGGATCCCTGCCCCAGCTCTGTCAGAGCCCCAATCCTGACCCACCACAGCCCCTGCTATCCCAGTCCTGGGATCCCTGCCCCAGCTCTGCCAGTGCCCCCAATCCTGACCCACCACAGACCCTGCTATCCCAGCCCGGGGCTCTCCCTCCCCTCGAGTTCTAGTAATGAATCACAGGGCTTTGGCAACCGGCCAACATGTGCTAGGAGCGGGCCCTGGCACCCTGGGAACATGGCCTCGTCTCTCTTGGTTGCTTCTGTGATTGACCCTGTTGCAGTGAATGACAGTGAGTTTCATTGTTATGTACATAGCGCCACAGAGCAGGGGTTTTCAGAACGAAGAGAGAGAGACTCTCTCGCCCAGACAAACTGGTACAGCCGTTGGAAAACCCCCAGGGGGAGAAGCATTTAACCAGGGTGAGGGCACCGGGAGCCCTGTTGTTACCTGCCCCACACTCTAGGGCACCCCACCTTTACCCTTCCATGGGTTAATGGAGGCATCCCCATCCTTTCCTAGTTCCTAGGCTCAGAGCATAATCTTCAGCAGGGCCTTTTACCCGTGCAAGAGCCTTACGCAGTAATATCCTTAACTTCTAGTTATTAACCGTTACCTAAACAGAACACGCACGCTAAGCGGACAATGCGCACCACTCCCACTACGGCAGACAAACTTTTCCTGATGGCCAGTGAGGATCAGGTCGTCTGGGGCTCCAGCTTCTGCACAATATAGTTGGCAGGAAGGATGTTGAGGTCTGGCAGGTCTGTTCTTGGGGCTGTGTCCTGGAGTCGGTTCCCAAAGAACTTCCTTTTGGACCCCAGTTTATATAGTGAAACTTGAGTCCTGCTTAGCTGTACGGTAACCAGTCATTGTAAACTAAAGTCGTACAAAACTATTTTTCACCCATCCTAGCCCATTACAAAACACTTCTTTGCCCAATCACACCCACCACCTTAGTTGATTTAAATCTTGCACAGTTAATTATGTAACAGAGAGACCATACAAACAAACCACAGAGAAGTGGGGACCATAAAGGCAAAACAATGGATTTCACAATCACAGCTGTTGATAAATGGTTCCTTGCCAGACAAAATGCATCAAACGTTTCCCCTAAACGTCTGACGATCTGTTTCTTTAGCTGGTGATGGTGGGCGCTAAGAAGGTGATGGTGATGGTGGGCGCTAAGAAGGTGATGGTGGGCGCTAAGAAGGTGATGGTGGGCGCTATCAGGACAGGGGAGTCTCAAGAGATTATTACATGGAATGTGAGGATGTGATTTTCTGTTTCTTAGCTCCTATGGGGTGCTGCCCTGCTGTGGCTGCTGTAGAAAAAGGCCTCAACCCTTCCACTGTGGCGTCTTGGGACCAGCTCTCAGTAGCAACCCCTCACCTGGGGCCCGGGGGACACTTCTGTGACCCCTGCCTGGCATGGTGGGGAGCCTGACCCCTCCCTCCTCATGTGGAGGGGCCCTGGTTACCAGATGCTCCTGGGGTGAGGGGGCCCCGGCAGGATGGGGCGCTTGGACCCTACAGCGATGAGGGCCAGTCAGACCCAAACCCCAACGGAAGCAGAAGTCCAGAGCCCCCAGGCCCATCACAGGGGACTTCTATATGCAGGGCTTGGGGGCTGCCCCCCAACACGCCCGGCCCCTGCCCGGGGTGAGGTCGGTGGGGCTGACGTCCCCCAGCACACCCGGGGTCCGACCTGCGCCCTCCCGGTGGCGATGGGGGTTGAGGCCGGATCCCGCAGCGCCCAGAGGCGGGCCGGTCCCTCCCGGGGGCCCCGCGCGGGCGGGCGGGCGGGCGGCCGCTCTCCGCAGGGCTCGGGGGCGGGGAGAGGGGCCGAGCTGGCCCCACCCAGCAGCGAGCGCAGGCCCCGCGGAGCAACCCCGCAGCCCTTCGCCCGCAGCCGCCCGGCCGGGACAGGGGCGCGCCAGGTAACAGCCGCCGGGGGAGCGGAGCGGGCCGGGCCGGGTCGCTGCTCGGGGCCGGGCTCCGCTTAGCCAGGCGCTGCCGTCCCCCTGCGGGTGCCCATCGCCGCGGTGTCGGACCCCACCGCCCCGGCCGGCCGAGTTCACGGCGGGGGGATGTTGAGGGGGCTGCGGATTGTGTTTGTGCCGGGATGGGAGTTGTGTACGGGTTGAGGGCTGTGTGTGGCAGACTTGTGCATTGTGTAGTTGGGGGAGTGCTGTGTAGTGGGGACGTGTGTATAGTGTGTGCGGACAGTTGTGTGTTGCGGGGCGGCTGTGTAGCAGGGGAGTTGTGCGGCTGGGAGAGGGTCTGTGGGGTGGGGGTGAGGGCTGGGGGTTGTGTGCTGGGGAGGGGTGTATAATGCCTGGGGTTGTGCGGTTCAGGTCACTTATGGTGTGTATGGGAGGAGGGCTGTGTACAGTGTGTTGTGGTTGTGTTGCTGGGGGTACTGTAGGCTCTGCTGGGCCTGCACAGGGTTCTTGCAGCACAAGGGCTGGTTTGTTGAGTGTGGTGTAGATGGGGGCTGTTGTGCAGTGGAGGGGTTGTGCAGGCTGTTGTGCAGTGTAGGGGTTGTGTAGCTGTCCTGCCTTGGTTGGCTGCCTAGGGATCCTGGCAGCCAGCAGCTTGTTTGCTGAGCTGTAATTTATAAACCTCCGAAGGGGACTCAGACTTTCCACCGACTCTGGAATTTGCTGCAGCTCCTGGAGGAGCCTGTGTGATGAGGGCGGGAGGGAAGGGTGGACCCAGGACAGGGTGGGGGCCTCCTTTTATCCTCCAGGGGAGAGTCAGCCCCCAGTTCTGCCTCTGGGTGGGTTCAGACCTCTCCTGCAGCAGCATTTGGTAAGGCGAGCGGTGGCTCGCGGGGCAGGGTCCGTGCCCCCAGGTAAGCCAAATGGAGCAGCCTGTGCCCGGTAGCACTTGGCAGTGCTGTGCCCGGTGGCCGTCTGGGGCTGGCTGGCAGCAACTCGCTGTGGAGTTTGCAGACGGCTGCAGCCGTCCAAGTATCTGCACATTCCGTCTAGGTCACTTCCTGCAAACAAGCTGCCTGTTGCAGTTCTCAGAGCCCCAAGCGGACCCCAAAGAACCCGCCCCAGCCAGCCAAGGGCTGTGCTGGCATCCCCCACGCCTGCCGTGCCCTGCACCTCCCTCCTCCCTGGCTCTGGTACCCGTGGGGGCACTGGGGCCTGCAGGGGGCAGAGGTACGCTGGCTGCACTGAGCTCCCCAACCTCTAGGGGGCAGCAACAGCTTCGGGGAAAGGAGCAGAAATCGGCAGCTTGCATGGCCGGTGACCTCCCGTCCCTTGGGTGCCTCGTCCAGAGGGGGGGCCCAGCTCCGCCTGCTGGGCTCTGCGCCTCCAGATGAAGGGCAGAGCTCACAGCGCAGGCCGGGGCTGTGCTCCAGCCCCTCGTGTTATACTCTGCTGAGCCAGGGGCCAGAGGGAGAGAGAACTTGTGCTGGGGAGGAGGTTACAGTACCAAGCAAGGTGGAATGGTCTAGTGGTGAGAGCAGCGGGGCTGGGAGCCAGGACTCCTGGGTTCTCTCCCCGGCTCTGAAAGGGGAGTGTGGTCTAGTGGTGAGAGCAGCGGGGCTGGGAGCCAGGACTCCTGGGTTCTCTCCCCGGCTCTGAAAGGGGAGTGTGGTCTAGTGGTGAGAGCAGCGGGGCTGGGCGTCAGGACTCCTGGGTTCTATCCTCACGGCTGGGTGAGTCCCTCCTGTCGCTGCCTCTGTGGAGCAGGTGGCATCTCGCATTCCCCTGTCCTCAGAAAGCTCGTTTGAGCTCTGGAAATGGAAGGGTGCATAGAGGAGCCAGGTGTATCTTAGAGGGTAATCCAGACTGCTGGCTCTGGGGCTCCCATGTTTATGGGAGCAGTCCCCACTGATGGGAAGGGGCAGGCTGTGCCCTGGCCCCAACTTGGCTGCTGTGTGTAACACTGGCCTCTCAGCCCTGCCTGCCTCCCTGCAGCATCACCAGCTGCTAATGAAACACCTCCAGCCCCTGGCGGGGCCATGACTGCCCCCCCATTCCCAAATGGAGCCAAAACTGCCCCTGACCCCTGCCTCCCAGTGGGGCTGAAGCTGCCCCAGCATTGCCCACTGCACAACCCACCCTGACCTGCCTTGCAGCGTCCATCCGCGCTGGTGGGCCACAGTCTCCTCTGCCCTCCCGCTGCCATGCTCTTTCTGTGGGACTGAGCTCCCTAGGGCCGCATGGTTGTTACCTGGTCACACCTGCTGCAGCTGTGACAGTGCAGGGAAGCGGCTCGCCTCGGAATGGGTCACAGGCTGGATTGCTCTTGCCTGGGGCTGCAGCCGGCGCCTAGATGAGAATTCTTGCCCTGATCAGCCGGGTGGCTCGGTGCACCTTGAGAGGGAGATGCACCGGGAGTGCTGTTGTGAGCGGGGCTGGAAAAGGGGCTGTACCCCACGCTCAGCCAGCATGCGGGAGCGAGGGGCTCTTGCAAGGGAGCTCAGGCACAGGGCTGAGCTTTGGAGCATAGTGGTCTCCTCTCCTGTGGCAGTGAGTTCCAGAGGTTGGGGCAGACTCTCAGGACAGTTCTGTCTCCTGTTCTCATGAGCCCCCAGCTGTCCCCCATGGGGCAACCAGTTCGTTGTCCTGGTGATGTGGCTGTCATCGTGGCCACAGGCATCTCTTGGGCACCCAGATACCTTGGGGGCTTGGCAGCAGGCCAGAGCTGGGCTCTGTGTGCAGTGGGGAGCTCAGGCAGAGAGCAGGGCCCTGGGGGACGTGCTCCTGGAGCCCTGTGTGCTTGTGTTTCACCAGGTGGAGCTTTCTCGGGCCACGGGGCCTTGTGCTTAGCTAAGAGATTGCGGAGCCTGGGGTCAGCCGTGCAGGGGGCCCCTGGGGCCAGGCTCTGCCCCACAGGAGGGGCCCAGTTCTACAGCAACTAGAGGAGGAAGCATATGCTGCTTTGGCTGTTTAGGTGCCAGTAGCCGTGAGATGCCCAGAAGAGCCCAGGGCAGCTTTGTTTCCACAATCTGGAGGGGACTGAATTAATCTTTAACCAGCGGTATTTCTGCAGCAAGTTTCCCAGCCAGGGCGGGGGGTGGCATGTCCCTGCATGCTCCCTTCGGATGAGGCAGGGTGAGGATCAGAAGTGAGGTGGTTTTACTGTGAGCACCAGGCTAGACCCTGGCAGCCAGACATCCCTGTGATAATGCCAAGGCAGCGGCTTGTGTTCTGCCCCGTTCCAGGGCTGTGGGCTTGGCCCTGTCCCCAACACAAGCTTGGGAGCCCCCAGAAATACCCTGTTTCCACAGGATTGCCTTGGCCGCACTTCCTCCCCTGCACTGCCTCTGTTCGCCATGGGCGCAGGGGCTGGTGCCAGGCCCCACCCCTCGTGTGCACACGGACTCGTGTCTGTAGTGGGCAGAACGGTGCCCCTGGCTCTGACTGGCACTGGGATTACCAAACTCCCTGCCCCAGAGGCCCCGCTGCAACACTGACCTCTGCTCAGCTCCCCAGAGAGGAGGGACGTGGAGGGTGAGATAGCACGGGCGCCCCCCAGCCCTGGCGTTACTCAGAGAGCGCAGACGTGGCTGTCAGTCACTCTTCACGCCAGGCCCCCCAGTCGGCAGGAGAGACCGGAACTGTTTGAGCACCTGACCCGGCTGGGGCCCCCCTGCGGAGGCTGGGCTGGCTGGGGCCTCAAGCCCGTTGTGGACACGTGGAATGAAGGAGGGTGGCTGCGGCGAACCGTAGGCAGGGCTTCAGTGCAGGTAGGACTCTGCTGGGGCCTTTACGTGGCCCCCGGGCAGTGGCAGCCTGGCCACTGGAGAGGGACTGACAGAGCTTCTAAGCTTCTCCAGCTTCCTTGCCCAAGCTGTGTCTGGCCTGCGTGTCTGGCCCTGGGGCCCCGGAGTTTGTCTTTGCCCTCTGTAGGGCCGCAGCCCTTCCTGGTGCCACCTGGGAATGTCACCACCATTGGTGCCCCCAATGCACCCGGCTCCATCCCTGCCCCAGGCTCTGTATTAGCAGGGAGTGTGTCCTGGCAGCCAGGTCACCTGCCAGTCCCGCGAGCTACATCGCTCGCAGCACCAGTGCTGCCAGTCAGTCAGTCAGTGGGGACTTTCCTGCTCTCTGCTGCGCCGTTTCAGGAGGGAGCAGTTGGACTCTGGGATGTGAACTTGCAGACAAGGCCAGTTCACCCCTTAGCCTGCCCTTGGATTGAGCTGCTTCAGTGTCTTGCTGCAGGGGTGCTTTGCCAGACCTCACGTTGTTCCTGTAGCTTTGCTCTCATCCCTTGCCTAGTGGTCCACATCCCTCCTGGAGCATGGGCACTGGAACTGGAGGCCGTGTCCTGTGATGGTCTCGCTAACGCTGTATACAAAGGTAACACCACCTCCCTGCTCCTCACTCTGCATTGCAGGATCATGTCCTTTCTCTTACCAGAGTGTCCCACAGGGAGCTGGCATTCAGTTGGTTTGCACCGTGACCTGCAAGACTTTGCCAGTGCCGCTGCATTCCTGGATGTGGCCTTGCCTTATGCATGACCTACATCCTTTGATGACCTTGCACTTGGCTGTATTAAAGTGCATGCTGTTCCCATGAGCCCACTGCACCAGCCACCCCAGTCGGCTCTGTAGAATTGACCCCTCCCCATCATCATTTCCCACACCTCCGAAAATGTGGCCAGCACTGACTTAGCACCAGGCCGGCTCACGGCTCCCTATTGACGAGCGTGTCTGTGTAGCAGGCTGAGCGCTAACTGGCCCTGTCTGCCAACCCAGCCGTGAGGAGCTGGGCTGCCAAGCAGGGGGTTGGTGCCCACATCCCTGCTCAGGCTCCGGCTCTGCCCTGGCACAGCAACACCTGTACGAGACAGGCCCCTGTGCCAGAAGCGCACACTGACCACAGCAAGGGGGATGGGGCCAGGAATCAAGGGCCACAGGCTTGGTGCGGGGGAAAGAGGGCCACTTGGGGACCACCGTGGGCTGGGTGTCCCAGCAGGAGGGGATGGGACGAGGGAGGCAAACAGGAAGAGGAGGCAGGGTTTGGCCATGGCCTGGATGAGCGGGTGAGGGAGAGGAAGGGCAGAGCGCCGGGGGTGCTGTCAGCAGAGATGGCAGAGCAGAGCAGGCCGTGTCCACGCTGAGCTCTGCAGAGCTTGGCCCCCGTTGCCCAGGGACACTCCCCAGTGCTTGTGCTGGTGGAAGACTCCCTGAGCCCCCAGGCAAAGGGACAACCATGGGGAGGGTCTGAGCAGGGGCCAGCATAGAGGTGGGCAGGTGTGGGGGGGTTGCTGAGTCCCCAATCTTGCCCCGCACCTCCGGATTCTGCAAGGCCTCTCATTCCCCTAGCTGGCAGCGTTAACCCCTTCCTGGCCCCGTTCCCCTGCGAGGAGGTGGCCTTGGGCCCTGCATGCAGCCTGCCCATTCACTGGCGCTGTCAGTAAATTCCTGAGGTTTCCTGAGCAGTTCCAGGGAACTGGGCTCTCTCTTAACTCCCTCCCTGCTGTTTGCTTAAGGCCTGTCAGTCCTTCCGAGCCCTTTCCCCGAAGTCTCTGAGGCCCATTCATGCTGGGGAGGCAGGCACGTCTGGCTTGGCGCGGGGTGGATTGAATGTCCTGCTCTGGGCGGGGACCCTGCGCACACAACCCCAGTCAGAGGAAACGTTGTCTCTGGCCGGAGTGGGCGACCTGGGTTCCCAAGCCGCAGGAGCAGCCAGGCGGGATCACACTAGGTTCCTGTGCGACAGCTCCCGACAGCAGCAGCTGCATCCCCCAAGCCTGCCCCAGGTGGGAGGCTCCAGCCGACTGGGCTGGCCAGCTGGCGCCGTGGAGGGTTACGGCCTGGCTGAATTTTTGGTGCTCTCCAGTGTAATTCTGCGTGGCTCCATTGTCCCTGCAAATGTCTGAGCCTGAAGAGATCTTGGCCTCAGTGATACTTTGTGGCAGTGAGTTCCACAGGCTGATTACGTGTCGGGTGAAATATGTTTTCTTTGCATTGTAAATGTGCTGCCTGCCAGTGTCCGGGGCTGTCCCCTCATGAGGGGACCAGCCCAGCGCCCCGCCCACCTCTCCGCCTCACCCCTCTGTCCTGCCCCTCTCGGAAACACCCTCTTCTCCCCCGGCCTTGACAGAACTCGGCTGAGTGCGAGGAGGAGCCTTCTACAGCCGGGGGGCCCGGAGAAGAGGCAGGAAACGCAGAGCCCAGGTGCTGCCTCCCATTGCCCATTCCCTTCTCAGGTTATCTAACCCTCTGGTGCCAGAGTGCTGGCGCCCCTTCCTGGCATCCCCCCATCCTCTCAGCCCCGCAGAATCCAGCCCCTGCCCACTGCTCAGGTCTTGCCTCTTCTCTTTCCTTGTGCCCTCCCTACCCAAGCAGAGCTCTCCGGGCGGCTGGGTTGTTTGGGCTGCACATGTCATGTGATGGGGGCTGCCTGTCCTGCTGTGCCACACTGGAGCGGGGGGCTCCCCGCCCAATATCCTGGAGCCTGCGGGAAGGGGCACTGGGCTGGGACCCGGGAGCCCCTGTGTGGCTGCTGTCCGTGTTTCTGTGCAGTGCCTTGCACTGAGCGAGGCCTCAGACCCTGCGCAAGGGCAGTCGTGGCTCAGCCCGTCTTACTGATGAGGCACCGAGAGGCTGCACAACGGCACTTCTGGCAGAGCTGGAGCCAGGGGGCAGCTCTCAGCGGCTTGGCCACACTGCTTGGCCGCTGCTGCTCTAACCACGGGGCAATGCTACCCTCCCTGAGCCAGGATTAGAACTCGGGAGTCCTGATCTCTAACAGAGGTGTGTGACTGACTGGCAAAGTATGTCATGTCCCCCTCTGTGGCTGCTCCCCTAGGGATCAATAGTTATAATGGGATAACCTAATTTGGGCAATTAATTGGTCTTTGACTATTAGCGGTAAATATGCCCAATGGTCTGTGAAGGGATGTCAGATGGGTGGGATCTGAGTTACTACAGAGAATTCTTTCCTGGGTGCTGGCTGGTGAGTCTTGCCCACATGCTCAGGGTTTAGCTGATCACCGTATTTGGGGTCGGGAAGGAATTTTCCTCCAGGGCAGATTGGCAGAGGCCCTTGAGGTTTTTCGCCTTCCTCTGCAGCGTGGGGCACGGGTCACTTGCTGGAGGATTCTCTGCATCTTGAAGTCTTTAAACCATAATTTGAGGACTTCAATAACTCAGACACAGGTTTGATACAGGAGTGGGTGGGTGAGATTCTGTGGCCTGGTTGTGCAGGAGGTCCGACTAGATGATCATAATGGTCCCTTCTGACCTTAAAATCTATGATTCTATGAGTCTATGATTCCTACAGATCATGTGACAGAGGCCTGTCCTGGGGTGCTGATAGGGTGACCAGACAGCAAATGTGAAAAATCGGGATGGGGGTGGGGGGTAATAGGAGCCTATATAAGAAAAAGACCCAAAAATCGGGACTGTCCCTATAAAATCGGGACATCTGATCACCTTAGGTGCTGAGGGTTTCAGGAGCAAATCCTGCAGGCCATCAATGGGTGGGTGCAGGGCGAGGGTATTGTAAAAACTAGAATTTGTGTGTCCGGTTTCCCCTTGCTGGTTTGCTGAATTCACCCAGAGAGTAAACGCCCTTCGGACGGGGTGAGGGTTACAGCCTGTTCCCCAGAGAGAGAAAACACCCCTTGGATGGTTTTATATTTTCTTCCAAATCATGGATAAAGATATCGAAAAGCATCAGGTCAAGAACAGATCCCTGTTAAGACCCCTGCAGAAACACCCCCATTCGATGACTATTCTCCATTCACAGTTACATTTTAGCTCTAACAGGTAACCAATTTTAATCCATTTACTATGGGCTACAGTGATTTTGTGTAGTGCTGATCTTTTTATCAGAATGTCACAGGAGATTCATAGATTCATAGATTCTAGGACTGGAAGGGACCTCGAGAGGTCATCGAGTCCAGTCCCCTGCCTGCATGGCAGGACCAAATACTGTCTAGACCATCCCTGATAGACATTTATCTAACCTACTGTGACGAACTGGGCCTGTTCTCACTGTGGTCTGTGAATGCTGACAGGGGAGTGTGCTGGGATAGTCTGCATTGGAGGATGGGATCGGCCCGGGGGCGCATTCCTGGGAGTGTAACATGAGAACCCAGGAAGGGGTTGAAGGCCAGGTGACTGCTTAGCCCGGGAAACTGGACAAAAGGCGGTGGGAGGGGTCGCTGAAGGCAGTGTGCTGGAAGCGAGCTGGAGAGATGGCTGGGAGACAGAGATGGCTCTGACCCCCCCGAAGGGGGGGCGGGCTGGGATGCCCTGGGACCCCAAGCTGGACTTAACCGAGGGGGTCCTGTTGTCTGTGCCTGCAAGACCTGTCTTGGACTGTATTCCTGTCATCCAAATAAACCTTCTGCTTTACTGGCTGGCTGAGAGTCATGGTGAATCGCAGGAAGCCGGGGGTGCAGGGCCCTGAGTCCCCCAATACTCCGTGACAACTGGTGGCAGCGGTGGGATCTACTGCACCCCGTGGACGGCGCTTCCTGCAGTAAGTGACTGGGGAGCAGTAAAACGAAGGGGGATTGACGGGGACCAGGCGTGCTGAAGAGTGAGAGAGAGACGGTTATTACCCCTGGGAGTGTGTGACCAGCGAGAAGGACTTTTGCAGTAACAGGGTCCCCCGGGGGGATCGCAGCAAGTGGTCCCAGGGGCGGAGGAGTCTGCAGCTCGACCCTGGCAGAGAGGTGGTGACCTCGAGAAGGGCTGGCACACTAGGGGGCCCCCTGGGAACTGTGGGGAGCTGTGAGCACACAGGCCGGTGAGTGGCCAGCAGGAAGATGTATGCCAAGCGGCTTAAGAGCGACCTGGTGGAGCTGTGCAAGCAGAGGCGGCTGCGCGTTGGGAGGCTCACCAAAGAACAGCTCATTGCCCAGCTGGAGGCGGAAGATCGCGCGAATGAACTGATCCCTGTGTCTCAGGGAAGCAGCCTGGCAAATGCAGCGCAGGCACCAGTGTCTGCCCCAGCTGGGAGTGGTCAGCCGGCTGCTGAGGGCTTCCCGAGACCCCTCCTTCCTATGCCTAGGGGAAGGGTGGGGAGGAGCCCAGCAAATACCGAAGGCGCCGTGAACCCCCCGGCCAGCAGGGGGTCCCCCCGGCGAAGCCCGCCGGCCAGCCGAGGATCCTCCCGGCGACGTTCGGCATCCGGGGAGCGGAATTGGCTGGAATGGGAGAAAGAGCTAAAACTGAGAGAGCTGGAGGATCGTGAACGACAGAGACAGCATGAACGGGAGGAGAATGAGAGACAGCATCAGCGTGAACGGGAGGAGAAAGAGAGACAGAGACAGGAGAATGAGAGACAGCGTCAGCATGACCTGGAACTGGCGAGATTGAAGGGCAGCGAACCCCCGGCTGCGGTGAGTGAGGGGGGACCCAGGACTGCACGGAGCTTTGATAAGTGCATCATGGCCCCATACAAGGAGGGGGAGGACATGGATGACTTCCTGGAGGCCTTTGAGACGGCCTGCGAGCTGCACCGGGTGGATCCCGCGGACAGACTCCGGGTCCTTACCCCCTTACTGGACCCCAAATCCGTGGCATTGTACCGCCAACTGGGAGAGGCAGAGAAAGGGGACTACGAACTATTCAAAAAGGCCCTGCTACGTGAGTTTGGGCTGACTCCTGAGATGTACCGGGAAAGGTTCCGGAGTCAAGATAAAACCCCTGAGGTCTCATATCTGCAACTAGCCGTCCGCATGGAAAGATACGCCAGCAAGTGGGCTGGTGGGGCCCAGACGAAGGAGGACCTGATTAAACTGCTGGTACTGGAGCAACTGTATGAGCAGTGCCCATCCGACCTGAGGCTGTGGTTGGTGGACAGAAAGCCAGAGAACCCGCGACACGCCGGGCAGCTGGCTGATGAGTTTGTAAAGAGCCGGTCAGGGGGTGGCAGGGAGGAGCCCCAAAGGAACAGGCCCGCCGCGATGCAGAGAGAGAGTTACCCTGGGACCTCCCAAAGGGGGAATATTGGGAATCCCCTTCCCCGGGAAATGCCCAGCATCAGGGACAACCGACCGGCTCGAGGGGACCCACGGGACCTGAGCTGCTATTACTGCGGCCGAAGAGGCCACGTTCGGGCCCAGTGCCCCAAGCTCAAGGACAGACTGAGCAGACCGAACCCGCACCGGGTTAACTTGGTAGAGGCCCAGACGGACGGGGGGCAGGCTTCTCACGCAAGAGGGGCTGGCAGCTTATCAACTGCTCAAGAGAGAGAAGGGCCCCAGGCCAGCTTCTCTGGGGGGCCAGATGCTCCGGATTCAAAGTTCTCCGTTTACAGGGTTGGCGCGGGGCTGTCCCTGCGGAGCGAGTGCCTTGTTCCCCTGGAGGTGGATGGGAAGAAAGTTTATGGATACTGGGACACGGGCGCAGAGGTGACACTGGCCCGGCCCGAGGTGGTGGCCCCAGATCGGGTGGTGCCCAACACCTTCCTGACCCTGACCGGGGTGGGCGGGACCCCATTCAAGGTTCCCGTAGCGAGGGTACACCTGAAATGGGGGGCCAAGGAGGGCCCCAAGGACGTGGGAGTGCACCACCATTTGCCCACTGAGGTGTTGATGGGGGGGGACCTAGAGGACTGGCCAAGCAGCCCCCAGACCGCCTTAGTTGTGACCCGCAGTCAGAGCCGGCGAGGGGCACTGCGCCCTGGCCTTGAGGGGGGTGCCTTGCCTGAGGCGCGGGACCCTAACCTGGTGGGGAGGGAACGCCCAGGGACGCGGCTCAGGGAGGCTGCAGCTTCGGACCCAGCGGGCGATAAAGAGCAGGTGGCCATCCCTGTCCCAGCTGCTGAGTTCCAGGCCGAGTTACAGAGAGACCCCTCCTTGCGGAAGATAAGGGACCTGGCCGACCTCAATGCGGTACAGACCATGGAACGAGGTGGCCGGAAAAGGTTCCTGTGGGAGAAGGGGTTCCTGTACCGAGAATGGGCTCCCCCAGGGAAAATGGAGTCAGGGGGGATCAGGAGGCAGCTGGTGGTACCCCAGAAGTATCGCCGCCAGCTGCTGTGCCGGGCCCATGACATTCCCCTCTCAGGGCACCAGGGAACCTGGCGTACCCAGCAGAGGCTGCTACGGAGCTTTTACTGGCCTGGGGTCTTTGTTACTGTCCGACAGTACTGCCGATCCTGTGACCCCTGTCAGAGGGGGAGGAAGGCCTGGGACAAGGGGAAAACAGCTTTAGGACCCTTGCCCAGCATAGAGGATCCTTTCCAGAGGGTGGCCAAGGTAAAAAGGGCGGCTCTGAACCAAGAGAGCCCAAAGCACAGACCTCCAGACTGGAGCGCTGGGAGAAGACCACAGCCCAGTTGGAACCCCAGAGGTATGGGGGTGGGAAAAGGGCACAGGCCGCATAAACCTTCCCACCTGCGAACTGCGAGTGCCATCAAGCACCCCCGACCTAAGGGGGCGCGTGGAACGGAAGGGGCCTGGTGTAACTCCCACCAAGGAACTGGAGGGATGCGGGGGCATCCATGGGAACGGGGGTAGGTTCGAACTTCCCCGGGTCACTGGCTAAAGTGACCCTGCTCAGTTCGGTCTCGAAGGGGGGAGAGATGTGACGAACTGGGCCTGTTCTCACTGTGGTCTGTGGATGCTGACAGGGGAGTGTGCTGGGATAGTCTGCATTGGAGGATGGGATCGGCCCGGGGGCGCATTCCTGGGAGTGTAACATGAGAACCCAGGAAGGGGTTGAAGGCCAGGTGACTGCTTAGCCCGGGAAACTGGACAAAAGGCGGTGGGAGGGGTCGCTGAAGGCAGTGTGCTGGAAGCGAGCTGGAGAGATGGCTGGGAGACAGAGATGGCTCTGACCCCCCCGAAGGGGGGGCGGGCTGGGATGCCCTGGGACCCCAAGCTGGACTTAACCGAGGGGGTCCTGTTGTCTGTGCCTGCAAGACCTGTCTTGGACTGTATTCCTGTCATCCAAATAAACCTTCTGCTTTACTGGCTGGCTGAGAGTCATGGTGAATCGCAGGAAGCCGGGGGTGCAGGGCCCTGAGTCCCCCAATACTCCGTGACACCTACTCTTAAATATCTCCAGAGATGGAGATTCCACAACCTTTTTTGATAAAGTCAAACATCTTCCAGAAGTCTATCTCTTATGACAACACATTTCTTTTATCAGTCCAACATGGGCTCTCATTAAAAACAATATCAAGTTTGTTTGACGAGACCCATTTTCCATAACCCCGGTGACTGGCATCACTTGTGCTGCCATCTTCTAATTCTTGACTCGTTGCCTCCCACATCAGCCTGTCCATGATTTTATTCTGGACCAATATCAGGCCATCTGGCCTGTAGTAACCCAGGTCATCCCATGTGCCCCTTTTACTGGTGCACCATGAGCTCCGTCCCACGGAATTTCCCCTTGTTCCCAGTCACGTTGAAAAACATGTAATGATTCAGAAAACTTGCACCCACAGTGTAAGAAAAGCTATCAGCTCCTGGGCCAACACTTTTCATACACTGCGGGTGCAAGTTATCAGCTCCTGGGCCAACACTTTTCTTACACTGCGGGTGCAAGTTATCAGCTCCTGGGCCAACACTTTTCTTACACTGCGGGTGCAAGTTATCAGCTCCTGGGCCAACACTTTTCATACACTGCGGGTGCAAGTTATCCAGTTCTGCCAATGCAAAGCTGTTTATTTGTAGCAGCTGCTGTTTAACACCCTCCCTGGTTACCGATGGACTCGAGCATTTCATTATCCCTGCAAGATATGGAAACCTCACTCTGCTTCTTTCCAAACACAGAACTGAAACATCTGCTGTCTCTGCATCATGCTGCACTGTTTGTGTTCCTGTCTCTTTTCAGACCTCGGCCCTTGCGAGTGGGGGAAAGGGGGAGGACAGTTTGCTGTGAACAGGGGAGCGAGGGGAGCTACTGAGGCTCAGCTGGGGTGGGGAAGAGGGAGATAGTTCCAGGCTGGGGGGGTCCCAGTGGTTCCTATCTGCTCCCTGGCCTGATCCTGGGTGCTGCAGTGGCTGCTTCAGCAGCCCCTCTGTGAGTTTACACGGTGTTGACCCCCCCACCAATATTTCCATTGTGGGTGAGCTAGTCCCTCTGCTCCCCCGTTTCTGCATCCCCTTTGGCTGAGGTGGCTGGGGTCTCATGCTGGAAGGTTTGAATGTTTGGATCCAACATGCCCCAGTCTCTCTGCCTTCCCCTCTCCAAAAGGTCAATAAAACCCAAGTGACCTCTGCTGAGAAAGAGCGAGAACGGCCAATAAAACCCAGCTGCCCCGCTGCTCTGTGTCCCCTCCCGCTGTGGGCAGTTCAGACTGTGAGCTCTGTAGCACTGGGACTGTGCTGCCAAGGTCCCAGCTGCTGGGAAGATGCCGATCACAAAGCCCAGAGCAGACGGAGTCCATTAATGGCTTTGGAGATCTGGACCAAAGGGGCCGGCTGGGGAGGAGCACGGGCCCGATGTGTACACAGCAGCCTAGCCTGTGATGCAGGGAATGTCAGTGCTCCGGGTGGGAGGGGAGCAGTGCCGGGGTCTTCGTCCAGCAGGAAGGGCTGGCGTGTCCTGGCAAGCTGCAGGTGAATGACGGCGTTTTTAGTCCTGATCCTGCGGGGTCAGCGAGACGCAGTGATGATCTGACATTGGTGTAGGGGCAGATGCCGTCCATGGGGGCAGACAGCGACCCGGCCAGCTCTGCAAAGCATTTCCCTGCTGCCTGCCCACAAACAGTCTCCCAGCTGGCTTTGGTTCTGTTCTTGCAAACTCGACCTGGCCATTGAGGTTTTGGGAACCAGCCATCCCCTGTCTGATCAGAGTCTGCCACTCAGTGTGCCCTGTGCCCCTCATGCCTGCACTGCTCAAAAACAACTGCCCTGTGCCGGGGCTCTGCGTCCCCCTATTCCCTCTCCCTCCCATGCCAGGGGCTCTCTGCCGCCCCTAACTTTCCTCCTTTTTATTCCATTTCTCTCTAACACGGTAAACTCCATTGGGTGGTGGGCAGAGCTGATGGGGTGGTGGTTATGCTGGAAGGTGTCGATGGTGACATCAACTGGTTCCTTGATCTGCAGACATGCCGGGGCTCTGTATGCCCCCATTTCCACCTTCCGGTTTTCCTGCTTGCCATCAAAATCAATAGGATTCTGCCATTGATCAGATGCTGCCTTCTGAAGCATATTACTTTGTAATATCCAAATGATGAAATGCCATCAAGTTGAATGTAAGGATAAACATTTTAAAATCAGCAGGCCTGGATAACTTGCACCCAAGAGTCCTAAAAGAATTGGCTGAGGTGATCTCTGACCAAGTGGTGTTTATTTGTAATAAATTATGGAATACTGGGGAAAGACCAGGAGTCAGGAAAAGTGCTAATGTTGTGCAAATATTCAGTAAGGGCAGACAGGATGACCCAGTAACTATAGGCTGTCAAGTATCAGGGGGTAGCCATGTTAGTCTGTATCTACAAAAACAACAAGGAGTCTGGTGGCACCTTAAAGACTAACAGATTTATTAGGGCATAAGCTTTCGTGAGTAAAAACCTCACTTCTTCGGATGCAGAGAGTGAAAGTTCCAGATGCAGGCATTATATACTGACACATGGAGAGCAGGGAGTTACTTCGCAAGTGGAGAACCAGTGTTGACTGGGCCAATTCAATCAGGGTGGATGTAGTCCACTCCCAATAATAGATGAGGAGGTGTCAATTCCAGGAGAGGAAAAGCTGCTTCTGTAGTGAGCCAGCCACTCCCAGTCCCTATTCAAGCCCAGATTAATGGTGTTGAATTTGCAAATGAATTTTAGTTCTGCTGTTTCTCTTTGAAGTCTGTTTCTGAAGTTTTTTTGTTCAATGATAGTGACTTTTAAATCTGTCATAGAATGACCAGGGAGATTGAAGTGTTCACTTACTGGCTTATGTATGTTACCATTCCTGATGTCCGATTTGTGTCCATTTATTCTTTTGCGGAGGGACTGTCCGGTTTGGCCAATGTACATGGCAGAGGGGCATTGCTGGCACATGATGGCATATATGACATTAGTGGATGTGCAGGTGAATGAGCCCCTGATGGTGTGGCTGATGTGGCTGGGTCCTCTGATGGTGTCGCCAGAGTAACTATAGGCTGGTTAGCCTGATATCAGTCCTGGGGAAAAATAATGGAAAAGCAGATACAGGATTCAGTTAGCTAATGATGAATTGAAGAATATGAATATAATTAATGCCACTCAGCCTAGTTCTGTGGGAACGTAGCTTTTGTCAAACAAACCTGATTTCATACAGGGGTCATAGTGGATAAGCAAAGCCATATGAGCTCCCGGTGCAATGCTGTGGGCAAAAGGGCTGATGCGATGCCTGGATGTATAACAGGGGAGTCGTGAGTGGGAGCGCCAAGGACATTTTCCCTCTGTATATGGCAGTGGTGAGGCAGGTACTTGGAATATAGCACTCATTCTGGTGCCCACCTTTTAAAAAGGATGTTGAAAAACTGGAGAGGGTGCAGAGAAGAGCCAGACGTGCAGATGTGCCCTAAGGCTGTATGGGGCTGGCCCTTCCCTGGGCCGTGCAGCGCTGTACGTGCAGACGTGCCCGAAGGCCAGACGGGGCTGGCCCTTCCCCGAGCCGAACAGCGCCGTACGTGCAGACATGCCCCAAGGCTGTATGGGGCCGGCCCTTCCCTGGGCCGTGCAGCGCTGTACGTGCAGACGTGCCCGAAGGCCAGACGGGGCCGGCCCTTCCCCGAGCCATGCAGCACCGTACGTGCAGACGTGCCCCAAGGCCATGCTCTAAGGCCCTAAGTCTCTGCTGTTCCATGGGGCCGTGCCCCTGCCCACGAGTATGAGGGCCCATCTGACCCCATCCCCCTTTTTTTCCAGGCCCATCTCAGCCATGAGGAGCAGCAGTGCCCGGGCATGGCAGGAACTGCTGGCCCTGCTCTGCAGCGTCTGGCTCTGGGTGGGCGCTGCCCAGCGCACCGGGCCTACGCCCACGGCGCAGAGCCAGGGCCCCAAGCTGAAATTCCGCCTGGCCGGGTACCCCCGCAAGCACAACGAGGGGCGCATCGAGGTCTTCTACAACGAGGAGTGGGGCACCATCTGCGACGACGACTTCACGCTGGCCAACGCCCATGTGTTGTGCCGCCACCTCGGCTTCGTGGCCGCCACCGGCTGGGCCCACAGTGCCAAATATGGCAAAGGCGTTGGTGAGGGTCGTGGCTGGCAGGGCCAGAATCTATGTGTGTATGTAGATTTGCACACACAGGGGCGGGGGGCAGTGCATGTGAAGTGCCCCTCCCCCCCCCCCGCCCGTGGCTGTGGGGCTGGGAACTGTGTGTCTGCAGTAGGGCTAGGTGTATGTGAGCAGTGGGTCAGGGTGTATGCGCATTGGGTCAGGGTGTGTGTGCAGTGGGTCAGGGTGTGTGTGCAGTGGGGCTGGGTGTGTGTAGTGGGTCAGGGGATGTGCGCAGTGGGGCTGGGTGTGCGCAGTGGGGCTGGGGACTGTATGTGTGCAGTGGGTCAGGGTGTATGCGCATTGGGGCTGGGTGTGTCCAGTGGGTCAGGGTGTGTGTGCAGTGGGGCTGGGTGTGTGTAGTGGGTCAGGGGGTGTGCGCAGTGAGGCTGGGTGTGCGCAGTGGGGCTGGGTGTGTGCAGTGGGGCTGGGGACTGTATGTGTGCAGTGGGTTAGGGTGTGTGCAGTGTGGCTGGGGGCTGTGTGCGCGCAGCGTGTCAGGGTGTGTGTGCAGTGGGGCTGGGTGTGTGCAGTGGGGCTGGGTGTGCGCAGTGGGTCAGGGTGTATGCGCATTGGGGCTGGGTGTGCGCATTGGGGCTGGGTGTGCGCAGTGGGGCTGGGTGTGCGCAGTGGGGCTGGGGACTGTATGTGTGCAGTGGGTCAGGGTGTGTGCAGTGGGGCTGGGGGCTGTGTGTGCGCAGTGGGTCAGGGTGTGTGTGTAGTGGGGCTGGGGGTTGTGTGCGCGCAGTGGGTCAGGGTGTATGCGCATTGGGGCTGGGTGTGTGCAGTGGGGCTGGGGGCTGGGTGTGCGCAGTGGGTCAGGGTGTATGCGCATTGGGGCTGGGTGTGTGCAGTGGGGCTGGGGGCTGGGTGTGTGCAGTGGGTCAGGGTGTGTGTGCAGTGGGGCTGGGGCCGGGGGAGGCTGGGATTCCAGGGCAGGGGCTCCTAAGGAGGCTGCTCTGGTTTTTGTGGGTGGGGAAACCCCAGGCTGCCCCCCCCCCGCCCCTGGGAGCTCCCCGGGAAATCACCCTTTGGGGGGTGAGATTCATGTTTCTTCCGACTTCTTTTTGAGTTGCATTGACTTGCCCCACACTGCCACATACCCCCAAAGACACCCCCCACCTTATATACACCCCGGCCCTGCCCGTGACCCCGCCCTGGCCTGGTGCCTCTGCAGGGCGGGTCTGGCTGGACAATGTGAACTGCGGGGGCAGCGAGAAGAGCATCGCCGACTGCAAGTCACGGGGCTGGGGGAACAGTGACTGCAGCCACGAGGAGGACGCGGGCGTGATCTGCAAGGACGAGCGCATCCCGGGCTACGTGGACTCCAACGTCATCGAGGTGAGTAGCTGCAGCCCTGGGGTCCGGGCCCCATGCCCCACACAGCGGGACTGCCAGTCCCCCCCCCATGTCCCACGCAGCGGGGCTGCCAGTCCCCCCCCCCATGTCCCACGCAGCGGGGGCTGCCCTCCGCCCATCCCCCACACAGCGGGACTGCCAGTCCCCCCCCCATGTCCCACGCAGCGGGGGCTGCCCTCCGCCCATCCCCCATGCAGTGGGGCTGCCAGTCCCCCCCGCCCCCCGCAGGGCTACCACCAGCCCTCTCGCTGGGGCCCACACACTGGGGCTGCCCTGCCCTGACCCAGTCTCGCTCCTGCCCAGGCTCCACCTCCCGGGTTCTCTTGAGCCTGGTGCGGTCTCTGTGTCCCTGTCACTGGGGCTGCGCAGGCTGGCACCAGGTAGGCTGGGGTACTGGGCAGGCCGGTGCTGGACAGGCTGGCACGGGGCCGGGCAGGCCGGTGCTGGATAGGCTGGCGCGGGGCCGGGCGGGCCGGTGCTGGACAGGCTGGCGCGGGGCTGGGCGGGCCGGTGCTGGACAGGCTGGCGCGGGGCCGGGAGAGCTGGGAAGGCCGGTGCTGGACAGGCTGGCGCGGGGCTGGGAGGCCGGTGCTGGGCAGGCTGGCGTGGGGCTGGGTGGGCTGGTGCTGGACAGGCTGGCGCGGGGCTGGGAGGGCCGTTGCTGGACAGGCTGGCGCGGGGCTGGGAGGGCCGTTGCTGGGCAGGCTGGCGCGGGGCCGGGCGGGACGGTGCTGGGCAGGCTGGCGTGGGGCCGGGCGGGCTGGTCGGTGCTGGGCAGGCTCGCGCGGGGCCGGGAAGGCCGGTGCTAGACAGGCTGGCACGGGGCCGGGCGGGCCGGTGCTGGACAGGCTGGCGCGGGGCCGGGAGGGCCGGTGCTGGGCAGGCCGGCGCGGGGCCGGGCGGGCCGGTGCTGGACAGGCTGGCGCGGGGCTGGGCGGGCCGGTGCTGGACAGGCTGGCGCGGGGCTGGGCGGGCTGGTGCTGGACAGGCTGGCGCGGGGCTGGGCAAGCCGGTGCTGGACAGGCTGGCGCGGGGCCGGGAGAGCTGGGAAGGCCGGTGCTGGGCAGGCTGGCGCGGGGCCGGGCAGGCCGGTGCTAGACAGGCTGGCGTGGGGCTGGGAGGGCCGGTGCTGGACAGGCTGGCGCGGGGCTGGGAGGGCCGGTGCTGGGCAGGCTGGTGCGGGGCCGGGCAGGCCGGTGCTGGGCAGGCTGGCGCGGGGCCGGGCAGGCCGGTCCTGGGCAGGCTGGCGCGGAGCCGGGAGGGCCGGTGCTGGACAGGCTGACGTGGGGCCAGGAGGGCCGGTGCTGGGCAGGCTGGCGCGGGGCCGGGCAGGCCGGTGCTGGGCAGGCTGGCGCGGGGCCGGGCGGGCCGGTGCTGGGCAGGCTGGCGCGGGGCCGGGCGGGCCGGTGCTGGGCAGGCTGGCGCGGGGCCGGGCGGGCCGGTGCTAGACAGGCTGGCGCAGGGCCGGGAGGGCCGGTGCTGGACAGGCTGGCGCAGGGCCGGGAGGGCCGGTGCTGGACAGGCTGGCGCGGGGCCGGGCAGGCCGGTGCTGGGCAGGCTGGCGCGGGGCCGGGCAGGCCGCTGCTGGGCAGGCTGGCGCGGGGCCGGGCAGGCCGGTGCTGGACAGGCTGACGTGGGGCCGGGAGGGCCGGTGCTAGACAGGCTGGCGTGGGGCCGGGCGGGCCGGTGCTAGACAGGCTGGTGCGGGGCCGGGAGGGCCGGTGCTAGACAGGCTGGTGTGGGGCCGGGTGGGCCGGTGTTGGGCAGGCTGGCACGGGGCCGGGAGGCTGGTGCTGGACAGGCTGGCGCGGGGCCGGGCAGGCCGGTGCTGGACAGGCTGACGTGGGGCCGGGAGGGCCGGTGCTAGACAGGCTGGCGTGGGGCCGGGCGGGCCGGTGCTAGACAGGCTGGTGCGGGGCCGGGAGGGCCGGTGCTAGACAGGCTGGTGTGGGGCCGGGTGGGCCGGTGTTGGGCAGGCTGGCGCGGGGCCGGGAGGCTGGTGCTGGACAGGCTGGCGCGGGGCCGGGCAGGCCGGTCCTGGGCAGGCTGGCGCGGGGCCGGGCAGGCCGGTGCTGGACAGGCTGACGTGGGGCCGGGAGGGCCGGTGCTAGACAGGCTGGCGTGGGGCCGGGCGGGCCGGTGCTAGACAGGCTGGTGCGGGGCCGGGAGGGCCGGTGCTAGACAGGCTGGCGTGGGGCCGGGCGGGCCGGTGTTGGGCAGGCTGGCGCGGGGCCGGGAGGCTGGTGCTGGACAGGCTGGCGCGGGGCCGCGAGGGCCGGGCAGGCCAGTGCTGGACCAAGTGGGCCGGACAGGCTGGCACTGGGCAGGCTGTTGGGACCTGTCTGGTGGAGATCAGCAGCCCTGACTGGGCTCTCCCTCTGCCAGGCCGAGCAGAACCAGGTGGAGGAGCTCAGGCTGCGGCCTGTGGTCTCGGGCGCCAGGAAGCGGCTGCCGGTGACGGAGGGTGTGGTGGAGGTGCGCTACAAGGAGGGCTGGGCGCAAATCTGCGACGAGGGCTGGAACCACAAGAACAGCCGCGTGGTCTGCGGGATGATGGGCTTCCCGGCTGAGAAGAAGGTCAACAGGAACTTCTACAAGTGAGTGAGGGGGCTGGAGGAGAGCCCCACCGATGGGGCGGGCCTGGAACTGCCCAGTGGGGCCTGCATGGGTACCAAGGAGGGGGGAGTCCTGTGGGGCTGGGGGGCGGGAAGCTGGAGTAAGGCTGGGGGGCCCCACAGTGGGGCAGCCCTGGTGATGGCTGGGTCAGTGCTGCCAACTCTCATGATTCTGTTGTGACTCTCGCGATATTTGGTGTTTTTCCTAAATCCCCGGCTGCTGGAGTCAGGTGACTGTGAGGTTGAGTGGGACGCGGAGGTGGAACCTGATAGCTCAGAACGGGGCGAGGGCACAGACCCTGCATAGGCCTTGTAACAAATTCCCTGCTTTTGGGGCAGCGACCCTGGGTCCATGCCTGTGTCCGGCGAGCCCCGGAGTGCTCCCATATTGCCAGCCGCACTGAGCCTGGCCCTGCTGAGTGGGGAGCCTGGGGCAGCCTCGCGGTGCCTGGGTGGCCTGAGGTGCTCGGACCTGGCCTGGAGCCTGTGCAGAGGCTGGGTCTGGCCCAGGAGGCTGTATGTGCACGGCCCTGCAGGGATCCAGCGCCGTGGAGCTGAGCGCCAGGGGGCCTTCCTCATGCCCTCCCAGGCCCCACGCTGGCCGACAGCCCCAGCCTGGCTCTGCCATGACTCCCAGGGAGCTGCCAGCCCTGGTGCTGTCTCTGGACTTGTGGGCTGTAGCTCTGGGCATCTGCCGGCCCCTCACCGTCCCCTGACTGGCAGGTCACCGTTTCCTTTCTGCAGGCGGTTAAAGCGAGCAGCCAAGATAAAGAGCCGGAGCCCAGGGCCGGGTGCAAGGTAACAGGGTAGGGCCAGGGCCACATCCTGGGGCCGAGTCTCCCCGGCAGGTCTGGGGCTGCCGAGTCTCTCTGGATGGGAGAAGCTGCCCCTGCCTGGGCCAATCTCTTCTGCCATCAGGGCTGGATTCTGGGCTGGGCCCTGGGAATCCAGCTGGAGCCATGAACTTCACCCTGGGATCAAAGGCTGCCCTGGGCAGAGGACTGAGCCCCTCGCTGCACGGCTCCTGCGGGGCCTTTGCATTTCAGTGGGTGAGGTTCATTCGGCCGTGGCTGGGATGTGAGGCCTGGTCGGGGTCTGACCCACCCCTGCATGGAGCTGGGGCTTCTGCTTGTGTTCTGTGTCCTCCACGAGAAATGGCTCTTTCTCCTTGGCCTGGCATTGCATAGGGTCCCCACGCCAGCCCCTCAAAGGGGGCTGTGCCCAGGTGGGGTCTGATCCGGTCCCTGTACTGGGAGCTGGGAGCACCTGGCTGGCAAGGGCACCTCTCAGGGGGACACGCTGGGGATCCCTATGTGGGGGCCATTGCCACAGAGATGGGACTGTTGGTCTTCACCCCCCTCCCGGCCCCCAGCCCAGCAGTGGGTTTGGTGGCTGTCGGGGTCAGCCCAGGGCCCTGGAGCAGAGCTGTCTCTCCTGGAGGGGGAAGGAAGGGCTGGTGGACGCGGGCCATTTTCTGGAGAAAATGGCAGTGGGGCAGCTGGGCTGGCTGTGATTCCCCACCCGGATATGCCTGCACCTAAGCCATGGGGCTGCGGGACTCGTGTGTGGCGGCAGGGCCTGGAGGCTGTAGTGGGAACTGCGCAACATGGTAGCATTTACTTTCAGAAAGGGGGACTACACAAAAATGAGGAAGTTAGTGAAACAGAAATGAAAAGGTCCAGCGCCAAAAGTGAAATCCCTGCAAGCTGCATGGACACTTTTTAAAGACACAATAATAGAGGCTCAACTTAAATATATACCCCAAATTAAAAAACATAGTAAGAGAACCCAAAAAGTGCTACAGTGGCTAAACAACAAAGTAAAGGAAGCAGTGAGAAGCCAAGAGGCATCCTTTAAACAATATAAGTTAAATCCTAGTGAGGAAAATAGAAAGGAGCATAACCACTGGCAAATGAAATGTAAAAATATAATTAGGAAGGCCAAAAAACAATTTGAAGAACAGCTAGTCAGACTCAAAAAGTAATAGCAAAAAAATGTGTAAGTACATCAGAAGCAGGAAGCCTGCTAAACAACCAGTGGGGCCACTGGACGAGATAGAGATGCTAAAGGAGCAGTCAAGGAAGATAAGGCCATTGCCGAGAAACTAAATGAATTCTTTCCATTGGTCTTCACGGCTGAGGATGTGAGGGAGATTCCCAAACCTGAGCCATTCTTTTTAGGTGACAAATCTGAGGAATTGTCCCAGATTGAGGTATCATTAGAGGAGGTTCTGGAACAAATTGATAAACAAAATAATAATAAGTCACCAAGACCAGTTGGTATCACCCAAGAGTTCTGAAGGAACTCAAATGTGAAATTGGAGAACTACTAAGTGTCATTTGTAACCTATCATTTAAATCAACTTCTGTACCAAATGACTGGAGGATAGCTAATGTGACACCAATTTTAAAAAGGGCTCCAGAGATGATCCCAGCAATAACAGGCCACTAAGCCTGACTTCAGTACTGGGCAAACTGGTTGAAACTATAGTAAAGAACATAGATGAACATAACTTGTTGTGGAAGAGTCAACATGGCTTTTGTAAAGGGAAATCATGCCTCACCAATCTACTAGAATTCTTTGAGGGGGTCAACAAGCATGTGGACAAGGGGGATCCAGTGGATATAGTGTACTTAGAATTTCAGAAAGCCTTGACAAGGTCTCTCACCAAAGGCTCTTAAGCAAAGTAAGCTGTCATGGGGGAAGAGGGAAGGTTCTCTCACGGATCAGTAACTGGTTAAAAGATAGAAAACAAAGGGTAGGAATAAATGGTCAGTTTTCAGAATGGAGAGCGGTAAATAGTGGTGTCCCCCAGGGGTCTGTACTAGGACCAGTCCTATTCAACATATTCATAAATGATCTTGGAAAAGCAGTGAACCGTGAGGTGTCAGAATTTGCAAATGATACAAAACTACTCAAGATAGTTAAGTCCCAAGCAGACTGCAAAGAGCTACAAAAGGAATCTCACAAAACTGGGTGACTGGACAACAAAATGCAGATGAAATTCAGTGTTGATAAGTGCAAAGTAATGCACATAGGAAAACATAATCCCAACTATACATATAAAATGTGGGGGTCTAAATTAGCTGTTGCCACTCAAGAAAGAGATCTTGGTGTCATTGTAGATAATTCTCTGAAAACATCCACTCAATGTGCAGCGGCAGTCAAATAAGCAAAGAGAATGTTGTGAATCATTAGGAAAGGGAGAGATAATAAGACAGAAAATATTATATTGCCTCTATATAAATCCATGTTATGCCCACACCTTGAATACTGCGTGCAGATGTGGTTGCCCCATCTCAAAAAGATATATTGGAATTGGAAAAGGTTCAGAAAAAGGCAACAAAAACGATTAGAGATATGGAACAGCTTTCATATCAGGAGAGATTAATAAGACTGGGACTTTTCATTTCGGAAAAGAGACAACAAAGTGGGACCATGATAGAGGGCTGTAAAATCATGACTGGTGTGGAGAAAGTAAATAAGGAAGTGTTATTTACTCCTTCTCATGACACAAGAACTAGGGGTCACCAAATGAAATTAATAGGAATCAAGCTAAGCCAGGGGCAGGCTGACATTGTATCGGGAGGCGTGGGGCTCCCTGCAGGGCCGGGCGCAGTGCCTTGGGGGAGACAGCCTGGAAGCTGCCTGGCCCCCTGCAGCTCGGTCCCTGCCTGGCCCCCTGCAGCTCGGTCCCCTGCCTGTCTGGGGTTACCCGGGAGAGGGTGAGGTTGCGAGCGGTGCAAGGCGCTCATCCCCAGGGGTCACCGGTGTCGGGAGCACGCAGCATGCATGCCATGGCCATAGGGCACCGGGCACCATGTGTGCTGCATTCCAGGGAGCATGTGCCTGCCTGTGGGATGTGGTGGCTGGCGTGACACAGGACATGGCTGCGTCACACCTGTCATGGGCCATCAGGTGGGAAATGGAGTCACTGCAGTGGGTGACTGATTTCCGGCCATGGGGTGGGAGAAGCTGTCGCTGGCAGCAGCTGCCCTTCTGCTGTGAGCCCCGCCTGAGGCCTGGTGGAATGGGCGGCACCCGGGCCCTGTCCAGGTGGGTCTGGTGCCCACACGCCTGGATCTGGCCAGGGCCCTGGAGGCAGCTGGGCAGCCCTGTTCTGCCGGGCCGGCGGTGGCAGGCAGAGCCAGGGCAGGACGTTGGTTGCAGACCTGGGCTCCGAACTCCTTGACTGTTGTTTTCTATTTTCCAGGCTGGTCTCCAAAGCTCGCCCCAAACACAAGCCCAGAGAGGACTTTGGGGTCCCCAAGAGGTAAATGGGTCCCGGAGTCCAAAGGCCTGTGGCCAGCTCTGGGGTTCCCTGGTGAAGGAGAACTGTGGGCCTTGCTGGCCGGGGCCGGGGTTGTGCTGCAAGGGGCTGGGCCATGGAGTGACGGTCTGTCTCTTCCCTGCTGATTGGTGTTAGGGTCATGGATGGCGAGAGTCCCTGGGCTGGGCTCGGTGCCTGGCACCCCGCTGCCCCTCCCCTGCCAGGCACTCACGCTCTGTTCTCTGCTGGCAGGTTGTACCTGGAACGGCAGCAGCTCAGCTACCGGCTGCACTCGGTGGCCTGCACGGGGAACGAGGTGCACATCTCCATGTGCCCCTTCGAATTCTACAAGGGCAATGCCACTGCGACCTGCAAAGGCGGGATGCCCGCTGTGGTGAGCTGCATGCCAGGGCCCCTCTTCACCACTGGCAGTGCCCCAAAGAAGAAGCCGCAGCGGCAGCAGCAGCATCAGGGCCAGGTAAGCGCTCTCCATGGGTTCAGCATGGGGCAGGCAGATGGTTTTGCCCCACCCACTGCGTCTCAGGCAGTGACTATCTCCCAGGGCCTGGTGGGGGCAGCAGGAGCCCTGAGGTGCCCCTTGGTCTGGGCCTGGCAGCAGTGCGGAGCGTCGGCTGTCCCGTGACGTGTCTCCCACGCTCTCGCCGCAGCAGCGCGTCCGGCTGAAGGGCGGTGCCAAGGCCGGGGAAGGCCGGGTCGAGGTGCTGAAGAACAGCGAGTGGGGCACCGTCTGCGATGACCGCTGGAACCTGCTGACAGCCAGCGTGGTGTGCCGTGAGCTGGGGTTCGGCAGTGCCAAGGAGGCTCTGACGGGAGCACGCATGGGCCAAGGTGAGCTGGGTCGGGGCTGGTGAAGGGAGAAGGTCTGGGGCAGCCCTGTGCATATGTGGGAGCGTGTCAGTGCATGCCGGGGAGCCCGTCAGGGCATGAGTGTGAGCACGTCTGCCCTCTGGGCACCTGTTTGACCCCCTGAGCTTGTTGCTCTGCACGGGAGAGAACCAGGTCAGGCAGGTTGAGGGCTCTGCACCCCGGGGACGCTGGCTCGAGGGGGCTCTCCCCACATTGGGGTGGGCTTGGTGCTGAGCTGCTCCAGCTCTGTTAGTGAGCGCTGTGCAGTCTGGGTGCCCTCGCGCCCTGCCCCTGCCCCCTCTCTGCCAGCCTCTCCAAGGGGACTCCAGACAGGCAAGCTGCAAGGGCTGGGAGAAATTCAGCCTCCGAGGGAGAGCCCAGCCCCTGGAGGGCCAGGGAAATGCCTGACCCCAGCCCCGTAGGAACCGATCAGGTCTGAGGAGACCCCCATATGTCTCCAGCAGGAGGAGGGTTGGGGCGAGGAGGGAGGGCTCCTGGGACTAGGGTAGGTATGGGGATTTCCTGGGGCATTGGCTGCCTGCCTCCCCGTCACCCTGGCCCCTCTGCTCCCGGCAGGGATGGGTCCCATCCACATGAACGAGGTGCAGTGCACAGGCTCAGAGAAGTCGCTGTGGAGCTGCCCCTATAAGAACATCACGGCGGAGGACTGCAAGCACTCCGAGGACGCCGGGCTCCGCTGCAACATCCCCTACATGGGCTACGAGACCACGGTCAGCACCGCCCCCGTGCAGGGGGGCAGCCCGCAAGGGCTGCGGGAGGGGGCCTGGCTTAGAGGCTCAGCGGAGCCCAGGGTCTGCTGCTCTGCCAGAGTCCCAGCTCACTGCCCAGCGGGGGCCATCTCCCCTGGCAGGACTCACAGGGCCCAGCCCTCTGCCAGCAGCTCCCCCTCGTGTCCCCCCGTCACACTGACAGCTCCTGGGCATGGAGGGGCCACCTCCGAGACACCGGCAAAGCGGGCACCGCCCCCCCAACAAAAAGGGTGCTAGTGCCGACCAGAGCCAGGTGTTACTGCAGTGGGGTGGAGCCATGGGGCCCAAACGGGAACCCAGCATGTGCACAGTGCTGTCTGACTGCCCACGGGAAAACCCAGCGTGGTAACACCTTTCACGGGCCACCCACGAGGCCTTGGGGTGGCTCCCTGCTCGGGGTGTGTGTGTGTCATGTGCCATCTGGGGTAGCCCCCTGTGGGGGGGGGGGCATGTGCCAGCCGGGGTAGCCCCCTGTGGGGGGGGGCATGTGCCAGCTGGGAGAGTCCCCTGCTGTGGGGGGGGCATGTGCCAGCTGGGGTAGCCCCCTGCTGTGGGGGGGGGCATGTGCCAGGCGGGGTAGCCCCCTGCTGTGGGGGGGGGCATGTGCCAGCTGGGGTAGCCCCCTGCTGTGGGGGGGGCATGTGCCAGCTGGGAGAGTCCCCTGCTGTGGGGGGGGCATGTGCCAGCCAGGGTAGCCCCCTGCTGTGGGGGGGGGGGCATGTGCCAGGCGGGGTAGCCCCCTGCTATGGGGGGGGCATGTGCCAGCCGGGGTAGCCCCCTGCGGGGGGGGGCATGTGCCAGCTGGGGTAGCCCCCTGCTGTGGGGGGGCATGTGCCAGCCAGGGTAGCCCCCTGCTGTGGGGGGGGGGCATGTGCCAGCCGGGGTAGCCCCCTGTGGGGGGGGCATGTGCCAGCCGGGGTAGCCCCCTGTGGGGGGGGCATGTGCCAGCTGGGGTAGCCCCCTGCTGTGGGGGGGCATGTGCCAGCTGGGGTAGCCCCCTGCTGTGGGGGGGCATGTGCCAGCTGGGGTAGCCCCCTGTGGGGGGGGGCATGTGCCAGCCAGGGTAGCCCCCTGCTGTGGGGGGGGGGCATGTGCCAGCCGGGGTAGCCCCCTGCTGTGGGGGGCATGTGCCAGTTGGGGTAGCCCCCTGCTGTGGGGGGCATGTGCCAGCTGGGGTAGCCCCCTGTGGGGGGGGGCATGTGCCAGCTGGGGTAGCCCACTCGGGGGGGGGGCATGTGCCAGCTGGGTTTTTACCATCCAGAACACGTGGCAGGGACCCCAGTGCTGCAGTGGCTCTCGCTGGTCCCATCATAGGTGCCAGCTGATGAGGCAGAAAGGAGACGATTCCCAGGCTGGGGTGCGGGAGGACTGGTCGTATCCTTGCCACTGGGCACTTTGGGGGGCAGTCATGGGGGGAAGAGGGAGGACCCTCAGCACAGTCCCTCTTCCATTTCCTCTCTGCTCCCCCATGGGTCGCTGCCCCATTCTATGGGTCTCAGTAGTGTCATGGTGCCCCTGCCCCCAGGCGTCTCTCTCCCATGTGGGTTGGTGCTGGCCAGGGGCTGTGATGATGGGAGGTGTCCCACACGCCCAGGGTCTGTTCAGTTCACAGCCCGCGCGTGGCACCCCGCAGTGCCACCCCAGGTCTGGGGAGGAGAGGAGCACCCATCGGGGAACCTCAGCCTGCCCTGGGGCGCCCATCCCCACCCACTGGGAGAGGAGTCCCGAGCACCCATCAGGAGATTGCTGCTTTGCACTGCATGCTCCCTGCGTGCACTTGGGGGATGGGCACCGAGCAAGCTGGGCGCACGCAGCTCCCCCCTCGGCTCGCTCCCACCTGCGCGGCAGGTCTCTGCTGATTTCACTCCCCATCTCCAGGGCCCCCAGCACCAGCCTGGACGAGGCTATTGGCTCCTGCACGGGCAGCTGGACAGGCCTGGAGTCACATGGCGCGAGCTCCGCCCTGGTCCTGCCACACTGGCCAGTGGTGGATTGGGAGGGGCAGCTTGGGCACCTGGTGCCCCTGGAGATGAAGCGACTGCAAATCACCATCAGCAGATGGGAGGGGCTGTCTGGACCGCAGGGGGATCAGGGCTGGGGCGGGGGGATACAACTCTGGCTCCCCAGGCCAGCTCTGCAAGGGCACTCCCTCGCACCCTGGGCAGACAGGACCGGGGCTGGAGCTGGCCTGGCACTGCCCGGGCTGCACCCACTCTGAGAGACAAGGTGCAGGCTGTAGGGGCTGCCCCGCCAGCCCCTTCCCCAGCGCCAGGTCAGGCCCCAGCCCCATGGGAAGAGCCGGCTTGTGGCTACATGGGAGGCTGCTGGGGGAGGTGGGAGACGCCTGGAGCTCTGCAAGTGGAGCCCTCAGGGACCCAGCTGGGCCCTGCCGCCAGCCCCTCCTGCTGCTCCCCAGCTAACCCGACCTTGTCACCCTCTCTTCGCAGATTCGCCTGAGCGGGGGCCGGAGCCGCTTCGAGGGGCGGGTTGAGGTGGCGCTGGGCACTGGGAGCAGTGGGCGCCCCGCCTGGGGCCTGATCTGTGGCGATGGCTGGGGAACCCTGGAGGCCATGGTGGCTTGTCGCCAGCTGGGCCTGGGATTCGCTAACCATGGCTTACAAGTAGGTGTTAGTGCTGGCTTGGCTAACCGCGTCAGGCAGGGCCCAGTACCCTGGCGGGGTGAGGGCAGCATGCTGGGTTCGCAGGGCCAGCTGGCTGTGGGGCGGGGCTGCATGCTCACGGCCCACAGGGCTTCTTCACAGATCCGCATAGTAGGAGGAAGGGCCCCCACCGAGGGCCGCGTGGAGGTGAAGCGAGGCAGTAAGTGGGGAACGGTCTGCAGTGAGGGCTGGACCACCAAGGAAGCCATGGTGGTATGTCGCCAGCTCGGCCTGGGCTACTCCTTGCATGCAGTGATGGTAGGTGCTGGAGGGGCCCAGGCCTCAGGGCGTGGGGGGCAGGGGTTCGCCCACCAGGACTGGCTCAGGGCTTGCTCGCAGGGCCCAGGCAGTGCGGGGTGGGACGCTTGGGGGCTTGGTCTCTGGGAGCTGCTGCCCAGCATCCGGGAAGGTACGCACCGGTCTCGCCGGGGGTGGGGAGGGGGAATGGCACAGGCACGGCACACACAAGTGTGGGGCAGGAGGGGGCATGCCCGGGGCTCGGTGCCTGGCTTGCCGTGCGGAGGGGCAGGGGGCACATGGGACTCTGACCAGCCCGGCGTCTCTCTCAGGAGACGTGGTACTGGGATGCCAGCAACGTGACGGAGATGGTGCTGAGCGGCGTGAGGTGCGCTGGCCACGAGATGGCGCTGAGCCACTGCCAGCACCATGGCAACAGCCTCAACTGCAAGAAGACGGGCACCCGCTTCGCCGCCGGGGTCATCTGCTCCGAGAGTGAGCGGGGGCGGGGGGCTCTCGGTCACACTGGCCCCGCCTACTAGCAACTCACAGTGTGTCATGTGGGCTGCAGGTTGAAAACCACAGCATCCCCCACCCTAAAACTGCCCACAATCCCCTATGTCCAGCGCCCTCGCCCAGAGTGCGGCCAGGAGTGGAGCCCTGGGCGTGGGCCGGGCAGCAGCCGGCACCCCCAGCACTGGGCCAGGAGTGGAACCCCACGTAAAACCTGGGGCAAACCCCTCGTTCCAAGAGCGCCCCCCCAACCTACCCCCAGACCCACTCTCCTGCCCACTGCAGCACGCACCAGCCCCCGCCGGCAGGAGCGCTGGTGCAGGCTGCAAGGCCCTCGCTCCCCTTCAGCCAGCTCCACCCCTGCCAGGCAGAGCAGCAACTTTTGAATTTTTTTTAGCACAGCTGGACCACAGCTGTGCACGAACTGGCCTGGCTGCATCCCCTTGTTGAGAACTGCTGCTCTGAGCCATCCTTTCAGCCCCAGCCCCGTGCTCTGATTGGCTGCCCTCAGGCCCCCTGCTTTGATTGGCTCAGACCTCGTCATCCCTGCAAACCAAATATGGCCTTGACCTCCTCTGTCCCCCCCAGCGCTGAGCAGGCCCCTCTCCCACGGCCCTCCCCCCAGCACTGAGCAGGCCCCTCCCCCACTCCCCTCCCCCCAGAAAGGAGCAGGCCCCTCCCCCCAGAAAGGAGCAGGTGCCCCCTGTCACGGAGTATTGGGGAACTCAGGGCCCTGCACCCCCGGCTTCCTGCGATTCACCATGACTCTCAGCCAGCCAGTAAAGCAGAAGGTTTATTTGGATGACAGGAACACAGTCCAAGACAGGTCTTGCAGGCACAGACAACAGGGCCCCCCTCAGTTAGGTCCAGCTTGGGGTCCCATGGCATCCCAGCCCCCCCCTTTGGGGGGTCAGAGCCATCTCTGCCTCCCAGCCATCTCTCCAGCCTCCTTCCAGCCTGCTTCCAGCACTCTGCCTTCAGCGACCCCTCCCACAGCCTTTGTTCAGTTTCCCGGGCCCCGGAGTCATCTGACCTCCAACCCCCTCCTGGGTTCTCATGTTACAAGCTCAGGTATGTTCCCTTGGGCCGGCTCCCATCCCCCGATGCAGACCATCCTAGTCACACTCCCCTGTCAGCATTCACACACCCCAGCAAGAACAGTCCCAGTTCGTCACATCTCTCCCCCCTTCGAGACCGAACTGAGCAGGGTCACTTTAGCCAGTGACCCGGGGAAGTTCGAACCTACCCCCGTTCCCATGGATGCCCCCGCATCCCTCCAGTTCCTTGGTGAGAATTACACCAGGCCCCTTCCGTTCCACGCCCCCCCTTAGGTCGGGGGTGCTTGATGGCACTCGCAGTTCGCATGTGGGAAGGTTTATGCGGCCTGTGCCCTTTCCCCACCCCCATACCTCTGGGGTTCCAACTGGGCTGTGGTCTTCTCCCAGCGCTCCAGTCTGGAGGTCTGTGCTTTGGGCTCTCTTGGTTTAGAGCCGCCCTTTTAACCTTGGCCACCCTCTGGAAAGGATCCTTTATGCTGGGCAAGGGTCCTAAAGCTCTTTTCCCCTTGTCCCAGGCCTTCCTCCCCCTCTGACAGGGGTCACAGGATCCGCAGTACTGTCGGACAGTAACAAAGACCCCAGGCCAGTAAAAGCTCCGTAGCAGCCTCTGCTGGGTACGCCAGGTTCCCTGGTGCCCTGAGAGGGGAATGTCATGGGCCCGGCACAGCAGCTGGCGGCGATACTTCTGGGGTACCACCAGCTGCCTCCTGATCCCCCCTGACTCCATTTTCCCTGGGGGAGCCCATTCTCGGTACAGGAACCCCTTCTCCCACAGGAACCTTTTCCGGCCACCTCGTTCCATGGTCTGTACCGCATTGAGGTCGGCCAGGTCCCTTATCTTCCGCAAGGAGGGGTCTCTCTGTAACTCGGCCTGGAACTCAGCAGCTGGGACAGGGATGGCCACCTGCTCTTTCTCGCCCGCTGGGTCCGAAGCTGCAGCCTCCCTGAGCCGCGTCCCTGGGCGTTCCCTCCCCACCAGGTTAGGGTCCTGCGCCTCAGGCAAGGCACCCCCCCCAAGGCCAGGGCGCAGGGCCCCTCGCCGGCTCTGACTGCGGGTCACACCCAGTGCCTTTTGGGGGTTGCTTGGCCAGTTCTCCAGGTCCCCCCCCATCAATACCTCAGTGGGCAGATACGGGTGTACCCCCACATCCTTGGGGCCCTCCTTGGCCCCCCACTTCAGGTGTACCCTTGCCACGGGCACTTTGACTGGTGTTCCGCCCACCCCCGTCAGGGTCAGGTAGGAGTTGGGCACCACCTGATCTGGGGCCACCACCTCGGGCCGGGCCAGTGTCACCTCTGCGCCCGTGTCCCAGTATCCATAAACTTTCTTCCCATCCACCTCCAGGGGAACAAGGCACTCGCTCCGCAGGGACAGCCCCGCGCCAACCCTGTAAACGGAGAACTTTGAATCCGGAGCATCTGGCCCCCCAGAGAAGCTGGCCTGGGGCCCTTCTCTCTCTTGAGCAGTTGATAGGCTGCCAGCCCCTCTTGCGTTAGAAGCCTGTCCCTCGTCCGTCTGGGCCTCTACCAAGTTAACCCGGTGCGGGTTCGGTCTGCTCAGTCTGTCCTTGAGCTTGGGGCACTGGGCCCGAACGTGGCCTCTTCGGCCGCAGTAATAGCAGCTCAGGTCCCGTGGGTCCCCTCGAGCCGGTCGGTTGTCCCTGACGCTGGGCATTCCCCGTGGGAGGGGATTCCCCATATTCCCCCTTTGGGAGGTCCCAGGGTGACTCTCTCTCTGCATCGCGGCGGGCCTGTTCCTTTGGGGCTCCTCCCTGCCACCCCCTGACCGGCTCTTTACAAACTCATCAGCCAGCTGCCCGGCGTGTCGCGGGTTCTCTGGCTTTCTGTCCACCAACCACAGCCTCAGGTCGGATGGGCACCGCTCATACAGTTGCTCCAGTACCAGCAGTTTAATCAGGTCCTCCTTCGTCTGGGCCCCACCAGCCCACTTGCTGGCGTATCTTTCCATGCGGGCGGCTAGTTGCAGATATGAGATCTCAGGGGTTTTATCCTGACTCCGGAACCTTTCCCGGTACATCTCAGGAGTCAGCCCAAACTCTCGTAGCAGGGCCTTTTTGAATAGTTCGTAGTCCCCTTTCTCTGCCTCTCCCAGTTGGCGGTACAATGCCACGGATTTGGGGTCCAGTAAGGGGGTAAGGACCCGGAGTCTGTCCGCGGGATCCACCCGGTGCAGCTCGCAGGCCGTCTCAAAGGCCTCCAGGAAGTCATCCATGTCCTCCCCCTCCTTGTATGGGGCCATGATGCACTTATCAAAGCCCCGTGCAGTCCTGGGTCCCCCCTCACTCACCGCAGCCGGGGGTTCGCTGCCCTTCAATCTCGCCAGTTCCAGGTCATGCTGACGCTGTCTCTCATTCTCCTCCCGTTCACGCTGATGCTGTCTCTCTTTCTCCTCCCGTTCATGCTGACGCTGTCTCTCTTCATGCTGTCTCTGTTGTTCACGATCCTCCAGCTCCCTCAGTTTTAGCTCTTTCTCCCATTCCAGCCAATTCCGCTCCCCGGATGCCGAACGTCGCCGGGAGGCTCCTCTGCTGGCCGGCGGGCTTCGCCGGGGGGACCCCCTGCTGGCCGGGGGGATCACGGCGCCTTCGGTATTTGCTGGGCTCCTCCCCACCCTTCCCCTAGGCATAGGAAGGAGGGGTCTCGGGAAGCCCTCAGCAGCCGGCTGACCACTCCCAGCTGGGACAGACACTGGTGCCTGCGCTGCATTTGCCAGGCTGCTTCCCTGAGACACAGGGATCAGTTCATTCGCGCGATCTTCCGCCTCCAGCTGGGCGATGAGCTGTTCTTTGGTGAGCCTCCCAATGCGCAGCCGCCTCTGCTTGCACAGCTCCACCAGGTCGCTCTTAAGCCGCTTGGCATACATCTTCCTGCTGGCCACTCACCGGCCTGTGTGCTCACAGCTCCCCACAGTTCGCAGGGGGCCCCCTAGTGTGCCAGCCCTTCTCGAGGTCACCACCTCTCTGCCAGGGTCGAGCTGCAGACTCCTCCGCCCCTGGGACCACTCGCTGCGATCCCACGGGGGACCCTGTTACTGCAAAAGTCCTTCTCGCTGGTCACACACTCCCAGGGGTAATAACCGTCTCTCTCCCACTCTTCAGCAGGCCTGGTCCCCGTCAATCCCCCTTCGTTTTACTGCTCCCCAGTCACTTACTGCAGGAAGCGCCGTCCACGGGGTGCAGTAGATCCCACCGCTGCCACCAGTTGTCACGGAGTATTGGGGAACTCAGGGCCCTGCACCCCCGGCTTCCTGCGATTCACCATGACTCTCAGCCAGCCAGTAAAGCAGAAGGTTTATTTGGATGACAGGAACACAGTCCAAGACAGGTCTTGCAGGCACAGACAACAGGGCCCCCCTCAGTTAGGTCCAGCTTGGGGTCCCATGGCATCCCAGCCCCCCCCTTTGGGGGGTCAGAGCCATCTCTGCCTCCCAGCCATCTCTCCAGCCTCCTTCCAGCCTGCTTCCAGCACTCTGCCTTCAGCGACCCCTCCCACAGCCTTTGTTCAGTTTCCCGGGCCCCGGAGTCATCTGACCTCCAACCCCCTCCTGGGTTCTCATGTTACAAGCTCAGGTATGTTCCCTTGGGCCGGCTCCCATCCCCCGATGCAGACCATCCTAGTCACACTCCCCTGTCAGCATTCACACACCCCAGCAAGAACAGTCCCAGTTCGTCACACCCCCCCATCCTCCTGCCCCCAGCGCTGAGCAGGCCCCTCTCCCACACCCCTCCCCCCAGCGCTGAGCAGGCCCCTCCCCCACTCCCCTCCCCCCAGAAAGGAGCAGGTGGCCCCCCATCCTCCTCCCCCCAGCGCTGAGCAGGCCCCTCTCCCACGCCCCTCCTCCCAGCGCTGAGCAGGCCCCTCCCCCACTCCCCTCCCCCCAGAAAGGAGCAGGTGGCCCCCCATCCTCCTCCTCCCCCCAGCACTGAGCAGGCCCCTCCCCCACTCCCCTCCCCCCAGAAAGGAGCAGGCCCCTCCCCCCAGAAAGGAGCAGGTGCCCCCCCATCCTCCTGCCCCCAGCGCTGAGCAGGCCCCTCTCCCACACCCCTCCCCCCAGCGCTGAGCAGGCCCCTCCCCCACTCCCCTCCCCCCAGAAAGGAGCAGGTGCCCCCCCATCCTCCTGCCCCCAGCGCTGAGCAGGCCCCTCTCCCACGCCCCTCCCCCCAGCGCTGAGCAGGCCCCTCCCCCACTCCCCGCCCCCAGAAAGGAGCAGGTGCCCCCCCATCCTCCTCCCCCCCAGCACTGAGCAGGCCTCTCGCCCCCAGCTGCCTCGGACCTGCTGCTGCACGCCCCGCTGGTCCAGGAGACGGCCTACATTGAGGACCGGCCCCTGCACATGCTGTACTGTGCAGCAGAGGAGAACTGCCTCTCCAGCACCGCCCGCAACGCCAACTGGCCCTACGGGCACCGCCGCCTGCTGCGCTTCTCCTCCCAGATCCACAACAACGGCCGCGCCGACTTTCGCCCGAAGGCCGGGCGCCACTCCTGGGTCTGGCACGAATGCCATAGGTAAATGGGGGGCTCGCCATGGCTCAGACAGGCAGGGCGCGGGCCAGGGCCAAGCTGGGAGTGAAGCTCAACTGGGCCTAGATGGGGTCGGTGGAGGCCGAGGTCTGATGGGGCAGGGGGCGGGCAGGGTACAGGGGGAGGAGGCTGGGCAGGGTACGGGGTGGGGGAGACCAAGGGGAGAGGAGGCTGGGCAGAGTATGGGGGAGGCCGAGGGGGAGGAGGATGGGCAGGGCCCGGGGGAGGTCGAGGTCCGAGCAGGGAGGAGGCTGGGCATGGTCCGGGGGAGGAGGCTGGGCAGGGTCCGGGGGAGGCCGAGGGGGAGGAGGCTGGGCAGGGTCCGGGGGAGGCCGAGGTCCGAGCGGGGAGGAGGCTGGGCAGGGTCCGGGGGAGGCCAGGGGAGCGTGCGGTGCCACGCCCTGTGGAGACCGTGGTGGGCCATGCTGGTATCTTGCCCGTGGGCTGCTGGCCAGCTGCTCAGTCACTGCCTGGTCTGCCCCAGGGTGAGGTCCTGCGGGGCTGTGGGAGTGGCAGTCCTGGGGCTGGACCCCCCCCATGCCCGGTCTCTTGGTCTCAGGATGGGGAGGGGGTGGGGGGGAGCCTTGCAGTCACTGAAGGGGGTGGAAGTGAGGGTAGCGCTTGCCACTGCATGACCCCTTGACCTAACAGCAGCCCCAGGAAGTCCTGGCTCCAGGCCTTACGGGGCAGCTGGTGCCTGGGTCGTCCTGTTCAAGCCATGGCGAGTCTCCTGTTTGCTCCATGGAGTTCAGTCCTGCTCTGGGGGGGCTCCCAGCTGGCAGGGCAGCTCTCAGGGGAAGGGCTATGGGAGAGGGTCGGGGGGGATGGAGGAGGCTGGCTTGGAGATGGGAGGGGAGAGCCCTGGGGGTGGCTGCTGTAGGGCAGGCTATGGGTGCTCTGAGGGAGGGGGATCTGTGGCTCCAGTGGCACAGAACTCGCATGGGGACGCAGTGGGGCTGTGAGCACTAACGTGGGGGGAGCAGGGTCCCCTGTGACCGCCCGTTCTGGGGGCTTTTCCTTGCTCCCCCTCGTTCTGCATGACAATGCAATTGCAGCAGGTGCTGGAGCGGGAGTCGCTGTGGGCTCGGGGTCTGTGTAGGGCTGCATGAGAAAGTGCCCGGGGGGTATGACTGGGGCCCCTCTGGGGGTATGTGGCTGGGCTGCCTCCCAGTGCCTCTCTGGGACAGACACACACACGTCCCGCTTTCCACTCCATGCCTCTTTCCAGGCTGCCCCTTCCCCAGGGCCATGTCCCCAGGATATTCCCAATATGCCGCCCCATGCATGTCTCTGGGCCGTTCTCCCTCCTCCATCCTCCCAGGCGTCCCCCCAGCTCGCACCCCACCCCCTGTGTGTGTCTCTGGGCTTCCCCCCCACCCCGGCTGCAGCACATCGCTGGGATCCCCCGTCTCTTGCCCCACCCACTGTGTGTCTGTGGGTGCAGCGCCTTCGGTTTGTGTCTCTTCCCAGGCACTATCACAGCATGGACATCTTCACCCACTACGACCTCCTGACCCCCAACGGCACCAAGGTAGCCGAGGGCCACAAGGCCAGCTTCTGCCTGGAGGACACGGAATGCCAGGAAGGTGGGTGCAGCGGCTTGGCACTGCCATGAGTCGTGCTGGAAGCGAGGGGAGAGCCCGGGGGGAGGGTGTCTCTGCCCACTGATCTCTCCTCCCTCTGGGGCTGCCTCAGGCTGGGCTTGCTGTGGGGCAGAGGGAGGGCCAGGGTAAGTGACCTCACCCCCCATTCCAGACGTGGCCAAGCGGTATGAGTGCGCTAACTTCGGAGAGCAGGGCATCACCGTGGGCTGCTGGGACCTGTACAGGCACGACATCGACTGCCAGTGGATCGACATCACTGACGTCCGGCCCGGCAACTACATCCTGCAGGTACGTGAGGGCAGAGGCTGCTGCGCCCTCCCCATGTGTGCGTGGGCAACTGCTGGGTACTCGGAGCCCCAGCCGCCGGCGCCTCTTCTCTGCCTCCCACTTCCTAGCCCATCAGAGCTTGCTTTCCAGAGTGTGTGTGTGGTGCGTGTGGAGTGGCTGTGTGCGTGAGTGGGGTCGGATGTGCACCTGGTGGGAGGGGAGGGGTGGTGTCTGGGCTGGGATGGGCCACTCTCGGATGGATGAGTTTATTGGTAGGTGCTGTCCTAGAGCTGAGGTTGCATTTAGTTTGGGGCAGGATGAGGCCATGGTCTCCTCTCCTGTGGCAGTGAGTTCCACAGTCCAGGCCTGGCCTCCAGGGCAGTTCTGTCTCCCACTCTCCCCACCTTGGGCTGCCAGGGTCAGTGTCCCTGCAATGTAGCTGTCACAGGCTGTCAGGGAGGGATCCCCAGGGTGTGGCCAGCAGCCCAGAGGCCTGGAGCTGGGCTCTGTACTTGGGGAAGACTGCAGAGCATGGCCCTGTGGGGAACGTGGGCCCAGCGCCCTGTGCCACTGGGTGTGTACCGGGTGGAGCTTTCTCAGGCCAGGGGCTTTGTGCATAGCTGGGTGAGCTAGGGGGTGGAGGAGGGGCACAAGGAGCCCTGGCCGGGGGGGGCGGAGGAGGGGCACCTGGAGCCCTGGCTGGGGGGGAGGGGATGGCGGAGGGGCACATGGGTGTGGGGGCCCGGCAGTCCCTCAGCCCCGGGTGGTGCCCTTGGCAGGTGGTGATTAACCCCAACTACGAGGTGGCCGAGAGCGACTTCACCAACAATGCCATGAAGTGCAACTGCAAATACGACGGGCATCGCATCTGGGTGCACAACTGCCACATCGGTACGGGGCCGCGCCGGGGCCTGGGAGAGACGGGGGGAAGAAAGCGTTGGGGGTGGTGCAGGCGGGTGGGAGAGGTGCCAGCGTTGGGCACGTGGGTGATGTGGGGGGTAGATTTGTGGGGAGGGGAGGTGGCATTGGCTGTGGGGTAGGGCAGGCTGGTGCTGGGGAGATTGGTGGGAGGGGAGCTGGCACTGGCTGTGGGGCAGGGCTGCGCTGGGGCAGGGTGGGTGCTGGGAGTGTTGAGGGGTAGGTTGGGGGAAGGTTTGGGATGGTGGGAGGGGAGTGCTGTGGCAGGGGGTATTGAGGGCATGGGGGTGGGATAGGTTTTGGGGGATGGTGGGGAGGTGGCATTGGCTGCAGGTGTGGGGCAGGGTGGTGCTGGGGGTGGGCAGCTGGTGGGAGGGGAGGTGGCATTGGCTTCGCAGGCTGGGCTGGGCAGCACTGGGGCAGGGTCGTGCTGGGGGTGGGGAACTGGTGGGAGGGGAAGTGGCACTGGGGCAGGGGAGCTGGTGGGAGGGGAGGTGGCACTGGGGCAGGGTGTGGGGCAGGGGAGCTGATGGGAGAGGAGGTGGCGCTGGCTGTGGGGCTGGGCAGGGCAGCACTGGGGCAGGGTCGTGCTGGGGGTGGTGAGAGGTAGGTTGCGGGGGAGGTTTGGGATAGTGGGAGGAGGGGAGAGCTGTGGCAGGGTGTGTTGAGGGCATGGGGGTGGGATAGATTTGGGGGATGGTGGGGACCGTGGGGAGGTGGTACTGGCTGCGGGTGTGGGGCAGGGGAGCTAGTGGGAGAGGAGGTGGCGCTGGCTGTGGGGCTGGGCTGGGCAGGGCAGCGCTGGGGCAGGGTGGTGCTGGGGGTGGGGAGCTGGTAGGAGGGGAAGTGGCACTGGCTGCAGGTGTGGGGCAGGGTGGTGCTGGGGGCGGGGAGCTGGTGGGAGAGGAGGTGGCGCTGGCTGTGGGGCTGGGCTGGGCAGCGCTGGGGCAGGGTGGTGCTGGGGGCGGGGAGCTGGTGGGAGAGGAGGTGGCGCTGGCTGTGGGGCTGGGCTGGGCAGCGCGGGGGCAGGAGGCTGCTAGAGATATTCTGCCCTCACTGGCGCCTGTGTCTCCCCTTGTGCTTCAGGTGACGCCTTCAGCGAAGAGGCCAACAAGCGGTTTGAACAGTACCCAGGACAGCTCAACAACCAGATTGTATAGTGACCCCTCTCCCCCCCCCATGCCCCCCGGAAAGGCCGTCTCCCCACGCACCGCCGGGTGCTCGGAGGTGGAAGCAGTTTGTCCCGGGGCAGCGTCACGTCCCAGGCTGGCTTGCGGGGCTCTGTGGTGAGAGGATCTGTGCCCAGCAGCAGCTGGTGCAGGTGCCAGGTGCAGCCTCTGGCCCGGCCCAGCTCGGCTGTGGAGTCCTCGGGCATCTCTGATCTCAGGCAGGATTTTCCTGGGCTGATGTGGCCCCACATTCTTGTCTGACCGTGCAGGGCCTGACAGGAGGGAGGCTCTGGGCACTGCGCCCCACGGCACCCAGCCCTGCTCGGGGAGAACTGTGGACTTCTACCACTGGGCAGTACGGGGGCTTCCGCACCTCGTTGTGGGGCTGAGGTGCAGCATGACACCAAGCAGGGCAGGGTTAGAGCCTGGGCCAAATCTGGCAGCTTCCTCTCCCTGGGAGAGTTGGAGAGGTGTGTGAATGGCCATCAGCTGCCTCCAGCTCTGTCCCCAGCTCCTGCCCCCCATCATCTCCTCCCACCACTGCCACACACTCATCCTGCCCCTCCACCTCCCACCGCCCCCTCAGCCACTGGCCTGACCAGCCCCCCCTAGTTCCCAGCCGACACAGGAACCTCATGGAAGAGGAGCAACGGCTCCAGGCACCTTACTCAGCGTCCCTTGGCCCATGCCACCTGCAGGGCTGGCCGGGTCTGGGCCGTCACACCTGTCTCCGTACAGCAGTGTGTCTGTGTACTTAAAGAGCTAAAACCACATCAGGCTGCCCTGCTCATGGTTGGGACGCCCCCATTTCTCAGTTGTCATTTTATTTTCTGTATAAAAGTGACGGTCTGTTTCCCTGAGCACTGCTGGCTGGTTTTTCCCATGAGCTACACGCAGGGGCTTCCTGCCTGGCCAAGGGGAGAGCCTGGCCCTGAGACAAACCAGGGCAGCGCAGGCCTGCAGCTCCTGGTCACAGCTCCCAGCAGGGGTAGGTGCCCGCCCGGAGAACATGGGGATAGCGGCCCAGCTGCAGTGCGAGGGCCAGCCCTGGCGCCAGCGGTAAAGGGCAGAATGGCTTTGCCCTGCCACCGACAGGTGAGGGAACCCAGTGCTCCCTGGGCCACAGAGTGGGCAGCTGCTCCTGCAAAGGGTGGGGTAGGGCTCACTAACCCACAGCCTGGGGGTGGGGATGCCACCCAATGCACCTGAGGGCTCCAGCGTGGCTAGGGAGCCCCTGGAAGAGGCAGGCTACGGGAGAGCTCTGCCTGCGAGCGGGGATGTGGGGGGTTGGCTGGTAGGAGATAAAGGAAGCTCAGGCTGGGGGGCAGAGCTGGGCCTGTCCCCAGGGAGTGGGGTTTGCTGGTGTGACAGGAAGGGGCAGACTGCAGAGCTGGGGGGCAGGGGGGATAGGGCCATGCCTGGGGACAAACTGCCCTGGGCCAACACACAACCTGGGTCCAGCACATGCCCCTGGCTTGGGCAGTTTGCCTTTGGCCCAGCCAGACGCTGCTGAACCCTCCCCCTGGCTGAGGAGCGTCAGCTGGAGCCCGGAGCCAGCCCTCTGTCCCCAATGCATGGGGCTGTCACGGGCTGGGCCCAGCCTGCAAGGAGATGCCAGGGCCAGCTCACAGCTGTCACTGGGCCCCTAACGTGCCGCTGAGGCAATGGCCCGGCCTTGCTGGTGTGGCTGCAGCCGGAGTGCAAGCAGCTGAGCTGCAGGGCCCTGGGGGGAGGTGGGCACGAGATGCCCGGGCAGGGCATCGGGTGTGCATGGCCCAGCAGCCTCCAGCCAGGACTAGGCACCCATGTCCCCACTGGGCTTGATCAGGGCAGGGAGCCTGAGAAGCAGCAGCAGGTGCCACTGCAGAGCCTCAGGGGCAGGAGGAATCAGAGGCAAGTGTGTTGGGCTAGGAGGGCAGGGCCCGAGGTGGGTAGCCCAGGTGCCACCACGGAGGGAGAAGCCAGGCTGGACTAGTGGAGATCATCCCTGCAGGAGCGGTGAGGGCAACATAAGCAACTGCATGGGGAGCTGCCAGGGTGGGAGGAAAGGGGGGGGGCAGGTGCTGACTCCTGGCTCTGGAAAGCCACCACCGCTCTTTCCGCCGCAAGCAAGCGCCCCTCCTCCCTCGCTGGGGTTTGGTGTAGAACAAATTCCACTGGAGGGGCCAGGGCCGGCCGTGAAAAGAGGCCTCTATGCTGGGCTGTTTTTCCTGTCTGGGGGGGAGCCGTAGTTCAGAGCTGCCTCCCCGCCCAGCACTGAGCTCCTTTCATACATTAAAACAGCCACGTGCCAGGGCTGCCCAGGGCCCCAGCTCAGACCCACAGCTGCGCTCCTGCTAGCAGCAGCACTCCCCCCCCCCCCACGGGCCCGGCCTGCAGCTCCCTGCCACAGGGAATTCCAGGAACTGGGGAACAGCGTGGAGCTGCTGGTTCCCAGAATGCGATGCTGGGGGCTCCCTGCTGCAGGGCCCAGGGAGGGGAACAAACAGCCCAGCCCCCCCCCTCCCCCCCCGGCTCAGCAGCAGCAGGGCAGTGAGAGGCAAGCAGTCCCTGCTCCCCAGCCAGTGCCTGCAGGAGACCAGGGCAGGCAGGGACTCTCAGCCCCATAGCTAAATGGGGCACGTGCAGGGGGCAAGTCCCTCACTGCCGCAGCAGGCTGCCAAGGGAGCAAGTGGGGCAGGTCTCCCCAGCGAGGAACCGGAGGGGAACACTCCAGACCCCAGTGCACAGGCAGCTGGGCTTGAGGCTCTGAGGGACAGGTCTAGGCCCAGGGCAAGAGGCTGGCCAGGACTGACCCACCTGCCCCCTCCTGGCAGAGGCCAGGGCTTGGGTCAGACCCGGTATCACAGCCCCTCTCCCCGTGGCCTGCACAGCAGCAGATGCAGAGCCTGGAGCCCATGCCGTGACTGGAAGTGATTTGAGCCGAATGCCGCCTGCCAAGTCCCAGAGCATGAACTCCCCCCGCCCCCACAGAAGCAGCCGCAGCTGCACGCAGAGCTGGGGCAGACAGCCCGAGTGCCGGAAGTGTGGACACCAGCCTCAGCACTTCACCCGGCCCCATGCAGCAGCCGACATGTGGCCCTAACCCTGTGATGACAGGAGCCCCCGCAGCCCAGAAGGGAGATCTGTGCCAGTGACCACAAACCCCACCGTGATCCCCGAGGGGGGCTAGAGCCCAGCCTGCCCTCAGTGCATGGCATGGAGCCAGTAGACCAGCTGCTGGGGGGTGCGTCTCCACAATGCCCTGGGCAAAGCTCCATCACCTGCCCTTGTCTGGCTCTGGCTGACTGCAAGGGGAGAGCCCTCCCCCTGCCTCAGGCGGGGGCTGCCCAGCCCAGGAGTGGCCCTGCCTAGCTGCAGCTGGACGCAGACTCCCTCAGCCTCAGGAGGGAAGCAAGGGCCATGGCCGACGGTTCCCCATGAGAGGTTTAATGGGGATGAGGGAAGCAGACAGCAGCCACCCCCCATGAGCCAGTTCCAGGACCAGCCCCGCTGGCTGGGGCATTTCAGGCTCTTGCAAAGGCCGAGTCTCCTCTGCACCGCCCCGTGTGGCAGCAAGGGGCCTCCTGCCGGTCACTCCGAGCCTCTGGCTCGGCTCGTGTGCTTCAAGCCAAGTCCACGGTGCCCCTGCCAGCTGGGCAGCTCTCTACTCCGTGACCTCAGGGCTGACGTTCACCAGCAGCATGTCATGGCCGCGCCGCACGAGCAGGGCCAGGCTGTTCTGTGTCCGCACGGCCTCGTAGATGTCCTCTGCACGCCGCACCGTCTGCCCATTGATCTCCTGCACAATGTCACCCGCCTTCAGGCCTGCCCTGTCGAGAGAGCAGACACCAGCGTGCTGGGGGTCCGACAGTGATGCATGCAGACTTGCTCTCCCCAGAGCCCTGCCCCAGGCAGACGGGGATGGGGGCATGGCCCCACCTAGAGCAGTTGGCTGGCTCTGGGTTGTGGCTCCCCTGGGAAAGCTGCAGTGTATTGACGTGAGGGCAGCCCTCCTGGCACGGACAGGGTTAACCCCGTCAGGAACACACTGGCTGCTGGTGTGGGCTGCCTGGGGGCAGGGGATGGGCACTGAGTCCACAGTGAGCACCCCGCGTTCTGGGCCCCAACCCCCCCCCGCCCCAGCAGCACTTACTGGTGGGCTGGGGAGCCAATGATCACCTTGTGGATCAGGACCCCGTACGAGACATCAGGGAAGCTGGAGTCTCGCAGCTTCAGCTCGGCCAGGATACTGCAGAGAGAGAGAGCGAGAGAGAGCGCGCGTCACTGAAACACCCCCCAGCCAGGGGCTGAGGACACCGTGTCCCAGCACTGGAGGGCGCTGGAGCAGCCTCACCCGGCCCAGTCGCCCATCCCTGAGAACAGCCAGCAGCAGCCGCCTGCCATAGGGAGGCCAGGTTAACCTGCCCCAGGAAAGTCCCTTCCTGACCTGGCAGCAGGCAGGTTCTAGCTCTGCCACACTCATTACTGCTCGGCAGGTTCTACTCTAACGCTGAGCTGGGCCATTGTCTCCTGCCCCTCTCCAGGGCTCAGCCCTGCTCCCCCAAGGGAAAGCAGACTCGCCAGCACACGGAGCACACCGGCGCCATCTCCTGGACACCAAGAGAGGCAGTTTAAGAAATCAACCACCACCATTAACCCCGATTCAAGGAGACGCAAGTGGCATCTCCCCTTCCAGCACCCCAAGAAGGGGATGTAAAAGACCAAGGGCACCAAGCGGGATCCTCAGGCCTACCTGGAAGCAGGACTCAAGAGCAGAGCATAAGCTCACAGCGAAGGCGGCAGCAGCACCCGTCCCCATCCCCTGGGGGGAAGACGCCTGCTGGTTCATGCCGTGGCATTGTTTTGTTGGACCACCGCACTACTAACCCCACTAACAGACTGAGCTTTGAGAGGCAACTAAAGGTACATCCCAAGCCCCAGCCAGCCAGGCAGCGAGAGACCCACAAAGTCCCTTATGCAGCTGAGCCTGAAAGCTCCAGCCTGCCAAGACACTTCAAGGCTCAGCAGGCGCACGCAGGTATTCCAGTGCCACCCTTCGGAGCACTGCCAGGGGCTGCCTGCCTATGGCATCCCGGAGCGTGCGGCAGAGCAGGGCGTGGGGAATGCAGAACCCTGGTCACCTGCCGTGGAACACAGGAGCTGACCATTGTTACTGCGGCCTGGCGATTTCCCATAACCCCAAATGGGCCATCTGCATTCCTCCAGAATGACACAACTTCTCCTTATTTGCTGTGCGAGACCATGGCCGCCTGTGGTGGCAGAGTAAATCTAGAGACGCCTGGTGTTGGGCAGAAATGAGAATAGCTCTCTGTCCATAGATTCAAGGACTGGAAGGGACCTCGAGAGGTCATCGAGTCCAGTCCCCTGCCTGCATGGCAGGACCAAATACTGTCTAGACCATCCCTGATAGACATTTATCTAACCTACTCTTAAATATCTCCAGAGATGGAGATTCCACAACCTCCCTAGGCAATTTGTTCCAGTGTTTAACCACCCTGACAGTTAGGAACTTTTTCCTAATGTCCAACCTAGACCTCCCTTGCTGCAGTTTAAACCCATTGTTTCTGGTTCTATCCTTAGAGGCTAAGGTGAACAAGTTTTTTCCCTCCTCCTTATGACACCCTTTTAGATACCTGAAAACTGCTATCATGTCCCCTCTCAGTCTTCTCTTTTCCAAACTAAACAAACCCAATTCTTTCAGCCTTCCTTCATAGGTCATGTTCTCAAGACCTTTAATCATTCTTGTTGCTCTTCTTTGGACCCTTTCCAATTTCTCCACATCTTTTTTAAAATGCGGCGCCCAGAACTGGACACAATACTCCAGCTGAGGCCTAACCAGAGCAGAGTAGAGCGGAAGAATGACTTCTCGTGTCTTGCTCACAACACACCTGTTAATACATCCCAGAATCATGTTTGCTTTTTTTGCAACAGCATCACACTGTTGACTCATATTTAGCTTGTGGTCCACTATAACCCCTAGATCCCTTTCTGCCGTACTCCTTCCTAGACAGTCTCTTCCCATTCTGTATGTGTGAAATTGATTTTTCCTTCCTAAGTGGAGCACTTTGCATTTGTCTTTGTTAAACAAAGCTCAGCTAAGAGACGGCTGGGGCATGGCAAATACTGGGGGGGGGGTGTAACGGGGTGATGGGAGGCTGAATCTCCCTGGGAACTCATCTGCCAGAGCGAGGGATGGGCTCCCTGCCCCTAGGGATGCTCCCCTAGACTTCAGCCAGCACAAGTAAACTAATTGGCCTGGGGTGAGGTGGGACCCACGAAGGCTTTCCCAAATGCAGAGAGAGAGAGTGAGTGTGAGTGTGTCTCACACACACACGCGCTCCCTTCTCCAGCTTGTTTTCCTGAGAGACTCTGGCCCCCAGGAAAGCCCTAGAAGCATCTTCTGGCCCCAGACCCAGGACACATACCTGGGGGTCAGCGTTAGCATCACTATTCCAATGTAGCGGCGCTTCACCTCCGTGCTGCCGAACCAGGAGCCTGCAAGAGGAAAGGGAACCAGGTCTAAGAGGCCCAAGAAGGGACCTGTGTGAGCACCCTCCCTCACCCTCCACAGCACAAGACCAGTCCAGCTGGGTCACTCCTCAACCTGCTTACCCAGGAGAAAACCATGCCCCACCCCAGGCTGCAGCCTGCCACTTCCATCCCATGCATCCATCCCATACAGGGCAAGTATCATGTGGGGAAAACAGCGGCTGGGAGAGCAGGGACACCCCAGATCATTGCCAACATCCTAACTGCAGCTGCTCTGCGATCCGGACCCACCACACACAGACTGGGGCTGCCTTTGTGTAGAGAGCCCGGATTCTGGTCAAGGCCCTGAGTAGAGCCACAGAGCACCCTGCCAACCCATAGGCAGAGAGAGACCCAAAGTCAGAGTTTAAGGCCAGAAGGGACCCTCAGATCAATCTAGTCTGACCTCCTGTACATCACAGGAAACTGAATTTCACCCAGTAACCCCTGCATTGAGCCCAAGAGCTTGTACATATGAAGGGCTACCGAGCCAGACCAACGATCCATCGAGCTCAGTATCCTGGGTTCTGACACTGGCTGGTGCCAGACGCTTCAAAGGGAACGAACAGAACAGGACAATTAGCAAGTGACACATCTCGTCATCCAGTCCCAACTTCAGGCAGTCAGAGGCTAGGGACACCCAGAGCAAGGGGCTGCGTGTCCCTGACCATCCTGCTAATGGCCATTGATGGACCTATCCTCCAGGAACTTAACTAACTCTTTTCTGAACCCTGTAATACTTTTGGCCTTCACAAGATCTAGTGGTAGCAAGTTCCACAGGTTGACTATGTGCTGTGTGAAGGAGGTACTTTATATTTGTTTTAAACCTGCTGCCAATTAATTTAATTGTGTGACTCCTGGTTCTGCATTATGTCAACAGTTAAATAACACTTCCTTATTCCCCTTCTCCACACCATTCATGATTTTATAGACCTCTATCACATCCCCCTCAATCTTCTCTTTTCTAAAATGAACACTCCCAGTCTTTTTAATCTCTCATATGGAAGCTGTTCCATACCCCTACGTTGACCGTCTCTGTACCTTTTCCAATTCTAATATTTTATTTTTGAGATGGGGCAACCAGAACTGCATGCAGTATTCAAGGTATGGGCATACCATGGATTTTATAGTGGTATTATGATATTTTCTGTTTTATTATCTATCCTTTTCCTAATGGTTCCTATCATCATTAGCTTTTTTGACGGCCGCTGCACATTGAGTGGATATTTCAGAGAACTATCCACAGTGACTCTCAAGATCTCTTTCTTGAATGGTAACAGCCAATTTAGACCTAATCATTGTATATGTAGAGTTGGGATGATGTTTTCTAAGGTGCATCACTTTGATTTATCAACATTGAATTTAATCTGCCACTTTGTTGCACAGTCACCCAGTTTTGTGAGATTTTGACTTTGTAACTCTTCAGTCTGCTCTGGACCTATCTTGGGTAATTTTGTATCATCTGAAAACTTTGCCACCTCACTGTTCACCCCCTTTTCCAGATCATTTACGAATATGTTGAATAGGACTGGTCCCAGTACAGAATCCAGGGACCACTATTTACCTCTCTCCATTCTGAAAACTGACCATTTATTCCTATCCTTTGTTTCCTGTTTTTTAACCAGTTACTGATCCATGAGAGGACCTTCCCTCTTATCCCATGACAGCTTACTTTGTTTAAGAGCCTTTGGCGAGGGACCTTGTCAAAGTCTTTCTGAAAGTCCAAGTACACTATATCCACTGGATCACCCTTGTCCACATGTTTGAAGACTCCATCAAAGAATTCTAGTAGATTGGTGAGTCATGATTTCCCTTTACAAAATCTGGTGACTTTTCCCCAACAAATTGTGTTCATCTCTGTGTCTGATAATTCTGTTCTTTACTACAGTTTCAACCAGTTTGCCTGGTACAGAAGTTAGGCTTACCGGCCTGTAATTCCAGGATCACCTCTGGAGCCTTTTTAAAATATTAGTATCACGTTGGCAATCCTCCAATCATCTGGTACAGAAGCTGATATAATCAATAGGTTAGATACCTCAATTAGTAGTTTTGCAATTTCATATTTCAATTTATTCAGAACTCTTGCGTGAATCCCATCTGGTCCTGTTAATGTTTAATTGATCAGTTTGTTTCAAAACCTCCTCTATTGACACCTCAATTGGGGAGGGATAGCTCAGTGGTTTGAGCATTGGCCTGCTAAACCCAGGGTTGTGAGTTCAATCCTTGAGGGGGACATTTAGGGTTTTGGGGATTGGTCCTGCTTTGAGCAGGGGTTGGACTAGATGACCTCCTGAGGTCCCTTCCAACCCTGACAGTCTATGATTCAATCTGGGACAGTTCCTCAGATTTGTCATCTAAAAAGAACGGCTCAAGTGTTGGAATCTCCCTCCCATCCTCAGCCGGGCAGGCCAATGCAAAGAGTTCATGTAGCTGTTCTGCAATGGCCTTATCGTCCGTGAGTGCTCCTCTGGCACTTTGATCGTCCAGTGGCCCCACTGACTGTTTGGCAGACTTCCTGCTTCTGAGGGGTTTACATTTTTTGCTGTTTGTTTTTGAGTCTTTTGCTAGTTGCTCTACAAATTCTTTTTAGGCCTGTCTAATTGTACTTTGTGTTTGACAAAGGCATCCAGAAAGGCATCGCATCTGGATTTAAAGACATCAAGTGACGGAGAATCCACCACTTCCCTTGGGAGTTTTTTTTTTAAATCTGAATTTGTTTGGCTTCAACTTCCAGCCCCTGGTTCCTGTTCTGCCTGTCTCCGCTAGATTAAAGAGCCTGTTAGTGCCCGGTATTTGCTCCCTGTGCACGTGCCTAGCCACTAATCAGGTCACCTGTATTTATTGCTTTTATAAAGAGCTCAGTTTGTTTAACTTAAATCTCTCACTGCAGAGCATGTTCTCCAGCCCTCAAACCATCTGTGGCTCTACTCTAACAGCTCCAATTTTTTGATGTCCTGTTTAAAATGTGGGCACCAGAACTGAATGCAACATTTCAGTATTGGCCCCAGCAGCCCTTCTGGAGCCCTGGGGTGCCACTTATCCAGCCTGCTGCTTTGACAGAGGTTCTCCCTAGCAGCCGCTGTTTAACATCCTCCTCACTGGTGAGTTAAGCCTTGGAGGGGTTGCACCCAGACAACATGGGCTGAGTGTCTCTTTCCTATTGCCCCACATAGGCGCCAGGGAGCAGGTGGGCACTCACGGCCTCTTACCACTCAGTCCCCTCATATCAGGATGGGAGAGTTCCCTGGCCCTCGAGCCCTGGCCCCTTTGCACTTAGGGGCATAGCTGCTAAAGCCTGAAGAACAGAACTGCACTGCCTTTTCTCAGAAGACAGATGGGCCCCGGCTCCCTTCTCCAGAACCCAGCTGTGTTCAGGCACCTCTGCCTGGCTCCATCCCTTCCAGCCCCCCTGCTACCATAGCTGAGAAGAGGAGAACCCGCCTGCAGTGGAGGGGGGCTGGGGACAGCCCAGAGAGATGGTGTCTCTGCCTGGAAGGACCCCTCAAGGGGACAGGCTTTTCCCTTGGACTCTGACATGCTGGGAAGAGGTTGAGGCCCAGTCCTCTGCCAGGGATAGATGAGTGACAGCCCCAACAAGGAGTCTGGAGTGGGTACTCCTATCCCCGCCGCCCCCCAGCTCTGCTCCACTCCCTCTGCCTGTATCTCCCCCGCACCAGCTCACTCACTCTTGCGCTGCTCCCCCTTCTGCAAGAATTCCCGCAGCCGGTCCGAGGGGATGGCGAAGGAGATACCCGAGGTCACCTTCATTGTGTTCACCCCAATCACCTCGCCGTCCTGCCGGGAGACAGTCACCATGCAAGCCAAGCAGGGCACCAGCCTGCCCCACTGCCATCCCTCCTGCCCCACAGTTTGCCCCCTTGCCAGGAGAAGAGGGACATGGCGCCAGGCAGGGCTCAAGCCCAGACCATCCAGGCTTCCACCAATTTGCTCCCAACACACACTCGGCTGGGGGTGGGTCAGGTGGTGATACTCTCATGGGAGTGAGCGGGTCCCACCGGCTGTGGGGGCCATGCAGCCCTTCCTCTGTGCCTTATAAGTACCAGACCCGGTCCAGTTACCCCCAAGCTTGGCGTGTGGCTCCATTCAGGTCAGAGCTCCCTGGGCTGTGGGCAGGGCCCGGGAGAGGAGCAGCTTGGGTCAAGCTGGTGCCTCATATGTCCCACCAAGAGTCAGCAGTACGAAGAGTACGAAGGGCCCCAGCTGCCCCATCGCTGTCCTCCCTGTTGGCAGCGTGAGGTGGACACCTCCCTCCCACAGAGCAAATGAGATAGGGCTGGAGCATCCAGCCCAAACGGGCACCACATTCCCTCCCAGAAATGGCTAACGCCCAAATGGCAGCACTTACCAGGTTGACGAGGGGCCCCCCCGAGTTCCCAAACTGCAGCAGGAGAGAGAGGGGGAGAGTCAGACCCCAGCAGCGACATTCCCACTGGGGGGCAGAGACAAACCCCGGAGAACCTGGGGTGGTCAGTAACACGGGCAGCGAACACAGCCCCTGGGGAAAATAACCCAGATCCCCTGCCTCGCGCCCCCTCCTGCTTTCCAGCTCATCCTACAAGGTACCTGCCGAAACCTCCGTACATGCAGGCCCCCTTTCCCGGCTCCCCCCTCCACCCCAAAGAGCAGCAAAATTCTTCTGAAGGTACAACATGGTGACTTCAGCCAGGCCCCCCACTCCACTCCCCAGCCCCCCACTGTCCCGCCCCCCACTTCCCTTACATCTATGGCGGCGTCGGTCTGGATGTACTCCATGTTGGAATCGGCCAGGCCCAGCTCCTGGCTGCCGCGTTGGGCAGAGCTGACGATGCCGGAGGTGATGGTGTTTTGCAGAGCAAAAGGGCTGCCCATAGCCACAACAAACTCACCTTGACGCACCTCTGAGGAGCGACCCAGGGGTAGCGTGGGCAGAGGTTGCTGGGAGGAGAGAGAAAGACAGGTCAGCACAGCTCCAGGGAATGCCCTGCGGGCAGCCAGCGCAACGCCATTGCAGCAGCAGCAGGCTGAGAATTCCCTGCCCTCTGGACTGATGAGGCCAAGAAGAAAAGGCTGCTAGCCCCTGGCTGCGCACCTGGCTCCCCACACACCTTGGGGTTGATTTTGATGGTGGCGATATCTGCCACCTGGTCGACCTCACGGACCACGGCATCGTAGAGCTCTCCGCTAGCCAGCTTCACCCGCAGCCGCCGCCGATTCGCCACCACATGGGCATTGGTCACGATAAGGCCATCCGGGGACACCACAAAGCCAGAGCCGTTGGAGATGGGCACCTCCCGGCCTGAGAAGGGATGCCTGCAGGACAAGAACCAGAGGTAGCTGTGGGGAGAGCCAGGGTCAGGCGCAGGGGGGAAAGACATCCAGCTGTTATCTGCACCCCCTTTATTCAAGGCAGAGGCCCCCTTCCGTAGTGTTTGCAGATGACACTAAACTGGGAGGAGTGGTAGATACGCTGGAGGGTAGGGATAGGATACAGAGGGACCTAGACAAATTAGAGGATTGGGCCTAAAGAAATCTGAGGAGGTTCAACAAGGACAAGTGCAGAGTCCTGCACTTAGGACGGAAGAATCCCATGCACTGCTACAGACTAGGGACCGAATGGCTAGGCAGCAGTTCTGCAGAAAAGGACCTAGGGGTTACGGTGGATGAGAAGATATGAGTCAACAGTGTGTCCTTAGCGCTAAGAAGGCTGGGGGGGGGGGACGACACGCAGTACCAGGAGGGGTGAGTCGGTACCGGGGGGGGGGGGCACTACGGGGGGGGGGCAGTACGAGGGTGGTAGGGGTGGGTACTGGTATTGGGGGGGAACAGTACCAGGAGATATGGGGGGGGGGTCGGTACCTGCCCAGGATCTCGATGTAGACCAGGGCGAGGGCGGTACAGGGGTGTCGGTGCGTGGGGGGTCCGGGGGGGTGGTAGTACCGGGGGGGGCGGTACCAGGGGTGTCGGTGCAGGGGGGGGCCGGGGGGGTCAGTAGTACCGGGGGGGCGGTACTGGGGGTGTCGGTGCGGGGGGGGTCAGTAGTACCGGGGGGGCGGTACCGGGGGGGTCGGTAGTACCGGGGGGGTCGGTGCGGGGGGGCCCGAGGGGGGTCGGTAGTACCGGGGGGGGGGGGGGCGGTACCTGCCCAGGATCTCGATGTAGACCAGGGCGAGGGCGGTACAGGGGTGTCGGTGCGTGAGGGGTCCGGGGGGGGGGGGCGGTAGTACCGGGGGTGCGGTACCGGGAGTGTCGGTGCAGGGGGGGGGCCGGGGGGTCAGTAGTACCGGGGGGGCGGGTACCGGGGGTGTCGGTGCGGGGGGGGTCAGTAGTACCGGGGGGGGTCAGTAGTACCGGGGGTGTCGGTGCGGGGGGGGCCCGAGGGGGGTCGGTAGTACCGGGGGGGGTCGGTACCTGCCCAGGATCTCGAAGTAGACCAGGGCGGGGGCGGTACCGGGGGTGTCAGTGCGGGGGGGGGGGACCGGAGGGGAAGAGTCGGTAGTACCAGGAGGGGGGGGTCGGTACCTGCCCAGGATCTCGATGTAGACCAGGGCGGGGGCGGTACCGGGGGTGTCAGTGCGGGGGGGGGGTCGGTAGTACCGGGGGGGGGGTCGGTACCTGCCCAGGATCTCGATGTAGACCAGGGCGGGGGCGGGTACCGGGGGTGTCAGTGCGGGGGGAGGACCGGAGGGGGGGAGTCGGTAGTACCGGGGGGGGGGTCGGTACCTGCCCAGGATCTCGATGTAGACCAGGGCGGGGGCGGTACCGGGGGTGTCAGTGCGGGGGGGGGGGGTCGGTACCTGCCCAGGATCTCGATGTAGACCAGGGCGGGGGCGGTACCGGGGGGGGGTTGGTAGTACCGGGGGGGGGGGGGGGGTCGGTACCTGCCCAGGATCTCGATGTAGACCAGGGCGGGGGCGGTACCGGGGGGGGGTCGGTAGTACCGGGGGGGGGGTCGGTACCTGCCCAGGATCTCGATGTAGACCAGGGCGGGGGCGGTACCGGGGGTGTCAGTGCGGGGGGGGGGACCGGAGGGGGGGAGTCGGTAGTACCGGGAGGGGGGTCGGTACCTGCCCAGGATCTCGATGTAGACCAGGGCGGGGGCGGTACCGGGGGGGGGTCGGTAGTACCGGGGGGGGGGGTCGGTACCTGCCCAGGATCTCGATGTAGACCAGGGCGGGGGCGGTACCGGGGGTGTCAGTGCGGGGGGGGGACCGGAGGGGGGGAGTCGGTAGTACCGGGAGGGGGGTCGGTACCTGCCCAGGATCTCGATGTAGACCAGGGCGGGGGCGGTACCGGGGGTGTCAGTGCGGGGGGGGACCGGAGGGGGGGAGTCGGTAGTACCGGGGGGGGGGGGGTCGGTACCTGCCCAGGATCTCGATGTAGACCAGGGCGGGGGCGGTTTTCTCCACCACGTCGGCGATGAAGTTGAAGGCGGCGCGGGCGGAGGCGGGCGGCGCGGGGGGAACCGGCACCGCGGCGCGCACCCGGGGCAGCAGCGCGGGCGAGTCCCGGCCCCGGCCCCAGAGCAGCAGCAGCAGCGCCCCGGCCCCCGCCCCCGCCAGCGCCCAGCGGGCCCGGCCTCCCGGGGGGGGCTCCCCGCGCTCCGGGCAGGGAGCTACCGCCAGGCCCCGGACCGGCCCCAACACCCGCGTCGGCCCCAGCAGGGCCCGGCCCCGCCCGGCCGCTCGCACGCCCAGCGCCCAGGCCGCCATTCTCCGCGCCGCGCCGCGCGGGGCAGGCCGGGAAATGGAGTCCCGCGTGGGGCAAGCCGGGAGCGAGGCGCGCCGCGCGGGGCAGGCCGGGAGATGGAGTCTCGCGCGGGGCGGGAGCGAGGCGCGCCGCGCGGGGCAGGCCGGGAGATGGAGTCCCGGGCGGGGCGGGAGCGAGGCGCGTCGCGCGGGGCAGGCCGGGAGATGGAGTCTCGCGCGGGGCGGCAGCGAGGCGCGCCGCGCGGGGCATGCCGGGAGATGGAGTCCCGCGTGGGGCAAGCCGGGAGCGTGGCGCGCCGCGCGGGGCATGCCGGGAGATGGAGTCCCGCGTGGGGCAAGCCGGGAGCGTGGCGCGCCGCGCGGGGCATGCCGGGAGCGAGGTGGCCGAGCGCGGGGCAGGCCGGGAGATGGAGTCCCGCGCGGGGCGGGCCGGGAGCGAGGAGCGCCGCGCGGGGCAGGCCGGGAGATGGAGTCCCGCGCGGGGCGGGCCGGGACCGAGGCGCGCCGCGCGGGGCACGCCGGGAGATGGAGTCCCGCGCGGGGCGGGGCGGGGCGGGAGCGAGGCGCGCCGCGCGGGGCAGGCCGGGAGATGGAGTCCCGCGCGGGGCGGGGCGGGAGCGCGGTTCAGGCCGGACGCGGGTTCCCTTTCCCAGACGGCCCCGCGCGGCAGAGCGGCCGCCGTGGGTAAGATGGCGGCAGGTCCTGGGCCTCGCTGAGGCGGCGGCTCGGGACCGGGATGGAGCCTCCGGCCTCGGGTCCTGAGCGGCTCTTCGACGCGCACCGGTGAGAGCCCGGCCGGGGGGGGGGACTCGCTCTCGGGCGCGGGGGGGCGGGCTGGCCTGGCCGGGCCGGCGCGGGGGGGGGTGTCTCGCTCTCGGTGGGGGGGCTGGCCGGTGGGGGGTCGGGTCTCGCTCTCGGGGGGCTGGCCTGGCCTGGCCGGCGGGGGGGGTCTCGCTCTTGGGGGGGGGCGCTGGCCTCGCCAGCGTGGGCTCTTATCGGAGCCTGACCTGATCTCTTTCCCTGTCAGGTTTCCCAGCGATGGTTTCCTGCTGCTGGCTCTGCTGCTCTACGCCCCCGTGGGGCTCTGTCTGCTCCTCCTGCGACTCTTCATCGGCATCCACGTCTTCCTGGTCAGCTGCGCCCTGCCTGACAGCCTGCTCCGGAGGTTAGGGTGGGTGCGGGGCTGCCGGGGGAGAGTTGGGGCTCTTGTCAGTCTCCCACCCGCAAAATCCAGCAAATAGTCATCTCTGGAGGGGTTTACATTCATTAGGAACTGGGGAAACTTCTGGACTGGGGGGAGCCTATACAGGAGAGATGGGCTCCACCTAAACCAAAGTGGAACCAGACTGCTGGCACTAAACATTAAAAAGGTTGTAGAGCAGTTTTTAAACTAGGAGATGGGGGAAAGCCGACTGCTGCAGAGGAGCATGTGGCTCGGACAGAGTCTTCTGATGATAGCGAATCTCCAGGTTATAGTCAGGAGCAGAGGATGGAAGAGGATAAAGTAGGGGCCAGACCAGATGATAAACATTCACATAAAAAAGAATCTGATACATTAGAAAAGGGCAGACAAATAAACAGTGACAAGTTTTTAAAGTGCTTGTACACAAATGCTAGAAGTCTAAATAATAAGATGGGTGAACTAGAGTGCCTTGTGATAAAGGCGGATATTGATATAATAGGCATCACAGAAACCAGGTGGACTGAGGACAATCAATGGGACACAATCATTCCGGGGTACAAAATATATCGGAAGGACAGAACAGGTCGTGCGGGGTGGGGAGTGGCAATATATGTGAAAGAAAATGTACAATCAAATGAAGTAAAAATCTTAAGCAAATCCGCATGTTCCATAGAATCTCTATGGATAGAAATTTCATGCTCTAATAAGAATATAACATTAGGGATCTATTATCGACCACCTGACCAGGACGGTGATAGTGATGATGAAATGCTAAGGGAAATTAGAGAGGCTATCAAAATTAAGAACTCAATAATAGTGGGGGATTTCAATTATCCCCATATTGCCTGGGAACATTTCACTTCAGGACGAAATGCAGAGATAAAATTTCTCGATACTTTAAATGACTGCTTCATGGAGCAGCTGGTACGGGAACCCACAAGGGGAGAGGCAACTCTAGATTTAGTCCTGAGTGGAGCGCAGGAGCTGGTCCAAGAGGTAACTATAGCAGGACCGCTTGGAAATAGTGACCATAATACAATAGCGTTCAACATCCCTGTGGTGGGAAGACCATCTCAACAGCCCAACACTGTGGCATTTAATTTCAAAAGGGGGAACTATGCAAAAATGAGGGGGTTAGTTAAACAGAAGTTAAAAGGTACAGTGACTAAAGTGAAATCCCTGCAAGCTGCATGGGTGCTTTTTAAAGACACCATAATAGAGGCCCAACTTCAATGTATACCCCAAATTAAGAAACACGGTAAAAGAACTAAAAAAGAGCCACCGTGGCTTAACTACCATGTAAAAAAAGCAGTGAGAGATAAAAAGACTTCCTTTAAAAAGTGGAAGTCAAATCCTAGTGAGGCAAATAGAAAGGAGCATAAACGCTGCCAAATTAAATGCAAAAATGTAATAAGAAAAGCCAAAGAGGAGTTTGAAGAACGGCTAGCCAAAAACTTCAAAGGTAATAACAAAATGTTTTTTAAGTACATCAGAAGCAGGAAGCCTGCTAAACAACCAGTGGGGCCCCTTGATGATCGAGATACAAAAGGAGCGCTTAAAGACGATAAAGTCATTGCGGAGAAACTAAATGGATTCTTTGCTTCAGTCTTCACGGCTGAGGATGTTAGGAAGATTCCCAAATCTTAGCTGACTTCTGTAGGTGACAAATCTGAGGAACTGTCACGGATTGAAGTGTCACGAGAGGAGGTTTTGGAATTAATTGATAAACTTAACATTAACAAGTCACCGGGACCAGATGGCATTCACCCAAGAGTTCTGAAAGAACTCAAATGTGAAGTTGCGGAACTGTTTAACTAAGGTTTGTAACCTGTCCTTTAAATCGGCTTCTGTACCTGATGACTGGAAGTTAGCTAATGTAACGCCAATATTTAAAAAGGGCTCTAGAGGTGATCCCGGCAATTACAGACCGGTAAGTCTAACGTCTGTACCGGGCAAAACGATAGTTAAGAATAAAATTGTCCAACACATAGAAAAACACAAACTGTTGAGCAATAGTCAACATGGTTTCTGTAAAGGGAAATCGTGTCTTACTAATCTATTAGAATTCTTTGAAGGGGTCAACAAACATGTGGACAAGGGGGATCCAGTGGACATAGTGTACTTAGATTTCCAGAAAGTCTTTGACAAGGTCCCTCACCAAAGGCTCTTATGTAAATTAAGCTGCCATGGGATAAAAGGGAAGGTCCTTTCATGGATTGAGAACTGGTTAAAAGACAGGGAACAAAGGGTAGGAATAAATGGTAAATTCTCAGAATGGAGATGGGTAACTAGTGGTGTTCCCCAAGGGTCAGTCCTCGGACCGATCCTATTCAACTTATTTATAAATGATCTGGAGAAAGGGGTAAACAGTGAGGTGGCAAAGTTTGCAGATGATACTAAACTGCTAAAGATAGTTAAGTCCAAAGCAGACTGTGAAGAACTTCAAAAAGATCTCACAAAACTAAGTGATTGGGCAACAAAATGGCAAATGAAATTTAATGTGGATAAATGTAAAGTAATGCACATTGGAAAAAATAACCCCAATTATACATACAATACGATGGGGGCTAATTTAGCTACAACAAGTCAGGAAAAAGATCTTGGAGTCATCGTGGATAGTTCTCTGAAGATGTTCGTGCAGTGTGCAGAGGCGGTCAAAAAAGCAAACAGGATGTTAGGAATCATTAAAAAGGAGTTAGAGAATAAGACTGAGAATATATTATTGCCCTTATATAAATCGATGGTATGCCCTCGTCTCGAATACTGCATACAGATGTGGTCTCCTCATCTCAAAAAAGATATACTGGCACTAGAAAAGGTACAGAAAAGGGCAACTAAAATGATTAAGGGTTTGGAACGGGTCCCATATGAGGCGAGATTGAAGAGGCTAGGACTTTTCAGCTTGGAAAGAGGAGACTAAGGGGGGATATGATAGAGGTATATAAAATCATGAGTGATGTGGAGAAAGTGGATAAGGAAAAGTTATTTACTTATTCCCATAATACAAGAACTAGGGGTCATCAAATGAAATTAATAGGCAGCAGGTTTAAAACAAATACAAGGAAGTTCTTCACGCAGCGCACAGTCAACTTGTGGAACTCCTTACCTGAGGAGGTTGTGAAGGCTAGGACTATAACAGGGTTTAAAAGAGAACTGGATAAATTCATGGTGGTTAAGTCCATTAATGGCTATTAGCCAGGATGGGTAAGGAATGGTGACCCTAGCCTCTGTCTGACAGAGGATGGAGATGGATGGCAGGAGAGAGATCACTTGATCATTGCCTGTTAGGTTCACTTCCTCTGGGGCACCTGGCATTGGCCACTGTCGGTAGACAGGATACTGGGCTAGATGGACCTTTGGTCTGACCCGGTACGGCCATTCTTATGTTCTGCCTGTCTGCAAGGTGGTCCTGTGGGGCCCCCCAGCTCTGCATGGAGTTGGAGCTGCCTCTCCCTGGCCCGCTGGGGCTTGCTGTTAGGTGTGCAGGTTGGCCTTGTGGCTGCTCTGTCCTGGTGCCGTTTGTGCTTAGCAGGCCCTTCATACCCAGTCCTGAGCAAGGAGGCCCCTTTGCTGGTGACTCTAGGGCCTGAGCCCCATGGCACATGCAGCCTGACAAAAGTTTCTTTTGCCCAAGTGCCAGACTGCAGGGGCTGAGAGCAGCAAGGCAAGCAGCCAGCAAGTGCACCTGCAGCCACTCCCTCATGATTCCAGTGCTGAGCTCTCCCCACACAGTTCTGCTGGTTGGTGCCCCTGCTATCCCAGCCCTGAGCTTCCTCCCACTCGCCCTGTCCCCCCACATAACACACCTCTGGTGCCCTTCAGTCCTAATCCCGCAGCGTCTGTATAGCCCTTGCCAGTCTCGTCTTTATTCACTGGTCAGCTAAACCAGTTCTGGTCACCATGGGGCTGGGGGTCTCTGTTCCTGTTGTTAGGTTTATCGTGCGTGTGATGTGTTCGGTGCTGGGTCTGTTTGTACGGCAAAGTGACCCCCATCTCCGGGATGCCAATGTCAGGGTTTATATTGCCAACCACGTGACGCACTTCGACCACAGTGTCATCAACCTACTGACCTCGTGCAATACGGTGAGTCATGCAGGGTTCTGGGGCTGCGTCTCCTAGGAGAAGCACTTAGTGACCTGTTCAGGGATTGGGGACAGGCTCCTGGGTCTGTCTTTATTAATGAATAATTGAACAAGCCTTGAGCTTCTCTTTAGGCTTGTATGTTATGCTGTTGGGTTCTGGTTGGTTCAAGTTAAGGAGGGGCAGAGAACTGGGTCACCCAAGCAAACATGTAGCCTCTGCCTCCCCTTCCTGGCTCTTTAAATAGACATGAGCAGAAGCACAGCTGGGTTTGGGGCTTTCCCAGGGTGCTGGCTGTTTCCTGTGGGTGCAGAGGGCTGCCTGCACCTGCCCAGGAAGCACTGAGCGATGCTGTGTGACGAGGGTCTGCTGACAATAGAAATAATAAACACTGGCGCTGTCAAGCCATTATAAAAATTAATCGCCAATAATAACATTGTTAAACAACAATAGAATACCTTTTATTTAAATATTTTTGGATGTTTTCTACATTTTCAAATATATTGATTTCAATTACAAGACAGAAAACAAAGTGTACAGTGCTCACTTTATATTTAATTTTTATTACAATTATTTGCACTGTAAAAAAACAAAAAAGTATTTTTCAATTCACCTAATACAAGTACTGTAGTGCAGTCTCTTTATCATGAAAGTTAAGCTTACAAATGTAGAATTATGTAAAACAAAACAAAAAAACTGCATTCAGAAATAAAACCATGTAAAATTTTAGAGCCTGCAAGTCCACTCAGTCCTACTTCTTGTTCAGTCAGTCGCTCAGACAAACAAATTTGTTTACATTTGCAGGAGATAATGCTGCCCGCTGCGTGTTTACAATGTCACCTGAAAGTGAGAACAGGTGTTCTCATGGTACTGTTGTAGCCGGTGTTGCAAGATATTTATGTGCCAGATGCGCTAAAGCTTCCTATGTGCCTTCATGCTTCAACCACTATTCCAGGGGACATGCGTCCATACCGATGACCGGTTCTCCTCGATAACAATCCAAATCAGTGCAGACCGACGCATGTTCATTTTCATTATCTGGGTCAGATGCCACCAGCAGGAGGTTGATTTTCTTTTTCGGTGGTTCAGGGTCTGTAGGTTCCGCATTGGACTGTTGCTCTTTTAAGACTTCTGAAAGCATGCTCCACACCTCATCCCTCTCAGATTTTGGACGGCACTTCAGATTCTTAAACCTTGGGTCGAATGCTGTAGCTATCTTTAGAAATCTCACATTTGCATTTTGTGAAATCTGCAATGAAAGTGTTCTTAAAACGAACACCATGCTGGGTCATCATCCAAGACTGCTATAACATGAAATATATGGCGGAATGTGGGTAAAAAACAGAGCAGGTGACGTGCAATTCTTCCCCCAGGAGTTCAGTCACAGATTTAATTAACACATTTTTTAACAAGTGTCATCAGCATGGAAGCTTATCCCCTGGAATGATGGCCAAAAGATGAAGGGGCATACCAATTTTTAACATATCTGGCACATAAATGCCTTGCAATGCCAGCTACAAAAGTGCTGTGCAAATGCCCGTTCTCACTTTCTGGTGACATTGTAAATAAGAGGAGGGCAGCATTATCTCCTGTAAACGTAAACAAACTTGTTTGTCATAGCAATTGGCTGAACAAGAAGTGGGACTGAGTGGACTTGTAGGCTCTGAAGTTTTACACTGTTTTGTTTTTGAGTGCAGTTATGTAACAACAACAAAATCTACATTTGTAAGTTGCACTTTCATGACAAAAGCAACAAAGAGTCCTGTGGCATCTTATAGACTAACAGATGTATTGGAGCATAAGTTTTCATGGGTGAATACCCACTTCGTTAGACGCATGTGGTGGAAATTACCAGAGGCAGGTATAAATATGCAGGCCAGAATCAGTCTGGAGATAAGTCAGTTCAATCAGGGAGGATGAGGCCCTCTTCTAGCAGTTGAGGTGTGAAAACCAAGAGAGGAGAAACTGCTTTTGTAGTTGGCTGGCCATTCACAGTCTTTGTTTAATCCTGAGCTGATGGGGTCAAATTTGCAAATGACAAAGAGATGACAGAGATTGCACTACAGTATGAGGTGAATTGAAAAATATTTTTTCTTTTGTTTATCATTTTTACACTGCTAATATTTGTAATAAAAAATAATATACACTTCGATTTCAATTACAACACAGAATACAATATATATGAAAATGTAGAAAAACATCCAAAATACATTTCAGTTGGTATTCTATTGTTTAATAGTGCGATTAAAACTGCGATTAATCATGATGAATCTTTTTAATTGCAATTAATTATTTTTTTAGTGAATCACGTGAGTTAACTGCGATTAATCGATAGCCCTAATAAGCACTCTCCCCTGAGAGGACTTGTATTTTGCACAGTCCTGAAGGGCCACACACTTGGTGTGGGGAGGGATGACAAATCTTGTACCCAAGGCCCCTCTCCTCCCATTCACAGCTGGGGGCCGTTGGGAGGACACCCGGCTGCTGCTGCAGTGTCTGGGGAGGGAAGGGCTCTCGGGCAGTCTGGATCCATATGGACCAGCAGGCTGGAATCTTAGCAGGGAGACCGGGTGGGGGTCACTAATTTGCCCTTGCTCTTCTCTTGCAGCCTGCGCTGAATGGCACGCCGGGTTTCATCTGCTGGTCACGGGGATTCATGGAGCTAGGGGCGGTGGGGAGCCGGGCAGAGCTGGTGGATTCCCTGAAGGTGTATTCGTCCCATGGGGGGAATCCACCTCTGCTGCTGTTCCCAGAGGAGGCAGCCACTAATGGTCGAGTCGGCCTTCTTCGCTTCAGGTAGTGGTGGTGGGGGATGTTCCTGGGGACAGGACTGCCTTGGCCCATCTCTATGGCCCTTGTTAATCGCTGGGATGTTTCCTTTTCAGCTCCTGGCCGTTCTCAATCCTGGATGTGATTCAGCCTGTGGCTCTGCAAGTTCAGAGGCCCTTAATTGCTGTGGTGAGTCTAGAGGTTTGGGGCAAAGAGCCCCTAGCCCATAATGGGTGCGTACAGCTTAGGGGGGTCGTGCTAGAGGGTTACCATTGCCGTTACTTTGCGCCCTGTGCTTTGGGTTCTTTCCCTCCGTGTCAAACTTCTCAGTGGCCATGTGAGGCAGGCGTTCTGCTTCCTCACAGGGAATTTCACTGACATCGGCTTTGCCTTTCACACATCTCTTAAGTTCTGATGGCAATATTGGTACGTTTGTGATCTATCAACCTGCCTAGGCAAGGCTCCTCTCTGGGTCCCATCACTAGTATCTCAGCACCCCACCAATTTTAACACGCTTATTCTCACAGTACCCCACGAGATCAGGAAGTGCGATTATCCCCTGAGGGACTACGTGACTCGCCCCCAGGCACGCGGGGCTGAGTTCAGGTCTGCCTAGGCTCGCACATGAAGCATAGCCCATTTCTCCTCTCGGATGCTAGTGTTAATATGTTGACAGTGACACCATTAAATGGGTTGCAGCCATAACGTTTTCAGCTCCCTTAAAGCTGTGACTTGGGGCTTGAGGAGAGAGAAACTGATTTAACAGATAGAGGCAGCGATAAAATGGTGGGGTGAGGGAAAGGAGTTACTCTGTAATGGCCAGAGGTGGATGGGTGGTTATACAGCTGTCACGTGGAGCCAGAGCGAGCACCCTCTCTTGGGCAAGCAAGGACACCCTTCTCCGTGGATATTTGCTCAGGCTGAAAACTGGGGCCTGGGTTAGTCTCACAATTGCAGGTTCCCTCTCTCAGCAGCAGGGTCAGATGAGGCCTACTAAGCAGGCAGGGACCGCATCTGGAAAGTGTGTTGTCAGAGCATCTTGGCTGCCCTGACACCCATTAGACCCACAACTTAGAGCAGAAAATAAGGAAAGCAACGGGACAGATGCCAAGAAATAATAGACAAAAGCCCCCCACCCTAGCCCACCCTACATAAGTCTCTTTCATCCAGGAGTTGTCACTGACTGTCAGGATAACCAAGGAAAGTTCCAGGAGTTCTAGCCACACAGTGCCAGGCTGTGAGGACCAAAGGCTAATTGAGGGGAGCTGCTTAGGGACTAAAATTGACCAGCCGTTATCCATGCAGTCCTCAAAAGGTCTGGACCTACGGTGCTCTGTCAGTTTCATAAATGTTATTAAAACTGTTGAACAAAATCCAGAAAATATCAGCTAAGCTTCTGTTAATATTGCTAAACTAAATCACAAATTAAACAACAATATAACTATCAAATCAACCAGGTCCTTTCAATGCAGGATTGCAATTACATCACCAGATTAATTCAACAAATAATCCACCTTTATAAAGCCTAAGAAGGGATCTGAGGAGCAAGTTGTCCATTTGTTCATAAACCCCAACTAAGGAATGTTACCAGTTAATCCAGTTTATGATTTGGGAGTGTTAAATGTTTTAACACTGAAACCAAATTATCGACTGTTTAAACCACAGTTTCAGAGCCAATTACAAAGCTACTTCCTTGGCTTTCAGTTCTCGTGTTGCAGTCCTAAGCCCCTCCTAACCCACCCTCCAGCAGAGAGTTTATAACAGATTCCAGCAAAACTCTGACGAGCGGAAGTTTGACCAGTCTTATCAGCCAAAAGTTACACCTGGCAGTAATTTTTTTAGGGCTTCTAAACACAGAATGTAGGACACATTTTGATGGGTGTCTGAGACTTTAAAACTGAGGACCATTGTGGTGTCCCCCAGTGGACTCTCAGACACCCTTTGACAGCTTAAAATTAGGGAATGTAAAGGTTGGGACACCTCCCATTTAATACAAACCAAAGAGAAAAAGGAAATTCTAAAGGTAATGAGCAGCAGTCCCTGAGCCAGACAGATGCTGCTGGCACATCGCTTCTTGCTAGTGGGGGTCTCCTTTGAGTGCGGGGAGAGGCTTGTCTCTGGCTAGTGTGGCCTCTTGATTGATGTGACATAAGTCACAATATTCGGTGATTTGCGTACCACAGAGACTGTAAATCTGATCCTCCAAAATATCAACATGGGACCACTTGGTGAGGAAGATGACATGGTCTTAGTGGGAATGAAAAAGTCTTGAGATGACATTGTCGCCAGTGCATGGAAAATTTGACCAAAAAATCCTATAAAAGTCTCTGAAGAGTCCTAGTAACAACCAGCCACTCAGCATTCATCCATTAACAACATTAAAAATAAGTTGGACATCTTTTGGTCAAATTTTGTTAATATTCTCTCAATCAACAATTTAATAATCTATATATGTAGGAATTACGTCGTAAATCAAACACTTTATCTTTGAAAGTTTCATCTTGATAGAGAAGTAACTTTAAAATCTCTCAGTGAAATCCATTTAAGAAATAAAAATAAGTTTAAAGTCTGAATTCCCATACAACCTATTTCTCTCACAAGGTCTTGACGGGTCTGGAAAATCTTCAAGTTTTGTCTGGTCTGAGTACTCCTTAGCTATGAATTGTTTGTGTTATAGGCGTCCTAGTGCCCAAAACAGATCCAAGCAATGTCATTGAGTCCAACATTCTTCCATACTATGATTCTGGCCTAGAGAGTAGAGCCTTCCTGTGAGTCCAGAAAATTGTTCATGGTCCATAGGCCTGAAGCCATTACCAGTCTTTCATTTGAGAGCAGGTTCTGTCAGTTACGAGTGGGGAGGGGGACACACCTGTCTGCTCTGATGGTAGGAGCGGGGCAAGCCCTGGAGCTATGTAGTCAGTTGGTGCTAGTCCTGTGCATGTCTCCTTGTCATAATCCACATCCCCAATCATCTCAGTCCCTCTTAGTTCTGCCTGGTGAGAAAGCAGCCTGCCTGGATTTGCCTCAGGGTAGGTCTTTGCTGTGCTCTCATTTCCTTCCTTTGGGCATGTCCGTGCTGTAAGTGCCATGTTGCCCCATCTCACTGGCTGTGTGTGGCTCTCACTGTGCTCTCTTCCCCAGAGTGTGGCCGACTCCTCCTGGATCACAGAGCTGCTCTGGACCTTCTTTGTTCCCTTCACAGTTTATCAAGTAAGGTACTATCTCTCGCTCTCCTTTGAGGAGGGGGGTGGGGCAGGGCCCTGCTGTGTCCCACTCCTGGCCCTGCCGCTGCCAGTGTCTGAGTTGCTGGCCCTGGGCCTGGGTCCCAGGCTGTCCAGCTGGGTGCCGAGTCCCTGCTTTTCTCCTCTCCAGGTTCCTGGTGTGGGAGGAGCCTGTTTTTGGGCTCCTGGTTCCTGAGAGGGGGAGAGGAATCCAGTACCAGTGAGGGGTGCCTTGGTCTCCCCGGGTCCTTTTCCCCACGTTTCTCTGCTGTCTTTCCCTTGTCAGCTCCTGCCTCCTCTGTGCTTCGGTGGTTCCCTGCAGCTGACTCAGCCTTTCCCTCAAGTCGATGCCTCTCCCTGCTGGGAGGCTTCTCCTGACACTCCCCTTCTTCGCTCATTTGAGCAATGCAGGCTGGGCCCCTCTCCCAGTGAATCCCAGGGCTTAGCCGGTCTCCATCCACCCTCGGCTGGCAGAGCGGCTCAGCATGTCCGTATTACAGCATACAACTCAGTTTGGGGTATCAGTGAGCAAAATCTCCCCTGCTCTTGCCAAAACGCAGCGTCTTGAGGGCACAGTCCCTGAACAGGGCCACTTGCTGGGCTCTTCCCCTCTGTCCCCGTCTCCCTCATTGTGGCAGTGCAGGCTAAAGAGAATCCGCCAGAGAGGAGGAGAGCTGGATCTGTGGGGGAGCTCTCCTTCCCGTCAGTGGGCCTTCGCTGGGCCGGGGAAAGGGTCCGCGTTGAGTCCCTCCCAGCAGGGAACCTGGGGACAGACTGTGTCCTTTTCCCCCAGGCTGTGGCGCACATAGCAGTTTTCCTGCCCACACCTTGTGTCTGACCCTTGTGCCTCTGTGTTCTCGCTGCCTCACTGGGGCAGCAGCTCCTCCTCTGGGAACCACATGAACAGCCCACTGACACCCCTTTTCCTGACCGTTAACAAAGAGTCTAAATCAAATGGGTTCAATTCCTCCCCGGTAACCCCCCCTCCCAATCCACCTCCCTCCTCTGCCACACCTCTCGTTCGCGTTGCTACCCCTGGGGCTTGGCCCTGTTGCTGGGGCAAGGGGCTCGGGTGGACTCGGGAGGGCCCTGGTGCCCAGGCTCTCAGCCATGCCAGGAGCAGTCAGCCCAGTGCTGTTGTCTCCCATCAGGTGGATGCCGCCTGTCTTCAGACAAGCTGATGAGCCGAATGAGGAGTTTGGGCTCCGAGTTCAGGAGGTAGGAGGGGCTGAGGGAGGGAGAGTTGGGGCTGCTGCAGTTGCAGGGTGTCCTAGAGGAGGCTTGGGGCTGGATCGGTAGGTGTGAGCAGTGTCTGTGTTGGGGCAGAGAGCGTCTCCAGGGAGGGGCCAGGGTGTGTGTCTGGATGGAGGGGGTATCCCTGCGCCCATATTTGTTACCCCCCAATTTGTCATATCCCTCATGGCCTGCTATATTTGCCCCTCCACAGCTCCGTGCACACAGGCAGGCTGGCTAATGGGAACGAGGGTATAGAAATGGAACTTACCACAGCCGAGGGAAAAGCAAAGCTCAGAGCTTAGTGTGCTGACACTGGGGAAGACCAGGTCACCTCCATCCCAGAGCACAGGGAGAGCTAGCACGTGACACTGCTAGGGAGGTAGTAAGGATTTCTGAGAATCTGTCAAATGCAGAGTGGTGCTGTCTGGCACGAATAGCCAACAGAGTGCCACTATTTGTGGCACTCTCCCTGTTACCTGCGCACTCTAGGACACCCTACCTTTACCCTTCTGTGGGCTCAAGGCATAACCCGGTTAATTTAGGCATCCACACCCTTTCCCAGTTCCTACAGCTCCGGATGAAAGGCACCTACCCTTTCCCAATTCCTAGGGCTCAGGGCATACTCTTCTGCAGGTTTGCAGGGCTTTTTACCAGCAAAAAGCTCCTTACACAGTAATATAGTAATATCCTTAAACTCTATTTATTAACAGTTACCAAACGAGAATACACGTGCTAAGCATACAATGCTCACCGCTCCCAATAAGGCATGCAAACTTTTCCTGGTGGCCAGTCAGGATCAGGTTGTCCAGGGCAGTGGTTCTCAACTAGGGGTACAGGTCTTCTAGGGGATATATCAACTCATCTAGATATTTGCCGAGTTTTACAACAGGCTTCCATAAAAGCACTGGCAAAGTCAATACAAACTAAAATTTCATACAGAAAAAACGAGTCAGCAATTTTTCAGTAATAGTGTGCTGTGAAAAGAACGAGGAATCCTTGTGGCACCTTAGAGACTAACGCATTTATTTGGGCATAAGTTTTCGTGGGCTAAAAACTGAAGTGGGTTATAGCCCATGAAAGCTTGTGCCCAAATAAATGTGTTAGTCTCTAAGGTGCCACAAGGACTCCTCGTTCTTTTTGCTGATACAGACTAACATGGCTACCACTCTGAAACCTGTCAGTGGGCTGTGACACTTTCTTATTTTAATGTCTGATTTTGTAGGCAAGTAGTTTTTAAGTGAGGTGAAACTTAGGGGTACGCAAGACAAATTGGACTCCTGAAAGGGGTACAGTAGTCTGGAAAGGTTGAGAACCACTGGTCCAGGGACTCCAGCTTCTGCATAAGATAGTTGGCAGGATGTGGAGGTCTGGCAACTCTGATCTTGGGCTGTATCTGAATTAGGTTCCAAAGAATTTCTGTTTGGACCCCAGTTAGTTAAACTTGAGTCCTGGTTAGCTACACCTTAACCCAGGGGTGGGCAAACTTTTTGGCCTGAGGGCCGCATCGGGTTTCGGAAATTGTATGGAGGGCCGGTTAGGGGAGGCTGTGCCTCCCCAAGCAGCCAGGTGTGGCCTGGTCCCTGCCCCCTATTTCTCCCCTTCCCCCCCCGTTTCTTGCCCCCCGACAGCTGCCCCGGGACCCCTGCCCCATCTAACCCCCCCTGACCGCCCCCGGAACCCCACCCAACCCCATCTCTCATTCCTGAATGCTCCTCCCCCCCAGGAACCCTGCACCAGCCAACCACCCCTTCTCCCTGACCGCCCTCGGAACCCCTGCCCCCCGCTGCCCCATCCAACCCCCCTCCTTTCTGACTGCCCCCCAGGACCCCTGCACCCATTCAATCCCCCCCCCCCGTTCCCTGCCCTTTGACCGCCCCGACCCCTATCATACCTCCGTCCCCTGACCAACACCCCGAATTCCTCTGCCCTCTATCCAACCCCCGCTGCCCCCTTACCGCGCTGCCTGGAGCGCTGGTGGCTGGCGGCGCAGCTGTGGCGGGAGCCAGCCATGCCACCGCACAGCACCGGGTCAGGCTGCGGCTCTGCAGCTGGGCCGCCCGGGTGGCACAGTGAGCTGAGGCTGCGGGGGAGGGGGAACAGCAGGGGAGGACCTGGGGGCTAGCGTCCCAGCCAGGAGCTCAGGGGCCGGGCCAGATGTGGCCCGCGGGCCATAAGCTGCCCACCTCTGCCTTAACCAATCATTTTAAACTAAAGTACTACAAAATAATTCTTTGACCAATCCTAACATATTGTGAAACAATTGTTTAACCAATCATACACCACCACCTTAGTTGATTTAAATCTTGCAAAATTAGTCAGACAGACAGAAACAAAGAACCGGACAGAGACATTAGAGATAAACAATAGAGAAGTGGGGACCATAAAGGCATAACAATAAAGAAGTAGGGATTTCACAATCACAGCTGTTAAGTGATTCTTTGCCAGACAGAATGCATCATTTTCTTTAAACATCTTAAGATCTGTTTCTTTATCTGGTGGTGATGGTGCTGTTAGGACAGGAACGCCGCCGCTTTAACTGCCCCAAAATTCATTGTTGTAATGTAATTTAGATGGAATGGGAGCATGTGACTTTCTGCTTCTTTGCTCCTGTCTTAATGTGGCGGCAGAAAAAGGCCTCAGACCTTACACCTGGGCGCACAGGTGCATTGTGGTGCTTGGATCTTGTTGCCCTGGGCATGACTGTGCTGACTCTCTCCTGTGTGTTTTCTGTAGCTCTTGGCCGTGGAGCTGGGCGTGGTTTCTACGCGACTCACCGCAGCGGATAAAGCTGAGCATATGAAGAGGCTGAGACACACCCCGCCTCACCTCTTTGCCCCAGGTATGTGTCTGCCCTCCCTGCTGCGGAGCACGTGCCTGGGCTCCGGCAGAGCCCCTCCTACTGCCCGCTCTCTGCCTTGGTGGCTGCCCTGATCTGCTGGGGGAGGGAAAAGGACGTGCTCCTCCAGTGCCAGCCCCCTCCCTGGGGAAGCAGGAGGCACTCCTGGGAAAGGGCGTTACCCCAGCCTGCCTGCTCCAGATTGGGATAAGGGCAGACCTGGTGAGGTGGGGGGTCCCCTTATAGAGCCTGTAGAAGCTAGAGATGCCAGCGGGTCATCGCTCCCCTGGCCAGGCTAGCTTGGGCCTTGCACTCTCCCCTGGGCTGCCCGTTCATGCTTCTGTTCTTACTCCTGCAGCCTCAAGCCAGTCCTTGGTTGCCAGGCCCAGGGCATCTCCCAGCCTGGCTGGTGTCGGGCCTCTTGCTCCCGAGGATGTGCGGATCACGGAGATGGTCCAGCGGGTCAAGGAGGTGCTCCCACATGTGTCTCTGGGAACCATCAGGAGAGACCTGGGTAAGCGCATACCTGGGACCTTCGTGCGGACCCTGTGGGGCAGAGGCTGGCTGCTGCCCTTCAACACCCGGCGTGGAGGCCTGGGGACTGTTGTGCTATGGGGCTCGTTGGGACATGGAGAACCCCTGCACAGGTCCCTTAGCTTCAGCAGCAGCTCCCCCTCTAACCGAGCCCCTGTGTCCCCACAGCCCAGACCAACTGCGTGGACACTACCATCGCCAACCTCCTGGAGGGCCAGGTGCCCCTCCTCCCTGAGGACAAGGATCCGGAGCCTGGCCTGCTTGCTCCGTCAACGTCCCAGACTCCAGCGGCCTCCAGCCCTCAGTGCCCTGCAGCTTCATCCTCCTCCAAGGTGCCTGCTGGTGGGACGTCGAGAGGGGGACCTGGGGAGGCTGAACCCGCTGGCCCACAGGCGCTCTCAGGGCTGCGCTGGGGCTTGCCCCCAAGAGCTGGTAGCGGGTTTGAGAGAGCTGGGACTGCAAAGAAGGAGACAAGTCAGGGCCAGGAACGGGGGTGATGAGCTCCTCTCCCTCGCTAGACCCAACTCATGCCCTGGCAGTGTGGGGAGCTGGGCACCATGGGCTGGTTCAGCTGTGACCACCCAAGCTCCGGCCTGTGATGCTGATGGGACTGGAGACTTCTGCGGCCTCTAGTACTGATGCTCTCCGTGAGAAGCACGGGTGCTGAGGTCATGGTAAGGTGCGTGGGGAGGGGTGGGTGCTGGGCTACTTGGCAGCTTGCCTGGCCATGCAGTGTGGCTGCTCCCTGAATGCTCTCTTCCCCCAGCCCGCTGTGAAGCTCTTTGCGAAGTCCCCTGTGGAGAGGCATTTGTCCCTGCAGGAGCGGAAACATGTGCTGTATGCCTACGCCAGGAGGTGAGTCCCTTCTGTGTCTCAGGACCCCTGCCTCTGCCATGGTCACAGCAAGGGTGGTCGGCATTCCTGGGTCTGTATCTATGCTCTGCCCAGCTCCGGGCAAGGGTGCTGGTGCCCAGCAGAACCCTGCCTCCCAGCACAGGATGGTGGCTACGGAAACGTGGCTGGATTTGGCTCCTTTTCCAGCGTGAGACCCTCTTCGTGGTTCTGGGGCAGCTCTCACCAGTTTGTCAGCACCCCGGAGCCTGGGGCCGTCTCCCTGGGCTGGACATAGGGCTGTCCTCTCCCTGCTGTATTCAATCAGTAAATTAAAGGATAGGCACATAATTAATGCCAGTCCATGTGGCTTTATGGCAAATGGGGCTTGTCAAGCCGGGTTTAATCCTTTGGTATTGTGAGTGTGGTTGATAAAGGTAACTGCGCACCTGTTATGTGCCTGCACAACATTCTCATTAGAAACTTAGCACCCGGCGTGTGGCAGAACAGGCTGATGAGGTCCTGGGGAGCCAGGCGTGTGCATAGGAGTAGAGTGGGGATTCTCCTGTCTACGCAGCACTGGTGCAGCCAGTGCTGAAACGCCACCCCAGCTCCGGGGCACATTTTAACTTAGGGTGTTGGAAAACTGGAGAGGATACAGAAAGGAGCCAGGGAAACGGTTGGCGGGTGGAGAAAATGCCCGGCAGCCGGAGACTTACAGGCTCATTCTGTTTAGCTGAGGGAAAAGGAGACTGAGAGGTGACTTGATTTCACTGAGAGGAAATCCTGGGGACTAAAGGCTCTTTAATCTAGCAAAGAGAGGTAGAACAAGACCCACCCTGGAAGTCAAAGCCAGACCTGTCCAATTAGAACTGGTAATTAACCGTTGGAACAGACTCCCAGTGGCTGTGGTGGATTCTCCATCTCAGGGATGAGGGAAAGCAGGTGCAGATAGAGCTGAGGGGAGAGGCTTTCCCTGTGGAGAATCTGACTCATTGATACAACGGGGCTTCTCCAGTTCTTTTAGAGCATGTATCCTAGCACTCTCGTCAGAGCACCCAGGGCTAATGACCGCGTTGTTTTGCTTGCAGAGCTAGAGTGCAGTGTGACCTGGGCTGACGTGAACCTCTGCCTTCTGTCCCCTTGGAGTACTGGGGTTACAAAGCCAGGCTCGTGGGGGCGGCGGGGAGGGGTCCCTGACTGGGGATTCCACATAGGCAGGCCAAAGAGCCCGAGTTTCTGAAGAGGACTGACCTTGGGGTAGTCTGGGTCTGCCTTTCTGGAACACACTAGTTCTTCAGTGTGTGTCAGCGTGGATCCCGCTGTGGGTGAGCATGCGCCTCATGCACAACAGACTGGAGGCTTTTCAGAATAGCGGCGTCTGCCCGGCTGGCACGAGCCCTCTGCTGCCTCGCTCTCCCATACAATGCATGAAGGGTGGAGCAGCTGGACTGCCCATGGCACTGAAATGCAACCTGGAGTTCTCAGCTCAGGCTAAACTTTATCAAAATTTCCAAAGTCCTCAGAATCGCTTCTGATCGACTGGTTGTCAGCCATGAACGGATCCCACCATTGGGACTGAATTCCAGTGGTCAGACTCTGCCCTGTGGGCTTCCAGCCCGGTCCATCCTGCACTGGACTCCATCCCCTGAAGAATGGACGCCGTGGGTGTCTCTTACCTGGGGGAATTGCGTATTCACTGTGCTTGGCCTTCTCTGCCAGACTGAGAGGTGTGAGACGCAAGGCTGAAACTCCACCTTCTGGAACAGTCCAGGAAGGTCTTGTCAGAGCCCCGGGAAACAAGCTGCAGCAGCACCGTCTTGGGCAGACTCAGGCAGTGAGTACTGAGAACTCAGCACTGAGGAAGGATCCGTCAAGACACTGGCATTAAGCCAGCCTCGGCGTCCATGTCAAAGCTGGCACCAGCACCGGTGGGGTCAACGTCAGGGACCAAGAGGGGCTACTCTGAGCAGCGAGGCAGAAATGAAGAAGGAGCTGGTTGTCCTCCCATAAGGACAGACTGCACAGCCTCCAAGTCCTCCAAGCCCCATGCGAGATCGAGGGCTGGGGAGATGGAGTCCTGCTAGCACGGAGCCTGGCTCTGGAGAAGCACCTGAGCCACCCAGAGAGTCGATTGTCCCCCTGTGACGTGTTGTTTTGGCCCTGTGGGATGCTGCGGCCCACCGTGGCCTGCATGGAGAAGCCAGTCTCCACCCTCGAGGAAAAGGAGATCTCTCTCTCTCGCCTCCTGCCCCCCCCCCCGCCCCCAAAAGCAGGTCATTGACACATGAACACATGACGCCCCCTCTCAGCACTGATGATCTCTCCTGTTATCACCAATGTCTTCAGCTCTGCTGCCGGCACTGGATGACTTTCAATTGTTCCGGGAGCTCCTTGCGAGTGTTGCTGGGACCCTCGGCATGTTGGAGAAATCTCACAAGCTGTTTGACCCCCTGTTGGCTTCTGGTCTGGCAGGATCAGCCTCCTAGCCAACAGGAGGGACTGCTGGACCCTGCTAATGGGCTGTGGCCACAGGGAAGCGAATGGGGAAGTGATTGACAAGCAGTCCCAGGTACCGGCCTCCGTGGGATTTGAGTTCTTGTACACTCAGCTGACCCAGCCTCCTTTGTCGTATTTGCTAGGAAGAGACGTTGAGGTTGAGCTAAAGCACAAGGACCCCAGATGTCTCGACCTGCTTGGGAAGAATTCATACTCCAGCTTCGCTGCAGCTGCGCGTGGCTAACTGTCAGGCCCTGCTGGCCAAGTACAACTTCCTGACGTGGGACAGGGCGACACCCTCATGACAGCAGAGCAGAACTCAAGGATGTAAAGCAGCTGGTGGCAATGCTTCTGAGACCATGGCCAGGTCGTTGGGCACCACGGTGGCCATAGACAGTGCACCGTGGCTCCGGGCTGTGATAGAGGATGTACCCTGTGAAGGCTCCAGGCTGCTGAGCGAGAAGGGGGCAGCCCTCTGCACTCACTGAAGGGCTCAAAAGCCACCTTGCACTCTGGGGACTTGCACCCCTCCATTCAACAGGCCATTGCATCCCCAGCCTCAGCAGCACTCACTGTCCTGCCATCCCCTACAGTCAGAATGTCATGCCAAGAAGCTGCTAAGATACAACATGGGCACCAACCTTCCTTTTCCTCGGCAGCACACCCGCTCCGCCACACGTCAACGGATCGACAAGACAGTCGAGAGCTGCACTGGAGAACACAACCTTCAGAAGCCACCTAGCCCCACCCCACCTGGCATCGTCTGCCATCACGTCAGATAAACGGATGTTACAAATCTTTGCCTGGGGCCACCCATCCATCTTCCATGAGAGCCTGCGACAAGCGGAAGAAGCCTTGTTGCTACATCTAGAAGCCATGGCAAAGGTTCCAACAGAGATTGGGGGAAGAGGCTTCTATTGGTATTTCCTCACTCCAAAGGAGAAGGGAGGTCAGGTCATCTTCCAATCCTAGACCTGAGGACGCTGACCGAACACATTCACTGTCTTAGGGTCAGGATGGGTAACACCTGCCTCCATCATCACCTCTCTCCAAGCTCAAGACTGGTTCATAGCGCTTGATTTGCAGGGTGTGTACCCAGCCCACAGGAAGTACCTCAGATTCACAGTGGGGCCCAACCATTATCAGTGCAGGGTTCTGCCCTTCAGACTCTCCGGTGCTGAGTGTGCGCCAAAGGTCTTGCTGTAGAGGCAGCCCATGTCAGAAGCCAGGGAATCCATTTCTGTCCATACCTGGACAACTGGCTGGTCACAGGCAGATCCCAGCAGGAGACAGGAACAGCCTTACAATACGACCTTTCCCTGTTCGCGCAACTAGGACTCCTTGTGAATTAAAGAAAAATCTCTCACTGTTGCAGACAATAGAGTTCACAGGAGCTCGGACTGATTCCAGATCAGCCAGGGCCAACCTGCTGGAGGATGGATTCCAGTTTCTTCTGTCAGAGGTAAATGATCTACGGGCAAGACCGACAGTGCACGTGTGTCTGGGACTCTCAGGCCACGCGCCGACATGAGCATATGTGATGCCACTTGCCAGACTCACCCTATGGCCGTCACAGCTGTGCCTGAGGTCCATGTATTCCCCATCCAGACATCATGAACGAATGGGTCACAGTCCCTCAGATCCTGGGAGAGCCTGCCTGGCGGCTAGACCTGGGGAGCGTGAGAAAAGGGGTGGCGTTCTCTGGCCACTCCCTGACAACTCTTATTATGGATGCGTCAGGGACACACTGCGGTGCCTGCAGATGCAAGGCACATGGTCTCATTGTGAGCTGAACCTACCCAGGACTGTCCTGGAGCTGAGGGCCTATGTAGCGTTCCTGCCTGTTCTTCCAAACTCCACCATGCAAATCCTGCCAGCACATCTGGGCAGCGCTCGATCGTCCCGGAAGCCATCAAGCTCTAGGAATAGTACCATCAACATGGGCCGATCCCACTGGCTGTCCCCCTTCCAGGGGTCGGCAACAACCTGGCTGACTTCCTGAGCAGACCAGGGGGCCAGCCACAAGTGGTCACTGCAGAAGTCCATCCTAGATGCCCACCATACACTTCTTGGCCACAGAGCACACCACCAAGGGTCTGAACTTCTGCTCCAGGGAAGGCCTGAGCCCAGGTTCCCTGCTGGATGCCTTTTTCCCCTGACACAAGATAGACCGGACATGGCTGTAATCATCCCGATGGCCCCTGGCCAGGAGAGTTTTGGCTCTGACCTGTTACAGATGTCCAGGGGCAGCGTCCTCCCCTCCCCTAATATTCCTCCCGGCTTGTACCAGTGTAATAGCTCAGAACCAAGATCAGAGATGCACTGAGAGGGCCTGGACGCTGGCTGGCCGAGCCCTACTGAACTTTCAGGATGCAGTTGCTGCCAGGATATTTTTATGCAAAACAAGAAACCTTCCACCAGGAAAGCTTATTCCTCGAAATGGAAGAAATTCTCCAAATGGGCAACTCCCTGTCATGTTGACCCAGCGGACGCTCTTGTGCCGTATTCTGCTTTACCTCTCACCTTGCTGCAATATCTGTGTGTCACACCGTGGTCCAGTCGTATTCTGACTTCTCCCACCCTACGGCATCAGAATTCCTCCAGGGGCCTCCTTCATGCTTTCCTGCCTGCCAGAGACCTGACTCACGTGGGACCGTTTCTGATTATGGGGCCCAAAAATTTACCTTAATTATAAGCTCAGTAGTGTTTAAAACAAAAAAAGGAACTTTCACTTTTTTTTTTTTTTTTTTTTTTTAAGACATCACAATAACCCGTAACATTTTGCCTAGGAATTAACCATCCGCCACCTGACTACCAAGATGGTCTGGCCATTGCCTCAGCTTGGAAGGTCAGCAAGCGCCAAGCCCTTCCACGTCCTTCCATAGGGACATGGTGGTGCTGAAACTGTGCCCCAGGTTCCACCCTATGGTGGTCTCAGAATTCCACCTAACCAGGCCGTTACCGACCCGCTGTCTGCAGGCTTTGCACATTGCCAGAGCTCTGCTCTGTTACCCAACAGCTCAGGCCTTTCAGGCTGCCTCTTTGTGGCCATATCACAGAGCATCTCCAAGTGGAGCCCACCATGCACAGCCACCTGCTTCAGCCCCCTAGGGAGACTCTCCCTCCAGATGGCCAGGCGCACGTCACCAGGGCTCGGGCAGCAGCACCTGCCTGCTCCCGGACTGCTGCACTCTGAGAGCTGCAAGGCAGCTATGTGGAGTAACTTACGGACTTGGGTTAAACATTGCGCTTGCTAAGGCAGCCGGCCACGTGCCAAGCTCAGGAGAGCAGAGCTGCCGTCTGTTCGACTGGCTCCCCCTCATCGTGCAGGGAGGATGCTGCTTGCCAGCCACCCGCAGAGGGATCCACGCTGACACGGACCCGAAAAGCAGAGAGCAGTTACTTACCCCGCAGGGAGTGGTCCCTCATGACCTGTTCCTGCTCTCGCAGTCCTCCGTCAGCTGGACTTTGGATTGCGAGGGGGCAGCAGGAGGGTCGTGGCTGCATCTCGAGGAACCATGGTGCTGCAGGGGAAGTGCCTGGTCTCTGCGCTTTAGTCAGAGGCAAGTGATGGGGCAGAGGCGGAGTAATGGGGGCCTGTGCTCTACAGAAGGTCAGAGCCGATGAGCCGGGGTCCCAGAGCAGAGTGTAGGGGGTGCGAGCGTGGAGGGAGCACTGCCCCCTCCCTCCGTTACATGGTGCTGGGTTATTCCCCCAGGCCGAGTCTGGTGGTTTCTGCCTCTGTCTGAACACAGGTCCTCTGGGCTCTTGCTGGGGAGGCAGCTCCTCCCAGTTTGATGCCATCTGAATAGAACCCAGGAGTCCTGGCTTCCGTTCCTGATGTGCCTAGTAGGCCACTCGAGCTGCCAACGTGGGGGCGATCCATTCCCTCCCCACACTCCTCTGCTGCCTGACTAATGGACTCTTCCTGCCCCACAGGAGATACACGGAGAAATATGGGACGCCGCGGGGTGATGGGAGCCACTGAGGTGCCCCTCACCCTCCTGCCTGTGGCGTGCGCAGGGCTCAGGCCCGTTGGGAGCGTGACTTCAGCATGGCCGTTTTGCATGATTCACAGCACTGCAGTGGGATCCCAAAGCCTCCGAACCAGCACGCTTGAGATGCAGCGGGGCCTTCGCGGCGTGAGCCAGCCCAGGCAGGCAGTGCCCAGCTGGCCACGGTGGGGCAGTAAGTGCCTGTGTATCCCCGCATCACACCCGACCTGCCTCCGGCTAGCCAGACAGGGTTGGACAGCTGAAACCGGGCTGCCCTGCCCCCACCCCCATGGCGGACTGGACTCAGCACCAGCCTGGCCCAGCCTTCTCCACTTGGGCTGTTGTGTTAAACTGGCTGAAGGGGGTTTCTTCTCAGCTACAAAAAATAAATCTGACTCTCTTACAGCCAGGTCCCAGGGCTTGAGATCACTGGGGGGCAGGGGGAGCCTTTTGACCTCTCTGGGGAGGCGGGGGGAGAGGGGCTCCTCTTCCAGGCCAAGCTTTAACCAATGGGGCCCAGTGTTCTGGTCCTGAAGCTGCCCGGGCTTGACCCTGGAGAACTGCAGGCCCCTTAGCACTGATGGCTGTAGGCCCCAGTTATTTCGAGTGTGTCTATCCCTGTTCTCAGTCCTCTGGCCTTCCCAGAGTGGTGGCCGTACCGCCCCGGCTGGGCTTGGCCTCAGGCCTCCCACTGGCACTGTTAGATGGGCAGAGGTACCGGGGGTGCTGGACAGGCTCGTTGGGGGGTGACTCCCACAGCTGCAGAAAGATTGCTGCACAACATGCTCTTGGGAGACTCTCTGGGCGGGCAGAGGACAGAAGCGATGCCCGAAGGAGAGCCTGTGCCTCCCTCATGTGTTCCCTGTGTGGGGTGGTGGGGTGGACAGGTTCCACCCTCTGAAAACTCTGTGAAGAAAGGGGTCTGTCTGTTCTTTGCCTGGCACCTGAGCTCCTCCCTGCAGAGCAGCTCCTCCCCCAGCTGCTCAGGGGCTCACCAACCCTCCTGGAGCAGGAGAGAGGGGGCTGGCACAGACCTGCGTTCCTGGAGCTTTAGCTCCGTCCTCTGGGTGTAGTAAGTGGCCCGTCCCCTCCTCTTCCTGCAGCTGGCCTATTGAGCGCCAGAGGCACCAGCTCCCTCACTTTTGAATAATTGGCTGCAAATAAAAACTGATGGTAGGGTGACGAGACAGCAAATGTGAAAAATTGGGATGGGGGTGGGGGGTAATAGGAGCCTATATAAGAAAAAGACCTAAAAATCAGGACTGTCCCTATAAAATCGGGACATCTGGTCACCCTAACTGATGGTGAGTGACACGCTGCTGCCAAGTCCCGCTCAGCTGGCCTCTGGGAGAGGAGCTGCTTTGAATGGGATCCCCGGGGTTCTCCCACTGCATGGCAGGGTCGGTGGTCTCTGCTGCAAAGGGACGCAGGCCCATCTTGGGGCTGGGCAGGGGACGGTGCACTGACTTTCCATTGGGAGGTGGTGTGGGGGGAGGTGACCAGGAATGGGCATGGTGCTAGGACAGAGAGGAGAAGGCCATGCTCTGCCTATGGCCTGCACAGCCCTGGTGTGCGGAGCTGGGCCTGGTCCCTCGTGCACAGCAGTGAGGGCTGGGCCCAGGGCCCAGCAGGCCGAGTCCCAGCCAGCTCTGCTTTTGCTTTAAAAAAAATCAGCTGTGTGTGTCTGTAAAGACAATCAGGAACCATCTACATGTCCAATGCAGGGCTGCCTGCCTGAGTCTGCTCAGAGCCTGGAACAGGAGGGTGCTGCCTGTGCAGGGCCCTAGACCTGTCACTCACCCCCCCACTGCTCCAGCAGTCTCTGCCACCCCCCACCCAGCAGGGCCTCTGTGGGGCACTTTGCTAACAAGCTGCTCTGGAAGGGGCGGGACTAAGGTCCCAGTTTGCCTTAATCCAGGCCTAGAATGGCCAAGACGGGGGAGGGAAGCTCGCAGGGTGAGTGGGAGCCGGAACGCTTGTTCCTCCCCCATTTATGGGGGTGGCCTTGCAGGGGCTGGAATGAGCCGGGGGGAGTATCTGCACAGCCAGCAGCGTGGAGAAATGCATCGAGGGGGGGGAGGCTTTGGAATGGCCCCAGCAAGGCGACAGCGGGGGGTGGGGGGACATGTCTAATGGTTAGAACAGGGCAGGGAGCCAGGACTCCTGAGTTCTGGCCTGGGGTGGGGGGTCAGAGCAGGGAGGGACTCGAGCCCTGGCTCAGCACAGAATCTGGCCCAGGGTCCCACGATGGCTGGGTCCCATCCCACCGCACCCAGTTGTGGGCCGGTTTGGGCAGGGGCTGGTCCTGTACCACAGCTGGGTTCGGGCACTGGGGGAGGCATCACTGCAAACCATTTCCTCCCCTGCTCTCCATGGATGCTGCAATCCCAGGGGTGCTAGGGGGTGTCATGCATGTCCAGCCCATAGGACGTGCCGTGTGTCCCCATGGGTACATAGGGGGCCTGCAGGGGGGCACCGACAATTCCCCTGGCCCAGCGCCTCCCCCCCCCTCCCCCAAGCTGCCACTGCCCGTCCAGCCACCATGGTGTCATGCAGTGACATGCGCTGGCGGCCAACTGGGTCACACCAGACCCACTCCCAGGGCACACCCTGCACTGATGTGAGCACAAGGGTGCCCTGGGCTGAGCTGGCATCTGCCTGGTGCCGGCTCGCAGCTGCTACTCACCCCCCACAGGACAAGGCCTTGGGCCCACCCACCTGGCCAGCCTCCTGCTGGTGGGCCCGGCATGTGCAGCATTACTGGTGCTGCCCCCCGGCGGGGGGCTAAGGGCAGCAGGGTACCAGGCGACCCAGGGGCCGAAGGAAGCTGGTGACGCAGGGCCCCAGATGTGGCTGCCAGGATGAGTGAATGTCTCAAAAACCATTTTTTTTGAGGCAGCTGCGATGTGAAGGGGGTGGGGGGCAGGGAGCCAGGTCTCCTGGGTTCCAGTCCTGGTTCTGGGAACGATGTGGGGGTCTAGTGGTTAGAGCAGCGGGGGGGTGGGCTGGGTGTTCCCCCCTCTTTCCCCTGTGTCTCTCCAATGGGCTGACTGGGCCCCTGGTGGGGGGGGGTCTGACCATTGCAGGATTCGTTGTGGTTGCTGTAGGTTTGCCTGTGCTCACAGACTCCGACTGGACGGCTGCAAGGGCTGGATCGGGACGTGCTGCGCCTGGGTGTGGGAGCAGAAACCCCCCACCCCGCGGCTGCCCCAGGGACCCTGTGCTCCAGCTGGCCCCAGAGCTCCTGGGGTGGTCCCGGGCCACTTGCTCTTCATGGGAGGGGGACGGGATGCCAGCGAATCTTGTGCCCCTGCCCAGCTGGCTCAGAGATGCAGCGACTTTGTTCGCCTGAGCTGCTGGGCTTAGGCCAGCCCCCTCCCCTCCCCGCCTCCAGGGTAACGCATCCCACCCCGCCTGCCTTGCCCACTAGTGCCCCCCATCACCCCTTCCCCTCCAGTGCTCCCTGTGAGCACCTCCCCCAGCCCCCTTAGTCTGTTTTGTCCTTAGGACTTTGCCTTCACGCTTTCCCCACCTCCCCGCCAGTGCTGGCCTGAGGTCGGGGCTGGGCACTGATTTGCAGGGGCGCAGGCTGGAGGATTTAGTTGCTTTATTGGCAGGCAGCTGGAGGCATCCCATGGCCCCAGGCACACGAACCCCAGCAGTGCGGCGGGTACGCGCTGGGCAAGCAGCGGGGCCTGGCCGGCTGGGGGTGGGCAGAACACAAAGCCTGGGGCTGCCCCAGCTCTAGGTCGGCTCGGCTCAGCTGGCGCAGAGCCCATGGTGGGGACGCACAAGCCCATCATGCTGCAGCCCGGGGGGGAAGGCGGGGGCGAGAGCAGCAGCAGCAGGCCGGCTCCTGCCCCACACTGGAGGGGCTCAGTCCATGGGCGCTGCCCGCAGTGCGGGAGGCCGGCTGGGACCAGGCGATGGGCAGTGGCCGTGGCTGAACTGATCTGCGGTTGCTGAAGAGGGTCCCCAGCGGTGCTGCAGGCAGCTCACTGCACCATGGCTCCAGGGGTCGCAGCCTTGGGGAGAGGCTGATACAGAGACTATTCCAGCGCTGCTCTGGGACCAGTGGGGGGGGGGGGTGTATGGGTGCTCAGGGGCCACCCACCTCCAGCCCCGCCCAGGGACAGCGCAGCCCTAGGGGGTCAGGACCTGGCAAACCGTCCTGTACCAAGGGGCTGACCTGCTGGGGATTGTTCCTGCCGAGTGTGTGGACTGAGTCTATCAAACACTAACTGCTCGGCAACCGGGCAGCAGAGCCCCTGGTCTCCCGGCCTCACAGCACACGGACAGGCCGTAGAACTGAAATATTTCCCCCAGGCAGCATTTGCCTGTGGAACTCACTGCCACAGGATGGCTTAGGAGCTGGGCCTTAGAACGAGAATATCCAGAGCACAACTAGTTCGTAGGAAAAGGAGAGCTGGGGAAGGACCGAGAGCCCTGCTTCAGGAATGCAGCTGACCTCTAACTCCTGGGGCTGCAGCAGCCCTTCACTGGGGCAGATTTGCTGGCTGCCATGTTTCCTACACCATCCTCAGTGGGGCAGACGGCCCTAGACCTGACCTAGGCTGGTGCCTCCTGTGAGAGGGAGGCTGAGCTAGGCTGGGGCTTCTGCAGCTCCAAGCACATGGGAACTGGAGTGAGGGGGTGGTGGGATGCTCGGGCTGCTGTAGGAAAGACGAATGAGTCTGGCCCAGGGCTCAGCCGGGGAGGGGGAGGGGGTGGCGGGTGCAGGAGCATAGAGGGCACAAAGGGGTGGGGGGCCGGACCAAGCAGCCAGCAAACACCTCCATCAGCAAAATCACCCTCCTGAGCGGGACAGCGAGGGGGCCGGTCATGGGCACTGGGGCAGCTCAGGTCGGGGATATGCGCTTGGATTTGGGGGGTGGCGGGGGCGGTGATTTCAGCCCTTTACTTCCATCCACTGTCAGCTGCTAAAACAAAGAGAAACAAGCATTAGTGAGTGGCTCGGGGGGGGGCTGGGCCCTGCTCCCCTGTGGCTCTGGGGGGCTGGGCCCTGCACCCCATGTGGCTCTGGGGAGATCCTGCAGCCCAGGCCCATGGCCAGTACCTTCCCACTGTTGGGTGCGGCGTTCTGCTCCATGAAGGTCTCGTACACGCTGGAGCTGATTTTGCGGGGCAGTGGGGGGGCCTTGCTGGCACTCTTCACCCGTCCTGTGAAGCCCCGGGTGGATCCTGACGCCCCTGCACAGAGAGAGGAGGACACAGCGCTGAGCCCTGCCCTGTCATGGCAGCTGGAGCAAAGCCGGCGCTACCCCGTGGCCTCCTGGTGCCAGCTCCGCGGCTGGGCACATACGGGCTGTGAGGGAGTCAGCAGGCCCTCCGGAGAGCCGAGCCAGGCCGGGACCGGCCACTCCCCGTACAGCCTCTGGGTTTCGGACCGTCTGGCCGCATGGATCCCGCCCTTGGTTCGTGTTGGCCCCGCGGGTAGGAGAGCAGCACAGGGCACTGGGGTGGTGCCCAGGTCTGGCCTGTTCTCCCCCCGCCCGACCCAAAGGCATAAATGGCCCCTCAGGCCCTTCACCCTGGCCAAATCCCAGAGCTCTAGGGGGGCAGGGGAGGGCAGGGAGAGGGCTTCGCATGGCCAGGGCACCTCAAAGACCCCCCAGGCACTGTACGGTGATGACCGGCCAGTGTCCTTGTGGGCCCCGGCCGCTACCTCAGTGCTGGGCCATGGGAGCTGGGAGCCCGGCGTGAGCTGCGATCGCAGACCAGCCCCGCCAGGAGCCCCAGCTACAGCGCAGTGCTGGGCTCCACGTGGCTCCGGGCCACGACATTGCGCCGACAAGCCGCAGCGGTGCCTGGGCCCCCGCAGAGCGAGCGCTCATGGGAGAGCTGCTCCAGCGCCCCCGAACAGGCGTCCCGCAGGCAGGACCCCGTCTGGCTGAGGCTTGGTGCACAGAGGTGACCAGCACCGCGGCACCGGGAGCACAGACGAGGCCTCGGCGCTGATGACCAGGGTCGCACAGCGGAGGAAGCAGCTCACCAGGGCACTGACGGGGGTGGGGGAGGTTACGCAGAGACTCTCCATGGCCAGTCTGCAGCCCCCTCTATGGGGTGCTCGGGCAGAAAAGCCTTCACACGGCCCTGCTGGAGCCTGCGACGGGACCTTCACCCAGACAATAGCGGCACTGAGGAGGGGCGGCCCCAGCAACTCTGGTTTCCCCAAGAATCCGATTATGTGTGTCTGGGGCAAATCCATCCCACCGGGCCTGGGACCAACCCAGACAACCACCGAGCTGCTGGCTATGGCTCAACAGAGCGGGCGTGGCCCGGACACCCCCACCCTAGCTCCACTGGTGCCTCGCAGCCCCCTTCGATCCCCGCCCTGGGTGTCTGTACCTGCCGCACTGGGGGAGGGGAAGGGGGTGCCCGGACATGCTGTGCTGGGGAGGGGAAGGGGGTGTCTGTATCTGCCATGCTGGGGGGGAGGGGAAGGGGGTGTCTGTATCTGCCATGCTGGGGGGAGGACAAGGGGGTGCCTGGACATGCCATGCTGGGGGGGAGGGGAAGGAGTGCCCGGATGTGCCGTGCTGGGGGAGGAGAAGGGGGTGGCCGTACCTGCCATGCTGGGGGGGGAGGGGAAGGGGGTGCCCGGACGTGCCGTGCTGGGGGAGAAGGGGGTGTCCGTACCTGCCACGCTGGGGGGGGAGGGGAAGGGGGTGCCCGGACGTGCCGTGCTGGGGGAGGAGAAGGGGGTGGCCGTACCTGCCACACTGGGGGGGAGGGGAAGGGGAAGGAGGTGCCCGGACGTGCCGTGCTGGGGGAGGAGAAGGGGGTGGCCGTACCTGCCATGCTGGGGGGGAGGGGAAGGGGGTGCCCGGATGTGCCACGCTGGGGGGGAGGGGAAGGGGTGCCCGGATGTGCTGTGCTGGGGGAGGAGAAGGGGGTGGCCGTACCTGCCATGCTGGGGGGGAGGGGAAGGGAGTGTCCGTACCTGCCACGCTGGGGGGGGGAAGGGGAAGGAGGTGCCCGGACGTGCCGTGCTGGTGGGGAGGGGAAGGAGGTGCCCGGATGTGCTGTGCTGGGGGAGGAGAAGGGGGTGGCCGTACCTGCGATGCTGGGGGGGAGGGGAAGGGGGTGCCCGGATGTGCCGTGCTGGGGGAGGAGAAGGGGGTGCCCGGATGTGCCATGCTGGCGGGGAGAGGAAGAGGGTGCCCAGCCGTGCCGTGCTGGGGGAGGAGAAGGGGGTGCCCGGATGTGCCACGCTGGGGGGGAGGGGAAGGGGTGCCCAGATGTGCCGTGCTGCGGGGGAGGGGAAGAGGGTGCCCGGATGTGCCACGCTGGGGGAGGAGAAGGGGGTGTCTGGATGTGCCACGCTGGGGGGGGAGGAGAAGAGGGTGTCCGTACCTGTTGCAGTAGGGGATGCAGCGCTGGCATCTCTCTCCGGGGGTGGCTGTTTTCCCTCGGCACCGGCCAGGCAGCTCTCAGTCATGTTCCGGGAGAGTCTCCACTTCTCCTCCTGGGGGAGCAAGGGGCAGCAGCTCAGGTCCCCAGCCCTGGGCTCCTGGTCCGGGGCAGCAGGTGCCAGCCTCCTCCCAGGCACCTAATGGGCCAGCAGCAACGGCCAAAGCTGGGGCCAGCCCACAGGGCGCAGGGACACAGCGTTGGGGCGCAGGGGTTGCTGGCACACGCTGAGTGGGGGAGTAACATGAATCCTCTAGCTCGTCTTGTTATCCCCCTTTCACAGATGGGGAAACTGAGGCACAGAGGAGCTGGGCCTCACCCAGCAGCTGAGCTGGGAATAGACTCCGGGGCTCTGTGCGGCAGGCCAGGCCGCTCTCACCTAGGCAGGCCTCAGGGCCATGTCCCAGCCCCGCTGTGCTCGGGCACCTGCCCAGGGCAGCGAGGGCACCACGGCTCACAGCATGCAGGGGGCACAGCGAGGGGCACGTGCTGGGGAGGACGCAGCCCACAGCGTGGGGGGTGCAGGCCCGGCAGGGGCCATGGGCTGGGGAGGTGCCATGCAGGGGAACGCGGCTCATGCCGGGGGCAGCTTTACCTGGGCTCCGGGGACTCCAGGACGGACTGGCGCTGCTCCTGCCGCCGGTACCCAAAGAAGGTGCTGCCGCGATTCTCCTTGCGGTCACTCTTGCGCTCCTCAGCCTCAGGGGGACGCTCAGGAGCACAGGGCACTGACTTCCTGGAGGGAGGGGGCTCCGTGCTGCAGCCACCCGCAGGGGAGCCTCGTGAGAGCAGGTGGGGGCAGCGATGGGGGGGCAGGGGGCGATGTAGATTGGAAAGAGGGGAGGGTGAGGGGGGAAGGAGGGCAGGAGCTGGGAGGAGAGGGACAGCGAGGCAGGGTGGGGCTGGGGGGGCAGCCAGTGGCTGAGGGGGGAGGGGAGGGCAGTCCAGGAGGGGATGGGTTGCGAGGCTGGGAGGGCGGCCAGTGGCTGAGGGGAGAGGGGAGGGTAGTCCCGGGGGGGATGGGCTGCGGGGCTGGAGGGCGGCCAGTGGCTGAGGGGGGAGGGGAGGGCAGTCCCGGGGGGGAGGGGCTGCAGGGCTGGGGGGCGGCCAGTGGCTGAGGGGGAGGGGGAGGACAGTCCCGGGGGGGATGGGCTGCGAGGCTGGGAGGGTGGCCAGTGGCTGAGGGGGGAGGGGAGGGCAGTCCCAGGGGGGATGGGCTGCGAGGCTGGGAGGGTGGCCAGTGGCTGAGGGGGGAAGGCAGAGCCGGGGGGGGGTGGGCTGCGAGGCTGGGAGGGCGGCCAGTGGCTGAGGGGGGAGGGGAGGGCAGTCCCGGGGGGGATGGGCTGCGGGGCTGGGGGGGCGGCCAGTGGCTGAGGGGGGAGGGGAGGGCAGTCCCGGGGGGGATGGGCTGCAGGGCTGGAGGGCGGCCAGTGGCTGAGGGGGAGGGGGAGGGCAGTCCCGGGGGGGAGGGGCTGGGAGGGGTGGCCAGTGGCTGATGGGGGAAGGCAGAGCCGGGGGGGGGGGGGGGGGGGGGGGCTGCGAGGCTGGGAGGGCTGCCAGTGGCTGAGGGGGGAAGGCAGAGCCGGGCTGCTCCCTGGCTCCAGGACTCACCTGTCTTGGTGTGGGCGGCTGGGTAGCTCCGTCTCCGGGCCCCACAGCTTGGAGTGGGGGCGGCCTCCGCGCCTCTCCTCCAGGAAGGGCTGCGAGCACAAGGAGCCGGGGGGCCAGGGCTGAGCTTCTCTCCCCAGCTCCAGCCAGGCCTGTCGCCCCCTCCCCCGGCCCAGCCCCTGCCCCACGCTCCCCTCCTGCTCCCCCGGCAGCATGACCACTGGAGCGCTGGGGCCACGGAGAGAGCCCAGCGGGGGTCGGGGGCTTCACAGGGAGGAGGGGGCTGGGGCTGGCTCAGTGCGGACACGGGTCTGCGGCCGGGGGAGGATGAGCAGGGACGCGGGCGCTCGCCCAAAGGCAGGAGCCGAGGACAGAGCCCCAGGGGAGCAGCACGGACAGGGCACTGGGAGCAGTAGGGAAGGCGCAATCGCCCCCCCCCCCTTCCGCCGGCTCGCCTTGGAGCATGAGAAGGCGCCGGACTGGACTGGCCCAGCTGCCCGTCCTGGAGACTGGCCAGCAGCAGCCCTGCTGCTGGGACGGCAGGTTAACCTGCCCCTCCCGACCCGCCAGCCAGAGGTCGGGCTCATGCCCGCGGTTCTAGCCCTGCCACACTCGGTTATTCAGTATTTACTGTGCCAGCTCTGGATGGTCTCGTTCAACGGGGCTGGTCCCTCTATGAACCCTGGTGAGCTCTGGGCCTCAGCAACAGCTTGTGGCCATGAGTTCCACAGGCTAGCCAAGAGCCACATGAAACGCTGGTTACTTTTTCCAATTTTCCTGCTGAGTTGCACTGACTGTCCCCTCCACATCCATGCGCTGAGAGACAGGGAACACGGGGCTCTGCTGCCCCCTCAGCCACCCCCGCACCTGTCTGCTCTCAAAGGGAACAACCCCCCAGCCTGGTCAGTCCCTGAATGCCCTCATCAGTCATCTCAGCACCGCTCTGTGCTGCCCTGCAGGAGCCGGGCGCCGGCACTGCGCAGCACATCCAGATGGGCCGCACCCCGTCTACAGGGCAGCATTATTCTCCTGCCTGTCCTGCAGCTCGGCGGCTCGTTTGCTGCACATTGTGTCGAGGTCAGACTGAGCTGCCCAGCGACACTGGGTCTGTTTGCTGGGAGGATACAGACGCTCCCCGGCTTAGGCAAGCGTTACGTTCCGGAACACCTTGCGTAACTCGAATTTTGCATAAGTCGGAAACGTATACCCGACCATTACGCAAAAAAAAACCCCCAAACCCTCCTATTTCTAGCTTACGGAACTTTTCCCATGAACGCGGATTTGGTAAGTCGGGTTTGTGTAACCGGGGGGGCGTCTGCACTGTTAAGTTAGGCCCTGAGAAGGCACATGACGAGTTCAGATTAAACCCTCCAATGTGTGTTACTTCATATTAGTCAACCCTGAATCCCAGCTGTGCTTGCCAGCATGCTGCCTTTTCCCCTCCATCAGTCCCTCAAATTCCTCACGGGCTCCTCTGGGCGCAGCTCCCCTCAATACCTTTGTGCCATCTGGAGATTCACACGTCCCTTTTCCAGCTTGTTAATAAATATCTGAAACCCCAGTCTCCCCCTGGGGCCCTGCTGTGACCCCTCTGCTCTGATGGAAACAGACCATCGATCCCTGCTCTGTTCTGAGCCTTCTGCTCCAGGGCAGTGCTTCGCCCTCACCCCACAGCGACTGGTTCCTTACCAGGCTCCTGTGAGAGGCTTTGCCAAGGGCATTCGAATGGCAGCTGCTGGCTGACGACCAGGTGCAGAGACGCCGAAAGATCTTGCTCTGCAGCTGCCAAGCCCCTCTTGGAGTGAGCTCCAGGGGTTTCATTGTTCGACTGCCGGCACCTTCCCTGGTGCAGGGCTCAGGCTCATGGCCTGCGGGCACCCAGCCCACCCAGCGCCGGTTACAGCGAGTCACAACCTGGCTGATTTGGGGGGCTTTGCTGGCAGCTCAACTGCTGCATGAAACTGCTCCCGGCTCCTGGATGGGCCTTCTGGGCCCAGCCACTGGCTGGCTGCCTTGTACGTTAGCCTTTGACTCGTCAGCCCCGCTCCAGCCCTGGGTGCCAGCACCACCCCCTTCCCTGCAGGCCCCTGCCCCCTCCCTGGGGCACAGAGAAACCATTCGGCTTCTCAACGTCCATCTCCTTAGCACCTCCACCCCACTGACCCTGCCCCCACTGACCCTGCTCCCAGCCTGACAGGCGGCCCCGCTGACCCTGCATCCGCTGACCCTGCTCCCAGCCAGCCAGGCGGCCCCGCTGACCTGAACCCGCTGACCCTGCTCCCAGCCTGCCAGGCGGCCCTGCTGACCTGAACCCGCTGACCCTGCTCCCAGCCTGCCAGGCGGCCCTGCTAACCCTGCACCCGCTGACCCTGCTCCCAGCCTGCCGGGCGGCCCCGCTGACCTGAACCCGCTGACCCTGCTCCCAGCCTACCAGGCGGCCCCGCTGACCTGAACCCGCTGACCCTGCACCCGCTGACCCTGCCCCCAGCCTGCCAGGCGGCCCCGCTGACCTGAACCCGCTGACCCTGCACCCGCTGACCCTGCCCCCAGCCTGCCAGGCGGCCCCGCTGACCCTGCACCCGCTGACCCTGCACCCGCTGACCCTGCTCCCAGCCTGCCAGGCGGCCCCGCTGACCTGAACCCGCTGACCCTGCACCCGCTGACCCTGCCCCCAGCCTGCCAGGCGGCCCCGCTGACCCTGCACCCGCTGACCCTGCTCCCAGCCAGCCGGGCAGCCCCGCTGACCCTGCCCCCACTGACCCTGCTCCCAGCCTGCCAGGCGGCCCCGCTGACCCTGCACCCGCTGACCCTGCTCCCAGCCTGCCAGGCGGCCCCGCTGACCCTGCACCCGCTGACCCTGCACCCAGCCTGCCGGGCGGCCCCGCTGACCCTGCCTCCAGCCTGCCAGGCGGCCCCTGCTGCCCCTGCCCCCAGCCTGCCAGGCGGCCCCGCTGCACCTGCCCCAACCTGCCAGGCGGCCCCCGCTGCCCCTGCCCCCGCTGCCCCTGCCCCCAGCCTGCCAGGCGGCCCCCGCTGACCCTGCACCTGCTGACCCTGCCCCCAGCCTGCCGGGTGGCCCCGCTGACCCTGCTCCCAGCCAGCCAGGCAGTCCTGCTGACCTGCCCCCACCCATGGCCTGCAGGCAGCCTCTCCCATCCCCTGCCTGACCCCCCACCCACTCCCGCCCCTTGCCCGCCCAGCACTCACCAGCTCCCGCAGGCCGTACTGGCTCTCCACCTTGGCTCGCAGCTGCACGAAGCACTGCTCCATGCGCTCGGGAAGGGCCTGAGGTCCTCAGTCACCTTCCTGCCGTGGATCCGGATCCCCTCTGCCAAGAGCGGAATCTGCCGGGAAACAGGCCCAGTGCCAGCGCCCGCAGGACGGACACGGGCCTTGGCTCACACAACCCAGGCGCTACAGGGACAAGGGTCCCTGGGTGGAGGCCTGGGGAGCAACGGGGGCAGGGCAGCACCCACATGGGCCTGGCAGGGCTGAGGGGTCATTGCCTGGTGCCAGAATGGGCAGCAGCCTGCCCAGGGCAAAGGGCTCAGGAGAAGATCCCCCCGTTTGGGGAACTCTAAGGATCCTCCCATGTTGTGCCTGGAGCAGCTACTGAGGGGGCTCCTGGCTGTAGGAGGCTGGGCAGAAACACCCCCAGGAAGCCCTGGATGCTGGGGAGCCCTGCAGCAAGAGGGGAGGTACCTGCCAGGCGATCAGATCCTGCAGCTTCTCAATACTGGCCTGGTCCTCGGGGTGCTCCGTCAGATAGGCCTCCTGGAAAAACGCCTGCAACAACAAACCCGCCTCAGCTCCTACCTTGTCCTGGCTCAGAACATGGCCTCAGCCCCCGGCAGGGTGGAGCTGAGCATGAAGCAGAGACACATCTCACTCCCGACCCACAGCCCCTGGCTGTGTAAGCCCTGGGCTCCCTCCTCTGCTCTCTGTCCCCCAGCTCTGCCGGTGCCCTCACTCCCAACCCACAGCCCCCAGCTATCCATAAAAAGTATGGACAGGATGAATGGACTATAAGGTGGATAGAAAGCTGGCTAGATCGTCGGGCTCAACGGGTAGTGATCAACGGCTCCATGTCTAGTTGGCAGCCGGTTTCAAGCAGAGTGCCCCAAGGGTCGGTCCTGGGGCCAGTTTTGTTTAATATCTTTATTAATGATCTGGAGGATGGTGTGGACTGCACTCTCAGCAAGTTTGCAGATGACACTAAACTAGGAGGCGTGGTAGATACCGCTGGAGGGAAGGGATAGGATACAGAGGACACAGACAAATTAGAGGATTGGGCCAAAAGAAACCTGATGAGGATGAACAAGGACAAGTGCAGAGTCCTAGTGGTACCTGATGACAGAACAAGGAGCAATGGTCTCAAGTTGCAGTGGGGGAGGTTTAGGTTGGATATTAGGAAACACTATTTCACTAGGAGGGTGGTGAAGCACTGGAATGGGTTACCTAGGGAGGTGGTGGAATCTCCTTCCTTAGAAGTTTTCAAGGTCAGGCTTGACAAAGCCCTGGCTGGGATGATTTAGTTGGGGGTTGGTCCTGCTTTGAGCTGGGGGTTGGACTAGATACCTCCTGAGGTCCCTTCCAACACTGATATTCTATGGTTCTATGAGCCATGGGCTCCCTCCTCTGCTCCCCAACTCTGCCAGTGCCCCTCACTCCCGACCCACAGCCCCTGCCAGCCCAGCCCCCCCAGCTCTGCCAGTTCCTCTCACTCCCGACCCACAGCCCCTGCCAGCCCAGCCCCCCCAGCTCTGCCAGTTCCTCTCACTCCCGACCCACAGCCCCTGCCAGCCCAGCCCCCCTGTGACATTATTGACATAAACTGGGACCATATAGATCATTGTTGCAACCAAGGTCCTGTAGTAGCACCCAAATCTTGTATAAAGGGGGTCAATGGGGTGTCTAAGACAAGGTTATGGGTTACTGGTTATGATTATGCTGTCTATATGTGTGTATCAGTTTTGTAGTTGAAGTTAGGAATATTGGCTCTATACTGTCTGTATGGCAAACTTATTCTATGCTTCTGGGTGACATCCCAGACAAGCTGGTGTTAGCTCTGCCTAGCCTGCTTGATGGCCCATTAAGGACCATCAGCTACACAACTGACCCATTGAGAGAAGGCAAATATGCCTTGAGACTCAGCAAAGTATGCAGGAACTTGCCCATGTGACTCCAGACTCCATTTTGTTGTAATTTTCCACAGTAAGAACAAAGAGGTGTTCTTACACCTGGAAAAGACTATATAAGGGTGATGCCTCATCTCCATTTTGTCTTCAATCCTGCTTCATACCTCTGGAGGAACTTTGCTACAAGCTGAAACTTTGAACAAAGGACTGAATGAACCATCCCATCTGGGGATGTATTCCAGAGACTTGATTTTGAACCTGCAGTTTATTCCATCGCTGCTGCAAGCCTGAACCAAGAACTTTGCCATTACTGTATGTAACTGATTCCATTTAACCAATTCTAACTCTCATCTCTATCTTTTTTCTTTTATGAATAAACCTTTAGATTTTAGATTCTAAGGGATTGGCAACAGCGTGATTTGTGGGTAAGATCTGATTTGTATATCGACCTGGGTCTGGGGCTTGGTCCTTTGGGATCAGGAGAACCTTTTTTCTTTTACTGGGGTATTGGTTTCATAACCATTTGTCCCCATAACGAGTGGCACTGGTGGTGATACTGGGAAACTGGAGTGTCTAGTCTGGCTGGTTTGGTTTGCCTTAGAGGTGGAAAAAACCCCAGGCTTGGGCTGTAACTGCCCTGTTTAAGCACTTTGTCCTGAGTTAAAAGCAACAGAGGGTCCTGTGGCACCTTTAAGACTAACAGAAATATTGGGAGCATAAGCTTTCATGGGTAAGAACCTCACTTCTTCAGATACAGATGTCCTGAGTTGGCACTCTCGGTTGGGTCCCGCCAGAGCCACATCGTCACGCCCCCCCCAGCTCTGCCAGTGCCCCTCACTCCCGACCTGCAGCCCCTGCTACCCCAGCCTGCCCCCACAGCTCTGCCAGTGCCCCTCACTCCCGACCTGCAGCCCCTGCTACCCCAGTCCTGCCCCCCCAGCTCTGCCGGTGCCCCTCAATCCCAAGCCACAGCCCCTGCCAGCCCAGTCCTGCCCCCCCAGCTCTGCCAGTGCCCCTCACTCCCGATCCACAGCCCTGTACCCCAGCCCCCCCCCAGCTCTGCCGGTGCCCCTCACTCCCGACCCGCAGCCCCTGCTAGCCCAGCCCTGCCCCCCCAGCTCTGCCAGTGCCCCTCACTCCCGACCCGCAGCCCCTGCTAGCCCAGCCCTGCCCCCCCAGCTCTGCCAGTGCCCCTCACTCCCGACCCGCAGCCCTGTACCCCAGCTCTGCCAGTGCCCCTCACTCCTGATCCGCAATCCCCAGCGATGTGAGCCATGGGTTGCCAACGTTCTAATAGCACAAAACCGAACACCCCTGCCCCGCCCCCTGCCCCGCTCACTCCATCTCTCCCATCCTCACTCACTTTCACCAAGCTGGGAGGAGGAGCTGAGGGGTTTGGAATGCGGGAGGGGGCTCCAGGCTGGGGCAGGGGGTTGGAGTGTGGGAGGGGGTGAGGACTTCGGCTGGGGGGAGAGCTGAGGGGTTTGGAGTGTGGGAGGGGACTCCAGGCTGGGGGGTGGAGCTAAGGGGTTTAGAGTGCGGGAGGGGGCTCCTGGCTGGGGCAGGTGGTTGGGGTGTGGGAGGGGTGCGGGCTCCGGGCTGGGGGGTGGAGCTGAGGGGTTTAGAGTGCGGGAGGGGACTCCCGGCTGGGGCAGGTGGTTGGGGTGTGGGAGGGGGTGCGGGCTCCGGGCTGGGGGGTGGAGCTGAGGGGTTTGGAGTGCGGGAGGGGGCTCCAGGCTGGGGCAGGTGGTTGGGGTGTGGGAGGGGTGCTGGCTCCTGGCTGGGGGGTAGAGCTGAGGGGTTTAGAGTGCGGGAGGGGACTCCCGGCTGGGGCAGGTGGTTGGGGTGTGGGAGGGGTGCGGGCTCCGGGCTGGGGGGTGGAGCTGAGGGGGTTGGGGTGCGGGAGGGGGCTCCAGGCTGGGGCAGGTGGTTGGGGTGTGGGAGGGGTGCTGGCTCCTGGCTGGGGGGTAGAGCTGAGGGGTTTAGAGTGCGGGAGGGGACTCCCGGCTGGGGCAGGTGGTTGGAGTGCGGGAGGGGGCTCCTGGCTGGGGCAGGTGGTTGGGGTGTGGGAGGGGTGCGGGCTCCGGGCTGGGGGTGGAGCTGAGGGGGTTGGAGTGCGGGAGGGAACTCCCGGCTGGGACAGGGGGTTGGGGTGTGGGAGAGGGTTCAGGGTGTGGGCTCTGCACGGGCGGCGCTTACCTCGGGCAGCTCCCGGAAGCAACGGGCATGTCCCTCTGGCTCCCAGGCTCAGGGTGGCCACGTGGCTCCGCACACTGCCCCTGCCTGCAGGCACTGCTCCCGCAGCTTCCACTGGCTGTAGTTCCTGGGGCGCGCAGAGACCCCCTGGCCGCCCCTGCGCCTAGGAGCCAGACATGCCGGCTGCTTCGGGGAGCTGCATGGAGCCGGGCAGGGAGCCTGCCTTAGCCCCGCTGTGCTGCCGACTGGACTTTTAGTGGCCCGGTCAGCAGTGCTGACCAGGGTCCATTTTCGACCGGGCGTTCCGGTGGACAAGCAGACCTGGCAACCCTACTTGTGCTCCCTTGCCCACAGCTCTGCCAGTGCCCCTCACTCCCGACCCGCAGCCCCTGCTACCCCAGCCCTGGGCTCCCCCCACAGCTCTGCCAGTGCCCCTCACTCCCGACCCTGCAGCCCCTGCTACCCCATCCCTGCCCCCCCCAGCTTTGCCGGTGCCCCTCACTCCTCAGTCGCAGCCCCTGCTAGCCCAGCCCTGGGCTCCCCCAGCTCTGCCAGTGCCCCTCACTCCCGACCCGCAGCCCCTGCTAGCCCAACCCTGCCCCCCCAGCTCTGCCAGTGCCCCTCACTCCCGACCCGCAGCCCCTGCTACCCCAGCCCTGCCCCCCCCAGCTCTGCCAGTGCCCCTCACTCCCGACCTGCAGCCCCTGCTAGCCCAACCCTGCCCCCCCCAGCTCTGCCAGTGCCCCTCACTCCTGACTCACAGCCCCTGCTAGCCCAGCCCTGCCCCCCCCAGCTCTGCCAGTGCCCCTCACTCCCGACCCGCAGCCCCTGCTAGCCCAGCCCTGATGGTGCCCCTCACTCCTGACTCGCAGCCCCTGCTACCCCAGCCCTCCCCCCCAGCTCTGTCGGTGCCCCTCACTCCCGACCTGCAGCCCCTGCCAGCCCAGCCCTGCCCCCCCAGCTCAGCTGATGCTCCTGAGCCGTCTCACCTGCTGATGCTCCTCACTCCCGACCCGCAGCCCCTGGTACCCCAGCCCTGGGCTCCCCACAGACGATAACTACTCTGATGTTTTTCACTGCTCCCTGCACGACAGCAGCTCACTGGAGGCAGGTGGTGATGTCCCCTCGTTTGGGGTCAGTCCTCCAAAGCAGCAGGACTGCGCTCTGCCCCACTCGCCCCGGAGCTCTCACCGTCTCATACTTGGCGAAGCCCCCCATGACGGCCGGGTCCACGATGCCATTGAGGAGCATGGAGAGCGGGTTGACAGGCAGGCTGGGCTCGCTGTGGTGCCGGTTGATCTCAGTCAGGATTTTCTCATTGGTTTTCTTCATAGTCTCGATGGCATTTTCCAGGGGGCTGATAATGGTCTGGGCCGCAGGAGGGAGGCTGTTTAGTGGCTGCAGAGGGCTGGGGGGCTCGGCCCATTTCACCCAGGGCCCCCCCGGCTCGCCACAATCCCGCCTGGGCAGGCTGTGATCCCCCCCAGGGACCCCACTACAAATCTCACCCGCCTGCGTCCAAGCTGCTCCGAGGGTCATGTCGCCAGTTTACATTCCCAACACGCAGGGCGTCGCCAGAGTCCTGGCTCTGCTGCGTCCACCCCCTGTGGCTGGGGACTCCTGGGCAAGCCAGGCTTCCTGCCCTAGGCACTACACAAGCAGGGCTGTGGCCACCTCCCCCCACACTACCTCTGGGGCTCACCAGGTAGCTGGGACTGGCCAGAGAACATTGAATCCAGATTTAACCAGGTGTGACAAAGAGGGAATGTGTGCCTCAGTTTCCCCCAGACCTTGCATGGCTCCCCAGCGGGGCAGGGGGTTAAGTTTGCTCCCAGGACAGGCCAAGAGTAAGGAACCGGCTGAAACTGCTCCAGAGCACCAGGGGGTCGGAGAGACAACGCCAGCTCCAGTGACTCCCGGGTCTCCTGCCTCTCAGCCCGGAGCTGAGCAGAGACCCCAGCCAAGAACAAAGGCCTGGGGCAGGCGGGGGTGGGGTGGCTAAGCATGGGTAGGAGGGTACCCCTCCCTGGTGCTTGGCTCCCGTACCCAGCCCCCCCCCTCCCCCCCGATGCTCGGCACCCTTGGCTCCCGTACCCAGCCCCCCCCCCCATGCTCTGCACCCTTGGCTCCCGTACCCAGCCCCCCCCCCCCGATGCTCGGCACCCTTGGCTCCCGTACCCAGCCCCCCCCCCCCCCCCGATGCTCGGCACCCTTGGCTCCCGTACCCAGTCCCCCCCCCCCCCGATGCTCGGCACCCTTGGCTCCCGTACCCAGTCCCCCCCCCCCCCCCCGATGCTCGGCATCCACCCCCCGCTTCCCACCTCCCTCAGTTCCCCCCTGCCAGGGCCTCACCCTGGCGGTGGCTATGACCATGAACCAGCGCAGGATCCCAGGCAGCGGATAGGCCGTCACGTAGGTCGTTCTCTCAATCCACATGGTCTGCAGGGGGGTGTCAGAGCTCAGTCATCACATGGGCCTTGGCTGAGGGAAGCTGAACAGTTCCTCCCACCTGGGAACCCCCCGGCCCCCAACCCGAGCACAGGGCCCCCCCGATACTCACTCCCACCCTGGCACACCTGCACCCCGCCATTCCCCCCTAAGAACGGGGCTCCCCCCTACCCCAGGAACTGGCTCACCGCAAACTCGTTGTCAGGGTCCTTCGGGCCTTTCCTGAAGGGCCGCGAGTAGCTGAACTGCTGGACGTTGTTGGCTTTATAGAAACTGCAGGAAGAAGGCGGGGTCAGCGTCGAGGGGGGGTAGCATCGGGGGGTGGGGGGTAGCATTAGGGGGGGTGGGCACTCCCTCCATGTACTGCACCCTGTTCCAGGACCTGCATCAACTACCCACCCCGCCCCGCCCCAGCACCCATCCTGGCCCCCTGGGGAATTGCCTTCCCATACCGGGGGACCCACCCCCCGAGCACCCTTCCTGGCCCCAAGAGCTGCGGCTGGGGGGCACTGGCACGCCCTCCTTGGGGGGTCTGGGCCCTGGGCACTCACTTGACAATCTGCTCAGGGACGTTCCTGCCCCTGAATCGGTCCCTGGCCTCCTCCACGGGCTGCACGGTGAAGCACTGGATATCTGGGCCGAGTGAAGGAGCAGCCAGAGCACGGGTCTGTCTGGGCTGAGCCCTGCGCCTGCCACACCCAGCCAGACCCCCGTGCAAGGGAAGCCCCGTGGCGGGCACACTTGGGCCTATGCGGGGCGCGCTCGGGAGAGGGGAGGGCCTATGCGGGGCGCGCTTGGGATGGGGGACACGCTCTGCCAGGCTCCCGGGCCCGTGGTAACACCGACAGCCCCCGGTGGTCAGCAGGCAGGGCCGGCGCTTCCACTGGGCGACCCTAGGCGGTCACCTAGGGCGGCAGGATTTGGGAGGCGGCATTTTGCCAACCTCGGCGGAAATTCAGCAGCGAGGGCTCCTTCTGCTCTGGGTCTTCGGCGGAAATTCAGCAGCGAGGGCTCCTTCTGCTCCGGGTCTTCGGCGGAAATTTGGCAGCGGGTCCTTCACTCGCTCCGGGACCCGCCGCCGAAGTGCCCCGAAGACGCGGAGCGGAAGGACCCACCGCCAAATGCTCAGAGGAGGAGCGCTGCCGCCTGGGGCGGCAAAAACCCTGGCGCTGCTCCTGGACCCAGGCGGGATTGAACCAGGGGCCTCTGGAGCTTAGTGCATGAGCCTTGACTGCAGAGCTAAAAGCCAGCCGGCTGTAGGGCAGACTCGTAATCTCGGTGCCACTAGATGCAACAGAGTAGGGTTACCATATTTAAAAAATAAAAAAAGAGGACACTCCACGGGGCCCTGGCCCCGCCCCTTTCCACCCCCAGCCCCGCCCCAACTCCGCCCATTCCCCAAAGTCCCCGCCCTAACTCCCCCTCCTCCCTCCCAGCCACGCGAAAAGGGCTGCCCAAGCGCTACCGGCTTCACGGTTTGCCGGGCAGCCCCCAGACCCTGCGCCCCCGGCCAGCACTTCCCCAGCGCAGGGTCTGGAGGCTGCCTGGCAACCGTGAAGCCGGTAGCGCTCGGGCTTTGGGCAGCCCCCTATGCCTCCGGACCCTGCGCCCCCGGCCGGGCACTTCCCCTCCCGGCTCCAGCTGCTCTGCTCCTCCCCTGACTCTTCGGCTCTGTTTAAGAGCCAAGCTGCCCGAGCCAGCGTTATGGGCTTCGGGCAGCCCCCCTGCCTCCGGACCCTGTGCCGCCGGAGCAGAGCAGCTGGAGCCGGGGAGGAGAAGTGCCCGGCCGGCGGCTGGGGTCCGGAGGCACGGAGGCTGCCCGAAGCCGGTAGCACTGGCTCGGGGAACTAAGCTCTTAAACAGAGCCGAAGTCTGAGTCAGGGGAGGAGCACAGCAGCCGCGGGAGAGGAAGTGCCCATCCGGTATTTTTCCCGGACATGTTCGGCTTTTTGACAATTCCCCCCGGACGGGGGTTTGATTGCCGAAAAGCCGGACATGTCCGGGAAAAGCCGGACGTATGGTAACCCTACAACAGAGCCTCGCACCCAGGAGGTGTGTGGGTTACACCGGGATACCAGACAGCTGGGCTTGGCCACGGAGCTGGGTACGGGGAGGATACACTGGCCCGGTGAGTCGGTGACGTCCTGCTCCGGCGGGGACGTGGTCTGCAGCTTCTCGGCGTAGGGGAAGGGAGTCAGCAGCCGCATCTCAAAGTCCTCCCGGCGCTCGTACTCCTTGCCTCGGTAAATGAACACCCTGTTCTGGGGGGTGGGGGGAAAGGTCAGTGTCCCTGTCCTGGCCCACGAGGGCCGCGTCTGCCCAGCCCAACCCTGCTGCAATGACCTGGCCCAGCGTGGGGGAGGAATCACCTGGCGCTGGTGGGAAGTGGGGGACCCGTCCTGGCCCAGCGGGGGTGAAGGTGGGGGACCAGCTGGCGCTGGCAGGGAGTGGGGGGCCCGGCCTGGCTCCTCCCCCACTATCCCACCCTCGGCTCTGTGGGTGCCCCTTGGCCCCTCCCCCACTATCCCAGCCCTTCCCCCTCCCCCCAGACCCTGCACGCTGTCAGGATCTCTCTCAGGAAGTCGAGGCAGGGGGCCCAGGCCACAGGGTCTTTCCAGAGGCAGTGGGGGGAGAGGAGCATGGTGGGGTCTGGGGCTCGGCCATCAGCAGGGGGCCCTTGCTCAACGCTGTCAAAGGGGCCGACAGCGACCCGGCATCTGGGGCCCAGGAGCACATGCCAGTGCTCAGCTGTGGGCCGGCAGAGGGTGGGACGCCGGCGGCTGGCAGAGGGTGGGACGCCGGCCTGGCTGGCAGAGGGTGGGACGCCGGCGGCTGGCAGAGGGTGGGACGCTGGCCTGGCTGGGAGGCTGGCTGTGATGGGCCCAGGGGAGGCAGGGGGTCTCTTACCCGCAGGAACGTGGGGAAGCCCTGCCCGTAGTAGCCCACGGCGAAGTAGTCTGGGCTAGGCCGCAGCACCTTC